>NW_027150953.1:0-309053 GCF_018691715.1 Phytophthora cinnamomi
CGCGGCTTCGAGGAAAACTTCTTTGACAGACTTCTCCCTCCAGAAATTCTCGGACGGCTTCCCAAACCGAAACCCATCTCCAGCATCACGTCCAGTAAGGTCCGTAACCTCGGGCTCCGCATCCGATGTTCCATCGAGGCCCAAGACGAAGTCATCGGGAGCATTCTCCTGCTCGACCGATGATTTCGACTGGAGTGAGGCCACGGTAGAAGCAGGACGAACCGGACGGCCGTCCCGACGAGGCTTGATCACCACAGACTCCTTGAACGGAGAATCCTGATCAACAGGGGCCGGCGCCTTCTCTTCGAGATCTCGGCCAGCTTCCAACTCGTCGTCCGGAGACCCCGGTGGGACCGGGGGCGAAGTCGGAACCTCAGCGTCCTCAAGCCTAGCTGGCGAGCTGGGCAGTGAGTTCGTTGAAGAGTCGGACGGATGCGGCGACGGAGGCGCGTGGACCGAGCTGTCGGCGTCGACCTCCAAGACTTCCGGCGGTGACTGAGAACGAGAACCACTATTCGCCGTTGGAGACCTGTCGGTCGGCCGAGTCTTCGTGCTGCCAGTCCCGTCTCCACTTGGAGGAGACGACCCGTGCAGTAGCGACGACGAGTCCTGGGCCGTGGGTTGCGGAATAGTACCAGAATCTGGTCGAGACTTGGCTGCCTTCGCTGCTGCTTTGGCCCTCAGATCCACCGACGGCTTGCCAAGGCGAGAGGTACGCCTGGCTTGAACTTGGGACTTCGATGCCGCAAGCGTCGGTGGGAGCTTGGTATGAGGCGATGGCTTCGCCGAGACCTTGGCTGAACGTTTCTGACGCTTGGATGGCGGGGCAACAATGCCTTCGTCGTCCGACAGCTCGACCGAGGAGTCAGGCGGAATACAGATGCGAGCCGTCTGTGATGGTCCGGAGACATTTTGGGAGCGAGCGACGCTTGAGCTGGCCGTCGAGGCCGAGGAGACCGGGTGAGGACGCTTAGAGCCCACCGCGACCTCAGACAATCGCAAGCCCAGCTCGTCGAGCTCTCCGAGCAACGAGAAAACCACGGGCGGAAGCGACGAGTCATCGGGGAGGTCGAGACCGCACAAACTGGCTCGTTGAGCGTCTTGCTGGTGGAGGAATGTGTTAAACCTCTCCACCGCCTTCGTGTACGAAATTAGCCCCGACTTGAACCCCTCTCGGTCTTTCTTGATGACCGCCCGAAGTTCCCTGATCGAGCTCTCATACTTGGAGCACCGAGCCTTCAAGTTGTCAGACATCTCAGCGCTCTGCCGGAGTGCATTCACCGCGATATCCATCTTGCGAGAAAGGAAGTCTCGCTCCTCCTGAGTGGCTCGAAACTTTTCAGCGAGCTGGTTGCGCTCGAACGAGGCTTGGTTGCAGAGCACCTCGAACTTGCGACGCTCATCAACTTCTCGGCGTAGCAGCGCATCACTGTACGCGAGCTGATCTTGGTAGCAACGAACCTCCGCCCAAAGGTCAGCCATCTCTGCGTCCCAGCCGGGGGCAGGCGACGGCGCATCTGGAGCCAATGCATGGATCACCGCGCCGAGGGTTTGGTCGTCCTCCAGGCGCTGGTCGAGATCAGAGTCGAGGCGGAGCGGAGGATGACGCACCAAGCCCACCATGAGGTGACCGAGGTCTGCGAAACGCTGCTCGGTGTGATCCTGCACCTCTCGGACCATATCCTCGGCGGCGTCCCGGACAGCGTCTTCAAGAACATCGCGACGAGGGTTCGGAGGGCGCCGAGAGGCCGCCTCCGTGACCTCACCCTCCTCGAGTCGGCAATACTGGGTCGGGTTGGATGAAGTGCCGCCAGGCTCATCCAACTGAGGGCTCCGCGGAGAGCAAGGAGGCGAACCGTTGACGCGACCCGAACCCGCGGCTTCAGTGCTCGTTACCACCCCGCTGTGCGAATCAGAGGCGGGAGTTGGTGGCAAACGAGCCGAGGCGCTGGGGTTGGACGCAGCATCACCTCTCGGCAGAAGGTCGCGCACAGGAAATGACGGGAGACCTCGGGGTGCCCCGCTGTGCGAGTCAGAGGCGGAAGTTGGCCCCGCCGAGGCCTCAACCAACCTAGCCGTGAACTCAGGAGGGAAGGGCACGATGGATGCATTTGGGTCATACTGTGGTATGCAAAGAAGACATGGAGGATTAGCATGAGGAAACCAGCGAAGCTTCGAAGACACTACATAGCTTACCGTGAGAGCGCGGCCGAGAGCTTCCGACGTGAAGACTTGCCGCCCTTGCCGAGGGCTCGGGGGAGCAGACATGCTGGCAGCAATGACGTGCACCACGACGCTTACCACCTGACAGGTTCGAGTCGAGGTGGGGGCGGTTGTGAGATTGGGTTTTGACTGCGGAGTGGAGCCACCGGACCGATGTCTAACGGCGTCGAGAGTTTGAGAGAAGATGACCGAGGTCTCCTATTGGGTACTCACATTTACCGCGCCAGAGTGACAGAAAGCTAGCTAGTGACTGTGAGGCTCGGCGGGTCCTAATAAATTCTCGCCGAGCTCTCCAGGTAGTCATAGTGGATACACCTTTTGCCTCCTATTAGGAATCCGGACTTAAGACGAAGGCTCGTCCGGTTGTAGGATTAGACCGAAGGCTCGGTTCATATTAGGTATTTGTATTGACATTAGGGATTAGTTATAGTCGAGCCCTCACCGCCTCTAACTATTAAATCAGAGCAGAATATTCCCCCCAAGCCATCAGGGTCAAGTCCGTCTACGGTAAGTCTAGCTAGCTTCGCTGTAGGGTCTGGATATGCTCGGCCGACGCGGGGTATGTCTGCCGGTGAACTTAAGGTACATTGACCGAGAGTTCGCCCTGGTAAGGCCAAGAGAGGATAGTGGCCGAGTGTTGGGAGGTAGAGAGTCCTCCCTGTACGTTTGTACGTTGACCTGGGTGCGTGGCGTGGCCCCCCAGTGTATTTGACTCTTTGGCCGAGGTTTCACCTCGGCGCCCCTGTCAAAGGCCTTGACCGGCCCGGTACCCTTCCTTTCTGAGGGACCACAGTGGGTTTAGCGCGAAAGCGTTTATATTTACGCACCCCAGCCGTTGCTCGTGGCTGGCGGTGCCTGTGTGTGGGCTCTACCTACCTGACCGATACTTCAACACAAGGCATATTTCCAGCCCGGCGTAAGGGATCGGACCTGGTCTTCAGGTTTAATCCCAACAATCTTCGCCGACCTTTGGAGGGAAGCGTGTGTTGTTGGTAGGACTCGTCCCATTTGTCGAGGCTGAGGGACGAGGACTCGTAAAATCGTGAATTCCTACACGACAGTTCAAGCGTATCAGGAAGTCGCACACAGGTCGTTCTCCTTGCGTCGAGCTGAGTAGTAGCGCGTACGCGCTGACTGGTCGAACTGCGAACAGTAGTAGTCCAGAAATGCCTCGCTGAGAAGGCTCCACTTCCGCTGAGTCTTCTTCGGTAGCTGGCGGTACCATCCTTTAGCTGCGCAAACTCAGTGAGAACGGCTCGCATCAAGGATCTTGGGCCATCCTCGTACCTTTCATTTCGTAGACGAATCGCTTCAACCACTGGGGTGAGTCTTCAGAGCGGTAACGCGTTCCCTCGAACTCGGCGATCTTGTCCAGCGAAGCGTGGGTACCCACTTCCAAGTACTGGGTCCTGTCGCTGTCGCTGTCGTCGAAGCTCAGCCGCTTGATTACCGCCTTCGCCGAGTCTTCCGCCGAGTCGTGGTAGTCCCTGTCCTCATCGTCGTCGTCTCCGCCGAGTTCTACTTCGTCCGCCGCGTCGTAGAACTCGGCGTACCGGGGCCCACTCGACCTCTCTCTCACAGGAGTCTTCATGTGGGAGTTTTCAAAGTACGGGGTCCCTTCCGTCGCCCGTAACACCTCACGCCGACCTTTCTTTGTCTCCGGCGTCTTCGGCAACGGAATCCTGCTGGGGTCTTCGCCGAGTTGCTGGGACTCGGCGGTTCGTTTTGCGATCGATTGCCGAGGTCCCGCCGGGTGTTCGAGCCCGAACGCCCATCTTAGTCGCCGTTTCCACCGCATCAACTCCAGCGAGGCTCGCCTTGGGGTCCATCCGTCCTGCATCAAGCTGCTGGGTCGGCTCGTGCACCGATACCTCATCGCCTTCAGAAGCAACATGGTGTCCTCCGCCAACTGGTTGACGTCGGTGCTGTCCACTGGCTGGGCCAGCAGCTCCGGCCCCAGCACAGGCCATTTCGCTTGGGCCATCGCCACCGGCCCAAACATCACCATCCAATAACTCTGCGTCTTCATCTCTTCGCCGAGTCGAGTTAAAATCTTGTTCGCACTCGGCGTATCTGCATTCTTCGTCGCTCGCGGTATTAGGGGCGGACGGTCCCCTGGAGCAACGTCATCATCATCATCGTCCGCATCATCGCCGAGCTCGGCGGTTAAGTTTCGCTGAACTGGTCGCGGGTTTCCCATGCACCCAACTTGTAGCGACAACTCCTCGACTTCGTCGAGTAGTTCTGCCGTCGACTTCACCGCGTCATACTCGGCCTTCATCTCCAACTCTTCCTCATCCTCACTTCCATGGTCTTGGGTCTCCTCATCGTCGAACGAGACGGAGCGCGTCACTTCCGCCGTCGAGTCCGTCGAGTTGGTTAGCTCCGCCGAGTTAGCTCTGGCCGTCGCCAGGCTCGGCGTTACAATTCCCTTGATCATCTTCACTCTCCTTGCTCTTCTCAAACCTTGGTTAGCTGGTACCTACGAAACACAAGCACACAACCGTTCCCGGGTCGCGGCACCAGTTGTGGTGTTGCAGAACACACAAATATCGTCAGATGTGGATCTCCAGCACAAACCACAACAATCGCTGAGTTAGGTCGGCGCTTGTTGGCCTGCGCAGGGGTCGTCCCCTCGCGGTTCGGCCCAACCGGGACAGCGGGTGTCTCGCCTCTCGCCGACACCTGCCAACCAGGGTCCACTCTTCCGGAGATCCGCCGAGCTAGCGGACTCCGTTCACAAACTCCTGTGCCCTCCACCAAAGGATAGACGGCGGCGCGCTAGCGCTTTTACAGCAGAAGCAACCCGACTTGAAGAGTAACGGCACCCAGGCTGTCCGGCGTACCGGCTCGCTGAGTTAGCGAGACTTTTCCTTCGCACTTGGTGAGCACCCAACGTCCAATCCCGGGCCGACCCTACAAGCTATGCCTCTCGGGTACCGACGGCAGGCATAATCCGACCCCGTGCAGGGACTTACCGGAAAGTGTGCACGTGTTGTGGGCCTAGCAAATTCTGTTCTGTTTGTTCCTAAGTCTTTTGGGCGCCCTGAAAAGACGCCTCCACTATCCCTAAGGTCCTATACAAGTATCAAGTGAAATGGAGTGATTTCGGATCTCGACCGACCCTTCACCCTCGCTACAACGCCTCGAACTCGGCGGAGCTGGATAAGCTGTCCGGATAACCCGGCGAGATCCACGGGGAGGTCTCGCCGACTCGGCTGAGTGCTGCTGGGCTCGCCGGGCTCACGCTTGGTCCTCTTCTGCGCCTTCTGGCCGTGCCCCGCGTCGTTTGGGCGGCCGGCGGCTCTGTTTAGCCGAGCTCAGGGCCTGGAAACTGGTTTGAACTCGGCTGAGCGTCTCCTAGCGCTCCCCGCACTCGGCCCGCCGTACGTGCGTCTTCCCCTTGCGTGGCGCCACCCGTCCTTGGTCTCCGGTGCTCTTAATTCCCAGTCGGTCTGCCGCAGTGCGCCCGTGAAGCCTGCAAGCTCGGCGGACTGGCACAGTGTACCCATCCAGCCGAGTAGTACCGTCGGTGTCGCTTTCTTGGCTGTCTTGATACTGCGAGCTCGGCGGACTTGCACAGTGTACCACCCAGCCGAGCAGTACCGTCGGCGCTGCTTTCCTGGCCGTCTTGGTACCTTGACTGGAGGGGGGAGGGGTAACGGCGTTCTATTTGGTGTTAGGTTTTATCTATAGAAGCCTGATATGCAGTTAGACGAGCAATCAATGTGTTCGTCTGTCGGGTTAGAGCGGTAGTTGGTTTTCTCTGGAGGTGTCCAGCTGTTCTCCAAAGGTAAGCCTGAGGATTTTGCTCACGATCAGTCGGGAATATACAACTTATGGTCTCCTCACTCTTGGCGAGAAATTTTGCAACTGCAAGCGTTGACCGTACTGGCTTCACCTTTTGGACTGCGAAAAAACGATCCAAGGGATGTTCACGTTCTGTGGGTGTGGAGCTCCATGGTTTTAGCTTCGTCCCAGTCTCCATGCTTTCAATTCGCAACAATACGTTGGTTGTCTCCTCCGTTCGTGCTATTGCATCAGTCCCCTGACGCAGAAGATATTCCACATCGTCTTTGTGTGTGGTCTGTGGATGAAAGCAGATACTTCCAGCCGCTTGTAGCACCCACACATTTTCTTCTTGTAGCTTATATAACAGCCATCCTCCTCCTTTCTGTAATTTCCGGATGTGGTATCGAAGCATCCACACGGTGAGCTCTGTAGGTTCTACTTCCTCATCCGTCGACATCATAATGCGGTGGCAGGTTTCGAGACAATAGCCCTGAATCTAGTTTTGTGGTTGG
Organism: Phytophthora cinnamomi; assembly: GCF_018691715.1. NCBI lineage: Eukaryota > Oomycota > Peronosporomycetes > Peronosporales > Peronosporaceae > Phytophthora > Phytophthora cinnamomi. The sequence goes on from NW_027150953.1 coordinate 6,528, forward strand.
CTTTCCATGCACTAGCGATTGCCATCACGCTGCTGCACGTACCACTGATTCTGTTTCCTTTATTGATGTGTGTAGCTGGTCAAATACTTGTCGATTTCGGAGACGCCACAGTAGTGTTGGAGTGAGAGTTGACCAAATTACCCACAGTGTCGCCATGGCTTCATCGTGTTAAGAAGTCCATCTGGTTATGCACTGCTGAGCAGTAGCGATAAAGTATTGGGTTATACTAGGAGCTTGTCATGAGGCGAGAAAAGGTTGCAGGGAATTGCGGTTGCTTGGTTTAGTTGGATGGCCCGGCAAGCGGTCTAATCAAGTTTTCCATGCGATTTGAGCTTTCTCGCATTCCCAAATAATGTGGTCTATTGTAACGGGGTTACACATACAAGTGGCTACAAGCCACTTGTGAATTTAACAGATAGGATATCTGTTAAAGTTTTAGATACTTCCTCACCTTGGTGTATGCCACACCAATGGATACATTGAAGTGGGCCACCACAATGAGTGGTCCACACCTACCCAAAGATCCTATTGGTAGAAAGCAGCATCTTTCTACCAATCAGAGACGTGCATATTGGCGGGGCTCTGACAGCCAGCCGCTGTCAACCCCTTTCATAGATGATAAACAGTTTTAGCAGATTTTAGAGGAAGATCAATTTACAAACAATACAGTTCTCATTTTACCTAATCTAAGTCACTTGGAATCCTTTCTTACTTAACTTATATTTGTGTATTCAAATATAATTAACCTAAGTAATTACTAAGTACTTACGCTTCCTCATACACGTAGCGCAACGTGTAAGCTAAAGTAGTGAGCCAAAGTAGGCCCACTACACCTGGTAGCACTTTGTAGTCCGTCCAACGACCGACTGCTTGACGTTCGTACGCGGTGTACGAACGCGGAGCCGAGAACCACATGAGCACGGAGGTGCCCATGGAGAGCTCCAACACGCCTGCAACGCATGTTGCACGCGCTGACTGCCCCCACTGTCTGACCCAGAGTGGGAAGCCCTCCAACGACTGTCAACAGTCATTGGGGAGGCGGCGATAGCTACGATGCTGCGTACGCTATCGCCGACGGAGCAACATGGTGTTGTTCTGGGGTTCATCACGAAGGAGCAGCGTGATGCTGCTTCCTCAGTGACGGCGTCGTCAGGGACGACACCGCGTGCTCAACCACTAAAGTTGAGCATAAGCAATTACGTGGGAAGAGAGGGCGAGCCTCTCCTCCGATGGCTTGTCGAGCTCGACACAGCCAGAGCGGCTCGACGCATCGTCGACGCGCTGTCGAAAGTCGCGTTCGCCATGTCCTGCCTTGGCGGACGCGCAAGGAGTTGGGCGTATGGGCGCCGACTCTCCGATCCTACGTGCTTCAGCACGTACGAGGTATTCAAAGAGGAGCTCAAACAAGCGTTTGAGTACCCGCAAAATGAGTTCCGGTCGAGGGCGGAATTCCTCGACCTGCAGCAGGGTAAGCATGACGTCCATGCTTACGCGCAGCGCGCACGATACTTGGTATCAAATATCGTGACTAACCCGATTGATGAGGCGACCAAGGTTGTCACGTTCATGAAAGGACTTAGAGATGGGCCCGTGAAGACATTTCTCTTCCGAGAGTACCCGAGTACTCTCGAAGCTGCAATCACCCTTGCCATGCAAGAAGAGTTTAGCCTGCCGCAGGCTAAACTCAATGCAAATGCGCCGAGGCCGCAACCGCGCCCGGTGGCGAGGACGGGAGGTCCAGAACCAATGGACCACTCGAACGCAACAACTGTTAATTACCAGCAGCAGGGAGGTAACGTGCGATGCTTCCGTTGCGGAAGGATCGGTCACTTTGCCAGGGAGTGCACGGCTCCCGTGCACTACAATGGTGACCGTCGTGGCGATGCCGGCCATTGCCGCGAACAAACAAAAAACGTGAACACCCAGTAGGCGCGGGGCGCCCTACTGGTAATGCAGTCGCGCGTGCCGACATCGGGCACGCGACACTGAGGACTGCAGCCCCCAGTGAGACCAGCTCTCACTGCAAGAAACAAGATGACAGGCCGAACCTAGTCATCTTGAAGGTTTACTCGAAGAGAGCGAGTGACTCTCTTCGAGCTTTGGTAGAGTCAGGCGCGTCGAACAACTTTGTTCGACTACGAAGCCTGTCGAGACTTGACTTCGAGGAGGTAGATACACCTCGAAGTCTTCTGGAGGTACGATTGGCAACAGGTGCCATCGTAAAGACCGAGAAGCGCGTCGTGAACGTGCGCTTCTCGTACAAACAACGAGTGTTTGTCGAACACTTTATCGTCCTGGACCTGGACGATAAATTCGACGTAGTAATGGGCATGCCGTGGCTTGCACGGCATGATCCGGTGATAGACTGGAAGAAGCGCACGCTCGTGCGCTTCGGCCGCGACAGCGGAACAGAGAGCGATGGCCCTGTTACCGCAGCGCGCGCACCAGCAGATGCGCGCGGCTCACCAGTCGAGACAGCGCTTTATGCTGCTGTCCCGGAGTGCCCAAGAAGTGCGCGAGGGCGCGCACAAGTAAGACCAACGTCGGCAATGCTGCCGACGTCGGAAGAAAAAGATGTGTTGGTTCCGGGAACCAACACCCACGTTCAAGCGTGTAAGGGACAGTCCCTGACCCGAAGAGGTCAGGTCGACAACGACGCGTCGGCTCCGGGAGCCGACGCACCCTCGGTCATGAGGGGCTCCGCCAATGAATGGCGTCGAGATGACGAAGGCGTGTCAACTCCGGGAGTTGACGCTGCAAACAGTGCGGACGGTTGCAAACGTACCGCACTGACGCAATTTACACAATACCGTGCAGCCGGGCTGCACGAAGGGAATGCGGTCAAGCCGGGCATGATACCGCGCGCTCGCGGACAGGGTCCGCCGGCGAACAACTGTCCACGGCCGGGCCTGGACCAGAAGAACACCAGTGCGGAGCCGGGCTCCGCACAACAAGAAGACGGCGCAAGCGGAGAACGTTGCGCTAGTCTCGGTCCGGGACCGAGACGCAACAAGGACAGTCTGCTGGGCAGACTAAGGCGGTGACGCCGGACGTCGAGACGCTAAGCGTCTTGACGCGCACCGATACTGGATTCCAGTATCGCGAAATGGGACTCGCTAATCCTCCGACGACGGCGTCGGAGTTGACTTCGCTTCCAGCCATGAGCTGGAAGCGCTTCACACGCGACTTGCACGATGGACGCATCGAGCAGGTCTGCGTTCTTTCGAACAGCGAAAGAACGGAGAGCGAGGGCGAAGAGCTGAGACAGCTCTTCATGGGAAGTACCACTGAGAGTGAAGACACTCTCAGTGCGAAGACGAAGCGAGAGCGCTTCGAGGAACAAGGCTGGGACTCGCTGAAGTCGAGTCCCTATTACGAATTATTGAGGGAGTACAAAGACGTACTCCCGGAAGAGATTCCTGCGGAGCTTCCGCAGGATAAGGGCATTCATCACGAGATTGATCTCGTGCCGGGCACGAAGTACTGTGTCACGCGGCAGTGGCCACTGCCGCGAGAGCAAGTCAAAGCAATCGACGACTTCTTTGAAAGTCGTCGCAAAGCAGGGCAAGTGCGGGAATCAAAGTCCCCGCACAGTGCTCCGACGTTCTGTGTCAAGAAGCCACAGGGCGGATGGCGCATCGTTCATGCCTACAACAAGCTGAACGATGCGACGGTACCGGCGCAGACGCCGATACCGCGAAAAGATGTTATCATCGATTCGATGGCCGGGAGCACCGTTTACACTGCTCTCGACTTGCGAGACGGATTTTATCAAATCCTAATGCGTGAGAGCGATATCCCTCTCACGGCAGTGAGCACGCCAAGCGGCATGCTCTGGGAATGGCTAGTGATGCCACAGGGGCTTAAGAACGCCCCTGCGACCTTCAACAGGTGCGTGACGCACTTGTTGCGCTCGGTGCGCGACTTCGCGCCGAGCTACTTCGATGATGTGTTCATCCACAGCCGGGCTGTGGACGGGAAGACCGACGTAGAGATGCACAGGGTGCATCTCCGGAAGCTACTTGAGCTTATGCGAAAGCATAAGCTCTACGCGAACCTGAAGAAGTGTATCTTCGGGGCGAGCGAGATACCCGTCCTCGGGTGTCTCGTAGGGAAGAATGGTGTTCGCCCTGACCCGGAAAAGGTCAGAGTGATTAATGAATGGCCAACGCCTTCAAGTGTCAAGGAACTGAGGCAGTTCCTTGGCTTGGTCACGTACTTGTGCAAGTACGTGGAGGATTACGCGGGCAAGATCCGCCCGCTGTCACAACTTCTTAAGAAAGAAGCTGTGTGGAATTGGACACCCGATTGCCAAAAGGCATCCGATGCAGTCAAGCGGGGCTTGACTGAGGCACCGATCTTGGCAGTGGCTGACCAAGATCGCCCATTTCACGTAGTGTGTGACGCATCCGATTTCGCGATCGGATGCGCGTTGATGCAGCACGATCACGAGGGCCGTGATCGTGTCGTCTACTACCAATCGCGTCAGCTGAAGCCAGCTGAGCGCAACTATCCGGTGCATGACAAGGAACTCCTTGCCATGAAATATGCACTCGCAAAGTTCCGAGTGTATTTGCTTGGAAGTAGACCGTTTGTGGTCTACACCGACCATGCATCACTGCGCACTGCAGTGAAGTCACCACACATTTCACAGAGAATGGCGAGATGGCTCTCATTCTTTGCGGAGTATAACTTCCGGGTCGAATACAAACCCGGAAGATTGAATGTAGTGGCCGACGCGTTATCACGTCGGCCGGACTACGCAGAAGCTGCTGACGTCAATGCCATTGACGTCATGCGATCGAGCAAACCCACATCGTCTCTGTTGGATGATGTGAAGGCCGCGTACGCGCACGACGCGGACGCGAAACACTTGCTGGCCTATGGCGCAGCGCCTTCTGGCAAGTCCCGTCAGAAGCTGCCCAAGCACCTTCGTGCGCGTGCACATCGCTTTCGTGGGCACGACGGACTACTGCTTTACAATGCAGTCGACGACAACGCGGATCGCGTTAAGTCGAATTTCGCAGAAACCCTGCTAAATCTGCTGGGATATCATGGTGTTTGATGTCTGTTGTGGTGAAACGCAGTAGTTTTCCTTCTATCCAATAACAGGAGCTTGTTGCAGCATTTTGTTGTTGACGACGTTTAATCTCTTCACGCTGTGCAACATCTGGTAGTAGGCCTTTGGAGTGTGCCCACCAAAGCTCTTGCAGACCTAAGCGTTGCGCGGATATCTGGGTTATACCCTTGGATTCGCGGAGGCTTCGTTCAATCATACTTAAATTAGTAGGCTGAAAACCACAACATGAACTCTTCATGAGTTTTTCGGGATGAACTTATCTATGCCAAGCTGCAGAATAGATATCTGTTCCTCGTGGAGCCATCTCTCCGTGAGATTGCTTCGGGTCGCTCTTAGTGCTGATTTGATCTCTTGGAGTCCTAACCCACCTTGTTGACGTGGGGTAAAAATTAAAGCCGGATTGAATTTGTGCTTGGTTGCTGCTGTACTTGCTGAACCTTTCCAGATAAATTGCTTTTGAAGATTTTCTAGCCGACGCAGGGCGTCCTTTGGGGGTATAAATTGCTTAGCCATGTACAGTATTGATGGTAGTGCCACGACATTGAACAATGTTACCCTTTGCGCCACCGAGTTGCTGATAGTAAGGGAATCTGCCACTTTAGTGCACTAGAAGCATATTAGTGCACTAATAGAAACGACCAATCACGCCAAAAACCTACGAGCTCTGGTATATTACTGGATGAAATATTCGAAACCGTAAAACCTGCCATTATGTATACAGCTCCTGTTGGCTAACTCTCGACCACCCGATTTGTCTCGTCTGCTTTTGCAGTTAGTACTAGTGGCATGAGCTTAACTATTTGACTATCACTACCAAATTGACCGCCCCGAGAATCATGACCAAGAAGCGCGGAGACTACACCAAAAGCAAGCTAAACTCTACCGCACGCTAATTAAGTGGGTAGGCAAGCGCAAGAAAGGCGAGTCGATGGAGTCTCAGTGACGTGGCCCTCAACCACGCCTGACAGCTGAGGCAGAGCAAAACCTTTGTGGGTGGATAATGGGGCGACAGCTTATCGGGAAGCCGGCCAAGCGTGGGGAAATCATTGCCAAGGCCAGCACGATCGCTGAGATGACTACGGGCACTGGCGTTGGTAGCGGCTGGTACAGGCGCTGTATGAAGCGGCGCCGGCGTCGATTAAGCAAGCCGCTTGGCTTCACGTGAAGAAAACCGTTCAACAACAGCTTCTCGTCCTCCCACCACCACGCACGAAAGGCAGGAAGCGAAAGACAGCGACAGTTGGTGGGCGATTGCTAACCCGTGAACTACTAGAGAACCTACAAGCAAAGCCTCGAAAGGCACGGCAAAAAGGTTCCCGACGGACACCGGTTCATACGGAGGTTGAAAATGCTCCAGGCGCACCCGAGCAATAGCTGTTTGAAGCAATAGTTTAGTCAAGAGATAAGACAGACAGGCAAATCAGTGTTAGCTACTGTAAGTCAATTACACACACAGATGAGCAGATAATCGTACCTTTATAACAGTGCGGAGAATTAACGTGTCCGAGGGGACTCGAACCCGCGACAACCCTGCTCCCCGTAGGGCCCTCATTAAGCCAGCGGCGTTAACCGACTGAGCTGTCAGCACTGTCGAAATGACAAATTATTTCCAAGATACATATCCTTTCAATACTGATGTGTTTGCGTTTTTATCGTGTATTATAGGTTACCTAACCACTGAACGAAAGAAACACTGTCCCAGTTTGAGAATTGCTGGTTCATACAAATACTACGATAAAAAGGAGCACTAAACTGGCAATCAGCAGGAAATAGGCCATTCACTACAATCCATCCAAACTACCCAATAAGAGCCTCTCCATACCAGAATTAATCTGTGAAAGAGAGTAAACAAACACCTGTCTGGGCATGCATATTGCACACTGAAACTCACAGTAGACTTTCGGCTACCGCGCCTTGACTGATGCCCTTTGAAAAGTGCACTAAATTGGCAAATCCCCTTAGTAGCAATTCTTAGTCGTCGTTGATTTTTTTTCAATTCGGATATCCCAGTTGTCATTAGCGGCCGATGTATTGCCGACCCAGTATCCAAGTTGTCTCGTTGTACGGAGGGATGAAGGACAGGGAAACCATTCCATTTTGTTGGTGTTCCGATAGTGTTGAGGCTAATCAAAATGCTTTTGTGAGGTTGAACCCGAAGCCTGATACTCCGCCAAAATCCTCCAGCAATCGTTTAACGAGGCTAAGTTCCTTCATGGAGCTCATAAATATCGTGCTATCGTCCACAAAGGCGGAAAACTTATGTCGTTCACTATGGTACCTTGACTTCGAGTGCTCAACGAAATCTGGTGTCCCCTACACCACACTCACCATATATTGCACATTTTGTTTTGAATGGCTCTGTTTGTATATAATGGGCCGGGAAAAGTTCGGGTGCCCGAACGGTGCTGTCGGGCGGGTGCGGGTACCCGGAGTGAACAAGAGGAGCGATCGGGCGGGTGCGGGTAACCCGAAAATCGCCATTTGCGAGCTCTGGTTCCTACAACGGCAGTGTTGCAAAATGCCAATGACCGTTGTTAGAACAGTCGTGGTATGTTGAGCTTCGTGCAATCTCGCACACATTTAGGAGAATCAAGAGCGGTTCGAATCGAAACTTCGATTGAATATGTACTACGTAGTATTACGTCTGGTCGCGAAGTATCTGCCGCAGCTGTTGTATATCAAATCAAAAAAATATCTACGAAGACGTATCTGGATGAAGTACTACTTCATGGCAATGCCAACTCAGCTCAAGACAAAACTGCTGCTTACTTGGCCTTCATGACATCGTTGATGAACGGAAGTGCCGCCGACACGCGCGAGTAGATGGCGGGAGAGTCCTTCACGCCGCAGCCGCTGCCGCCGCTCACCAGGCCGATGAGAACGTCATCGGCGTCGGTCCGGCCCATGTTTTCCTTGATGAACGGACCACCAGTGTCGCCCTGGCACGGAGACTTGCCCTGAGCGCCGCCAGCGCAAAACTGCGACTCACCGATAGTTAACTTGGTCTTTGTGCTGCAGTCCTCGTTGCTCCACACTTGCTGGCTCAGGGCCTGCAGCTCCTCAGCGCCCATGCCATTGACCGAAGTGAGGCCCCAGCCCATGGCCGTGCCCCACATGCCCTTCTGAACGTCCGCGGCACTCGGAAGCTTCACGGGTTTGTACTTGCTGGCCTTGGCCAGCGTCAGCACGGCGAAGTCGTAGGCCAGCGTGTCCTTGTTGTACTTCGGGTGGGGATCCGCCTTGATGACCTTGATCTCGTCGCCGTCCTCGCCGCCGTTGATGTAGTGCGCGCCCACCGACACGAAGTTGGCGGAGGACGCCTTGGTGCACGAAGCAGTCGTGAGCACGTGGGTGGGCGAGATCAGAGCGGCGCCGCAGAAGCTGAAATCGTCCGCAGACTTGGGGTTGACGGTGGTGCGGAGACCCGTCGTATACGTCTTTCTGCCCTGCGGGACCTTCTGGCCGCCGAGGATAGCAGACACAGAGCCGACCAGAACGGACGCGTACACGAGGGTGGAGATGACCTTCATATTTGAGCGTGGGTAGCTTGACTTGGGCTGTTGACGGTAAAACCAGGAATGAGAACGCTGCAGCAGCGGAGAATCGTACATGTACAGTAGCGTGACACGGATTACTTAAACCAGCATAAACTGAACCCATGTTCAAGATCTACTGTTTTCCATTGCCCCAGAGACAGCAACAGCAACAAGCTCGATACTGTAAAATCTCTACGTGTACACACATGTTGGTTTGCTTGTCGCTGCTGATCGTAAGTAGATCCGATAGTACCTACATCATGGGATCGATTTGAAAACGTGCGGTTAAGTTGGTCTCCAGCATGAAGAAAATGAATCGAGCTTCGCACAACTGAGCGATAGCACCACGTTCAGCAAAAACATGAGGGCTAATCACGAGATTGGGGAGACCAAATCGTGAGCAACCGTTATATATACCGGTACAGTGTATACTGTACTAGTATTAACCAGCAAACGAGTCGTAAGCACTTGCTGTCGTGGGGCAGATGTTGAACCGAATTTTCAGATACATGTACATGCGGTTCGCCTCAGGGCCAGTCTTAGGTGCAGTATAATCATAAGACTGGCCCTTGAAGCGATTGTCGACGACCCGTGTGACCGCAAACAAAATTTGGCAAATTTTATTTTATTATTTTTATCCAGGTCAGACTTGCAAGTACCACTTCTCCATTTGCGAGAGCGATGGCAGACTCCCTGCAGCCCGTGCAACGGGCCCAGGCGGATCGCGACAGACTTCGCCAAGCAGATGCCAATCCACTTGTAATGTGTGAGCAGACGCCCATCCACTTATACACGTGTGAGCGCTATCGATCGTGCTAAGGCTACTCTAGGAGAAGATGTCGTGCTGTAGCTTCAAGCGACATATAGATCGCTGGACTCCAGGTGGGGTACGCCCATGCCGAGGGCATAGTTCTGGCCTTGATTCGCCAAGGCCTCCTGATCTTCAAGTTCGTGCAGTATTCGGCGTGGGTGGATCTGTGATGGTAACACGGCTAAAGGATACGAATGGCGTTGGTACCTTCCACGCTCGCAGGGACACTGGTGCCCCAAAACACGCACTGAAGCCAAGCAGACATCCATAGCAACCAACTCGTCCACCACAGGACTGATGAAAAGACCGCAGCAGCCAAGTCGGTGTGGATGCCTACGTAATTTCATCTGAATAATAATGCATCTTCATCGAGCCCCGGGTTGTTTTGGTGCGTCGACAGACCCTTCGTATATACAGTAGTGTCCTTTAACGAATTATGATCCAAAACAAGCTCGAGCGAGTCATATTATCTGTAAAACTCTGCATACTCAACACAATGGCATTTTGATATATGTAGTCCTACAGTGCGCGGCAAAATTGTACATGTAATCCTATCAGTCAACGAATTGACGAAGATACTTTTAAAATTCGCCCTATTATTTCAGAAGTGAGTTCAACATCAGCATTTTGGAGATTTTTACAAGAAAAATTGCATCGAACGTGTTTTATTACGTAGTACTAGGATCTGGGATCTGACGAACTGTTTTGTTCAAACTAATCCGCCTCAAGTTGCGTATGTAGTTAGGCTAACATTTGTGGTACCGGTAGTGTGCAAAAAGTATGAAGAAGCACTGCCGGACGACCAGGGGCTCATGAGGTAAGAAAAACATATTGGTCGAGTTTTTCGGATATCCTGAAGCACTCTTGAACTTATGTGAACTCGTTTTTTGTATCGATTTCGCTGCAATATTGCATTCAACGACCTCAATGCATCAATCAATATTCACGCTACATCACATGAATTGTTGTCGTCGACAATTTGTGGATGGACATTTGACTACGGTTTCATTGATTGGTTCAACTACCTGTTCCTGAGTGCGAGTTACCCTCTACACCTCGCATAACTTTACAAGGACTATCGCACTTCTTGTGAAGGTTTATTTCTAATGTCGGTTTATCGCGCGAATGGATTTTGGTCAGCAGTAGTTGTGGCATATTCCGACATAGCCCAAAATGTTCACTCAACTATGACAGAAAAAGAATATAAACTGGCAAACACGTGAACAAACCGCACTTGAAGTTACTTCTTAGTTATAGTAACGATAGATGAGGAGCACAAGTCAAGCCCATTGTTTGATTGGACAACGCCGTACGAGAAAACAAGGTGTTCGAGTCGAGTGCACGTAAAACATGTAACCTTCTACGACGCTTTGTACAAATGTATGTAAGGAGACAATAATAGTGTTGACAACGGCATACCTGAGCTGCAACCTTGCCGCGAACGTGCAAAACACAGTCACACCGTGGGCCTGCGACCAACAGAATAATTCGAATGCATTCTTGTCAAGTAGTGCCGATAGCAGCGACTTGTAGCTCGAGACAGACAATGCAACTTGCAACAAATGTTTAGTTGCTGAAGGTGAATCCACGTGCTTGACTTCTTTGTATTTTGTATCAGTCAGCGGATGTTACGTTGCTGCTATCATTACAGTACTTCTGTTGTCTAGGATACATTCCCATGCACTTACTGAAGTATAATACTATGAGAACAATGGCCGAGTTACTATTTCGCCATGAAAAGCAATTTGGAGTTTCGCTTTCGAGTGGCTATGAGTTGGACGCGGTACCAGCAGTAGCGAATACAGTCTCATCATTCGATTCGGTACAACCTCCAACGATACCAGGAGTCTATTGTTTCTAGTTAAACGAAAATAGAGAGCCCCCCCCTATGAGTTAGGCGCGGTAGCTACAGAAATGTCCGAACGATGTCCTTTCAGGAAATGAACGACAAGCTCATCAAAGAAATTGAAGCTACATGCTCTTCTACCAGCATCAAGATTATAACTCCTCTTGCAAGCCTTCTCCAGCAATTTAAAACCATTGTTCCACGGTATCTACCATACCTTCGTTACAACACAACGCATTTCTGCCCTCACCTGGGAGTTATTAAGTCGACAAAGTACGCTGCAGAAGAGAGCGAATGTTCAGTATTCATCCGCGCTACCATCTTATACCCCATATTAATTAAGCATATGTGATCTAAAGATATCTAAATGAGATAATACTTTCGGTTATGCTGCAATACAAACCTCGTTTTGAAAACATACTTTGTAGAAGGCATTGCCACGGATAAACGATCGCGACAAATGCACTGATGTATTCGTTTACATGTAGAGCACGCACATCTAAGGGTAGTCAATTGTACCAGCACGGCAGACGTTGAGGTTCCGGGAGTCATCACTATACATGTATCCTTGTTTTACACTGTAATAGCATCTGTCGATTCGACAAAACAATCGGTACGTGTACATGCACAGTATAATGATTGTCCTGGAGTGTGCAGTGCTCAACTCGCTCAATTATTCGGTGCTAGGCCCCTCCGCAACCCGCTCAGCCCTATTGAGAACGCAGTAACTACAAGTTGTAGCCTACAACTGTTGGAGGCTACAACATGTAGCGGTTACCGGTACATGTATTCTGTACTTCATAAACACAATGGTAGCGTAATATACTTTTGGATGTTCTGTTCTCGACTTTTTTTTCTCATCTGGCACCCCCATCCTGCTGCAATACCACATGTGGAGAGAGTTCTTGCTGTTCGCGCTGTTTGTGGGCACAACGGACGACGGCAAATCTTGCACACTAGCCCTCTCCCAGCGTGTCTCCGGCTCGCTCATGAACAAGTAAATTACTTGAAGTAATTGACCTTGCGAACATTACGCTGCGATTACTGGCGCTTCGTCACTCTGGTTTTTACCGCCGACTGTCCCAGCACCACGTCCAAGTCCAGCTTTAATATTATGAAGATTATCTCTACGCTCATCTCCGCGTCAGTCCTGGTCGGCTCCGTTTCCGCCATTCTCGACGGTCAAACGGTCCCGCAGGGCTCCAAGACGTACACGACGGGCCTCCGCTCCACCGTCGACCCCAAGTCTGCGGACGACTTCAGCTTCTGCGGTGGAGTTCTCATCTCGCCCACCCACGTGCTCACGACCGCTTCGTGCACCACCACGGCCTCCGCCAACTTCGTGTCGGTGGGCGCTCACTACATCAACGGTGGCGACGACGGCGACGAGATCAAGGTTAAGCATGTCAAGGACCACCCGCACTTTAACGCGACGACGCTCGCCAACGACTTCTCCGTGCTAACGCTGGTCAAGCCAAGCAAGTACAAGCCCGTGAAGCTGCCGGCTCCGGGTGGCGCGGACATTCGCAGCGGCATGTGGGCTACGGCCATGGGCTGGGGCCTCACCGCCGCCCCTCCCAAGGGTATGGGCGCTGAGGAGCTGCAGGCCCTGAGCCAGCAGGTTATCAGCAACGACGCGTGCCGCACGGCGCTCAAGTCCTCGACCATCGATATGTCCCACGTGTGCGCCGGCGGTGAGCAGGGCAAGTCTCCGTGCCAGGGCGACACCGGTGGTCCGTTCATCAAGGAGAATGGCAAGGGCGATGGCGACGACATCCTGATCGGCCTGGTGAGCGGCGGCAGTTGCGGCGTGAAGAACTCCCCCGCCATCTACTCGCGCGTGTCGTCGGCGCTTCCGTTCATCAACGATGCCATGAAGGCCAAGTACTAAACAGCGGACGAAGTTTAATCATGAACTACCGCACAGTAATACTAACTAACGTTAGTATGGCATCGCTAGACACTTCACCGACCAACGAAACCTATGAGTCCAATATACCACAAATCTCTCTCGATTCGCAGTACACATGTATTGATTGCATCAGTTCATCTTTCACTACCTGCTGTGTCACTATCGCCCGACAATCAGAAGAGTGACGATGCGTGAGCCTGACCTCATGTAGGCGCGCACTCCCACTTGGAACACGCCAAGATGCTGGCCCCATCTGCAGCTCGAGCGCGAGAATTTCTCGCCCCTCGTCACCGATTTTCTATCGATCGCCGCCCCGCCGCAGCGACAGCACTTCGCAGCTTTTCCAGCTCCTCAGACAGTGAAAACTGGCCCAAGTTCGTGCATGGCCCTAATTTCATTCGAGGCCTTTGGAACCGCACGGTCCCGCGACTGCCCAAGCTGCTGGAGTGGCAGGAAAAGAACGTATTCGCCGATTCATTGGGCACCACGGGCCAATGCTGGCAGTTTATCCAGCTGCAACAGCCGCAGAAGACGAGTGTCGACCTCCTGGAATTCGTGGAAGGCGCTCGCATCGCCACGGAAGAGTACCTCTGGGCGATGAACAGCGCCGCGTTCGCGGAATTTCTGGCGGGTAAGGAGAACAGCTCGTCCGACATGGCCAACGTACTGCAGCAGTACACTACGCCCGCCTACTACAACGAAATAGCGTTACAGGTCAAGAAGAGCTACCTGCAGCGCAACTTCCACATGGAGTGCGAGGGCCTCGTAGTGGAGAACGCAAAGCTCACGAGAGTGGTTTATCGAAGGTTGACAGAGAAGGAGTACGAAGACTTGGTGGCTTTCAAGAAGCCGCCGAAGGCCATGTCTCTAGAGGCAACGATCGAGCACTTGCGCCTGCATGTGGATGTCCAGACCGTGGAGAACTTGAACATCGTCCATCGGGACAAGACCGTTTACGTGCAGCAGGAAAACGTCTACCAAGTCGTGTTCGAGTCGCGCGTGACGGACCCGGAAGACATCGACTGGCGCATTGAAAGCATGAACATCGTTGAACAAGATGCTGTTGAGAGAGAACCAAAGGAAGCTACTAAGGACGACAAAACTGAGTGATCATGTGAAGCAGCTCAGTTGGATGCAAATGACATAAGGAACGGTAACCGTGAAGTCAAACAATGATACTTGCAACGTGCGGATTGGATGCTCAGTCCCTTGATTTTGAGATGCAAGAAGCAGAGATGGATATCTTCAACGAAAACTTGCTTGTTATTTTTTCAGCATAGAGGAAGTCTGTGTTGACGAATGGCCGAGAGAACTTGCCAGCTTATCAATCGAGCTGACGACGCCTCTCTAATTTAACCTGAGGTCTTGCGATTCAAGCGCGTTATCTGGAGTTTGATTGTTCGATGGTGCACTGGTGTACTTGGTCCGTTGGTTTTGGTTGTAAGGATACAAAAGTACAAATTCTATGAGGTCTCCTGCTAGGGCCTTTTAACCTACCGTACAGCACTCAACAGCACTGCAAAAACTTACTCCCAGACCTCACTTTCGAGCACTCACATCGGCGCAAGCACTTTGGTTTTCATCTTGCCTTTAGCGGCTGTCAGCTCCAGCTTAAACGGCGTCGCTTTGGTGATCCGCCAATCCACCAGGCGCGCCCTCGACACGTCCGAGTAGAAACTCCAGTCAAAGGTCGACTTCAACGTGTGGCGGGTAGGCTGGTCGTCGCCGTCACTTGTGAACACCAGCAAGTGCTCCGTGGCTGCAAACCGCACCTTCATGCTCACCGCCTCGTTCATGTGGTACATGCTGCACGTGTCGTTCTTCTGATCTTCCGCCGCGTCCGAGTACTCGTACTCGGCCTCTACAAGTCTGGCGTCGTCCACCTCCAACTTCTCCAGCTTGAACGTGGTGCCCAGGGGCAAGCGCAGCGCTTCTCGTTGCGCGTCCAATTTAACAGCCCACTTGTCGATGCATTGCTGATTGGCCACCTCTTCGAACGACAACGACAACGACGATGAGGTTACTTTTCCAAGGTTATGAGCCCACTCTTGTGCGTAGATCTGGCGCATCACCACGTGCGCAGCCTGCTTGGCACCGGCCAGGAATTCTGGAAGGTCGATGGGTTGGTCCGGTGGGATCAGGCACACCAGGTACATGTACACCCGGTCTCGCAGCGTGGCGCTGTGCGCGAAATAGCGACTCAGCGGGGAGGCCGCGCTGTCCAGCTCCATGATCTGGTTGTACGCCATCAAGGTGCGCGCCGCCAGGTGCAGCAACTTGGCCCGAGCCATGACGTAGCTGGTGACTCTCGGGCTCGTCAGGAACGTCCGCGTCTGAAGCTGCAGAGCTTGACTCAATTGGGGTGGCGACGCATGGAGCGCTACAGACGACCGAGCTACGGCCGACACGACGCGTGCACTACCCGAACGACGTAGAGCGGAGAACATTCTACCTGCTCTTCCGCCGACTTATTGCGAACTGAGCTGACTTCTGAAGGTGGTCGGGTAGAACCAGTGCGCGTGGTGTTGTGCCCACACCAAAGTCTCCACCGCGTACGTCATCCACACGTCTCCAGCATGCGCACTCTCCCGAGACGCCTCGCGTATGGAGGCTGTAGGGTTATCCAGCGTGGACAGCAAGTCACTAAGCTTAGGTGCAGCCGAGTGACGGGATGGCACAAACGACGTCAGTTCGCGTCGTCGTCGAGTGGTGACGGGCCTCCCCCTGAAGGCTTTCAAGAGGTCCTCGCCACTCTGGACAAGGTTCGGGCTCGCAAGGACGTGTTCGAGGCATACCAGAAGCAGGATGTGTTCGCTCCGTCCGGGATGAGTTGGCTGGCCAACCGGTTGATGTTCTACCACCTGAACCGGCCGCAGCACACGCAGGTGGACGTGGCCGAGTTCCTGCAGGGCGCTAAGTACGCGATGGAGACCACGATGACGGCCATGTACTCGAAAGAGTTCGCGGACTATGTGGCGCGGGAGTCTGAGGCACCCGGGGTGTTGGAACCGGACTGTGATGTCGCCAAGATGCTGCAGCAGTCGCTTGAGACCGTCAGCTACGACGCGTTCAAGTCGTTTGTGTTGCAGTCTGCGAGCGCGGGGATCCAAACGGAGATGAAGGAGATCGAGATGCACAGCGCGCACTTGATGAGTGTTCAGTACGAGCGAGTTGCGAAGCGGGCGACGACGAATTCCTCGGGAGCCAAGGTGCTGGGCGTACCTGTCCATGAGCGACTCATGCTGGCGGTACTGTTCGATATCACGGAGCACGTGAAGGTGACGCTGGCGGACTCTGGCGAGGCTGAGGACGTCACAGTACGGCGCAACAAGGCCATTTGGCAATTTGACTCGAATGTCACGAGGCCCGAAGACATCGACTGGGTCATTGAGCCGCTGCATCTCGTCGCGTAGAGACTGAGCTGTTTGTTCCCCGAGCGCGCAGCTTTCGTCAGCTTGAGAGTATATATGAGAATTGAACTAAATGGGGGACACGAACGCAGTAATTCTGTGCATCATGGTTGTAGAAGGGCAAGTGCAGCGCGAGTACAGAGAATTATGACTACAATCTCGATATCTGCCACAGACCTGGTTTTTTTAACGTGCTGTCCTCGCGAACTTCTTGCCATTTTCTGTTCACCAAAGTGTGTGACGAGGCGATATGATCACTACCAACTGACAGCTCAAGTTATGATGGTGCTCCGTGGTGCCGCTGTGGGCATAGTCGACTTGCTCAACGTCGTGCTCCTGGAGTATGTGGCACGGCCATAGTGCTAGGTCATATCCATGTCATACATTTCGGCCTAAGAGGTCAGGGCAGATTCCTCGCAAAGTTAAGTGAAGTACGTGTGAAATACGTGATGAGTGTCGACGCAGATTTCAAATGTTTTCGCCTACTTCTACGTAAAGCAGTAACCCCAACTGATCGTGCTACGAGGAGCAGGTAGAATTTTCTTATGGATCACACCGGAACAACCGAAGCGTACTCAACCCTCGAACCTTTTCGGTAGAACTGATTGAAAAGCATGAGATATATCAAAGCACCAGTACATTCGTAGCGCTTTAGGATTGCCGCGTCATGCCTTGTGTAAATACTAGTATGTTGTGTGTTGGTAAAAGTCGGTCAACCACACACAAGCACTACTTTCGCATCCCAACATGCAGAACAACCAAATATACTGGGGACACCTGAAGAATGAGGGGATTAATTGCGTGAGGGATCCTAACTGCGTAACGCGAAACTCGACTTGGCGCAACCTTCGCACCACGTCAGCCTGTACCCCGCGACAATACGCGCAGCATCAAATGCAACTCATTGGGTTGTTCCACCGGGTAAATAAATCCTTGATACCATCTGAAGATTCAAGCTAGATCTGGCAGTCACAAATATCTCTTGCTTACGCGCGTAAAATTTCCCCCTTCTTCGTCGTAAAAGTTGTGGTCTGAGTAAAGTGTGTTCGACTTCTAACTGATGCTTCAAAGTACTGGTTCGCAGCCATATTAACTGTTGACAAAATCGAATTACAGTACTTCGAGTACAACACAAAGCTGAAGATACGATTTCCACACAGAAATCTCGTCTCTCAGAAATACAAAACTTTTTGAGCTGGTGAGGTGAAGCTCAAAAACACTTTCGTCGATGCTGGTGCAATACAGTGCCGCATCAAAATGCTACGCCGTCACTCCATGCGTTGTCTTTTCTTTTCAAGCCGATGCTCCTTGGTCTCGTTCCGTTTCTCCAGCCGCCGTTCTCGAGCCGTTTTACCGTCGATAAGCTCGAACTGCTGTAGCCAGCGCGAGCTCCGAGGTATCACTTGTGAATTTGGTTGGGATGTACTGCTCGCATCAGCACCGGCGTCCGCTTGCTCTCCTGTCCGTGGAACCGCAGGCGCTACTTGTTCCAAGAGCTGTCGGGGGGTGTTTCTGCTCTTCCGGATCATAATGGGAGGCCGTAAGAAATACCTGACTCCCGGACCGGTGTGCACGTGTGTCCGTGCAACTGCTACTGTTCCAGACATTCCCTGCCCCAAAAGTGCCCGAGGCGCACTAATGACCTTCCTGGTCATGAGAGGACGCGGCATGTATACTGCGCTTGGGGCAAATCCTCTTTGTTGACTTGGTTCCACCTCCGTACCGCCCTTCTCTTTCTTTACGGGTTGAGCCGCCTTCATCCTTTCTCGATGTCTCTTCACCTGCCTCGCAAGTGATCCATTCTCCTTTTTCGCTAAAAGTTGCCGTGCCATAACAGGATTTTCGACTTTGAAGGCTTCAGCAAACTCGTCGCTTACAGCGAGCATTTCGTAGATAGCTGACCCGCCTGCCTTGCAGCAACTCAAGCAGATTGGTACCACTCGCGTCATCTTTCTACTCTTAGCAGTCAACGCTGCTGACGGGTACGTGATGCGGCAGCACGCACACCGTCGCGATGGCGGTGGATCCTTCCCTCCGTGATCACGCGCCGCATCCTTCATCATCTGGGCCCTCTTCGATAACGGTATTAAATGACCATGACAACACCTGCATTCTTTTTCCTCCAACAACTCGCCTTCTTCATCGTCATCGTCCACTTCAATAATTTCAACTGGTTTCTTTGCCACGGGTGTTTTACCCTGATTCAAATTACTTGCAGTCGGGGCTATTGCCTCGGTACTTCCTGTTGCCAACTCGCAAATCACGCAAACCGGCGTACCATATCTGTCCACTCTGCTCTTCGTCGAAAGCGCTGCCATAGGATAAGTGATCCAACAGCATGAGCACTGCCTGGACGCTGGAGGCCTATTGCCCTTCTGCAGCAAGACCGCTTCCTTCATCCTTTCGAGCCTCTGTTGCAACGGTGTCAGCTTCGCCTTGCAACCTCGGCAGCATTCTTCCCGCTCATCTCTAGATCCAGCTACAGTCTTTTCCACTGAACCATTCTCCTCCCTCTTGACGCTGCTCATACTCGCGCCCACCGTCTTCTTCGCGGCTCTAACTGCCCAATAGCACATGTAACAACGCGGTTCCGGCCACGACTGACGTCTGCTTTCGTCCGTCAGCGCCACCAACGGATACGTGATATGGCAGCAGCTGCACTGCTTCGACAGAGGAGGGCTCTCGCCCCTGTATTGGCTGGCAGCGACGCGCATCATCTTGAGTCTCTCCGCCAGAGGCGTCAAGTATCCTCTACAGCTCCTGCAGTGCTCCTCTCCCGCCGTAACTCCGCCATTTCTTGGGGCCTGGACGCCTACAATAGCTCCATCGCTTGCGCATCCCTTGCTCTTTACGACGGACTGTGAATTGCATTGCAACGTCTTCTCTTTCTCCTGTTTAACGGTTTTCTCCGCGCTTGGGACGCGGACTGGGAGCTGTTGCGCTTTTGACCGGTTCTCGCCAACGGCGGCGCGTCTGACGGCCGCAGAGACGGTGATGCGCAGCTCCATGTCTTGGCTTTCGTCCGGGCCCTCAAGGTCCTCGCTCTCCGTGGAGAAGCCGTCGTCGTAGGGCGCGAGCGGCGGCGCATCGAGCGCCAGCGACGTCTTCGGGTCGACCATTGTTGCCCTTTGGATGCGCGTGATTGGGTAGAAAGAAGAGATGGCTACGTTGGGAGACTAAAATTTAGTCATTTAATGAGACCACAGCAAACAAAAAATTACTTATTAACCTAAGTACGAATAGTGATTTAACCGCATGAATCGAAAGAGCTGTGTCTGGTGCTTCTTTTAAACTCTTGATTGTTAGCAAATGTTGAGAACTCGTGGAGTTACATCGGACGAAAAAAAATATCTCCATTTCCGGACCCCAGAAATCTGGGATTTTGTTTCGGGCGTGTGACCTCAATATTTTTTTCAATTTTATTTTATTGTATATTGTCGACATCCCGTGTAAAAAAGCAATCGAATGAGAGTTGTTTTCGGTTTCTACGAGTGTTTTTAGCATTTAAATGTTGACGTCCGTTTATGTACGATTTTTTTTTTAAATTTTAATGGTTAAAGTTAAACGCGATTATCTTGAAAACTCTAAATGGTTGATAAGTAACATTTTGTTTCCCGTGGTCGCAAATGTGAAAGTATTGTGTTTTTCGTGTTTAGCACTGTGGGGCTCAGTAGGCCACTATTTCGATATGCTGTTAGAGCGGCTCGAACTTCCACTTGTTCTGGCGCTGGTAGAGCCATGTGCCATCTCTCGGCTTAGGGAGCAGGAGTTTGGCCACAACGTCGCGGAATTTTTCTCATTTGGAGGGTGTGAAGGTCACCCAAGGCCGGTCCGTTGGGATTGCTGCGGATGTTGAGCTTCCTCTCCTCGGAGCTGTCCTTGCCGGTGGCCGCAGCTTCGGACTTGGTGGAGAGCGGTGATTCTACACGAAGATTCCCCGCTTCGGTCCTTGCAAGGAGAGTCACGACTACGCTGACTAGAAGAAGAAGACGGGAAAACATGATTTCGTGGGCTTCTCTTCTCTTGGGCTTTACCTGGTGGCGGGGGAGGGGATGCTTGGGTGGGCGAGTTCGAAAATGAGTTTCAAAATCGTGACGAGTGAGCTTGCCGACGCGCTCATTGCGTGGCGCTTCCCCCACTTTCACTTGTTTACTTAAAGAGTCCACCAACATCATCAACGCCTAGTAGGCAGAGCCTTGCCTTCGAAAACCTGTTGAAACACTGTGAATCGCTCGCTCGCTCGGGCAGCAAAAACTTGGCGGACGGATTTGTACTGGACCCGTAATACAGCCTGAGCTGCGATTACTCCCTCAGTGCAACTACACACCAGTACGTGCACTTGCTACTCAACCACCAATTTCAATCCCTATCTTGATGCCTCGATGTCACTCGATGTAACCCGTTACGTGTACATATTAGCTTTGCTCTCATTCACACGCTCGAGAGTCCAGGATGTGGCCGTTATCTTCCTGATACCGAGGCGCATCTCTGACCATTCCGCTTGTTGTTCACCACGCGTCCTGTACCAATCGCATTGGCGGAGAGGACAGCGGTCCCACGCATTTTTGCCCCAGCATCAAGCTTTGTCTGTTGTACCTGCACATTTGCGAGATAAGCTGTCGACGAAAGCTCAGCGAGACTGCCGGCAAGAGCTCAGTAGCCATCACGCTACATGACATTGTCGTGGACCCGCAATTCCTGTGCGCAAGGGAGCACCAAAGACCACTGCCAGCCCGGTCTGCTGACCAACGCGTGCCAGGACTCGTGTCAGGGGCCAACCGTTGGCGTGCAGCGAGACCACCGTGGGATTCCGCGTCGAGCACAAGTGTATGCTGGGGTAGAGTGGTGAACGGCCTTCGCAGCTGGCCTGCTAGTCGATTGGTTCGCCGGCCGAGGCACGAGGCTTGGAACAAATCACCGCGTCGGAGGACACGCGTGGTTGCAAGGAACAACAGGATGAGCTCCGTTCGTCGCAACCGCCGTAATTGAAACGGGGTGCTGGACGAGCTATCAGGCGAAGGCCTTTGACAGCTCCATCGGTTTTTAGCGGTCTGCACTCCTGGTTTCATTCTGCAATTTGCTTTGCATCGACCACACTCCCCACTCCTCCAGCTGAACACCAACCATGGCCGCAGCTTTGCTATCGTCCGGCCGTATCAGCGTTCGCGCCCTCCAGGCGTTGTGCTCCGTGCTCGCCATGATCTTCACGTCGCTCGGCTACATCAAGTTCACCTCGGGCCAGTTGAGCAGCGGCTCGGCCATCTACACCACCATCGCGTGCTACTCGGCCATGCTCTGTGGACTCTACTACGTCTTGCCCGTTGGCGTGCTCAAGTTCACCTCCAGTGTGCCGAAGGTGCTGTACCAGCGCGTCGTTGACGCGGTTCTGGCGATCGCGCTGCTGATCGCCGGCATCCTGCACGCCACCTCGGAGGCCGTCAAGGACTGCTCGTCGTACAACACCATGTTCGAGACCTACCACGGCTCGGCACTCTTCCGCTGCGGGGACATGACCGTCGCCATTGTGCTGACGTTCGTGACGTGCGCTCTGTTCCTAGTGACGCTCGCGTGGAGTTTCGCCCGTGATACTTGCAAGTCGGTGAACGGCGGCAATCTGCAGGCTGCATTGGCGGAAGACGACTCTCAGGCCAACGGCTACGCGGTCGCCAGCACCCCAGGCAAGAAGAACGGACTGTCGGGTGCGACCGCTACGGCGGACATTGACCTGCAGCACCCAGGCCTGAAGGTTGTCCGTTGCACTGGCCGCACCCTGCAGTTCGTTTGCTCCGTCGTGGCGTTGGTGTGCATCGTGCTCGGCTACAAGCACTACTACACGGGCCAGTACGTTGAGCCCAAGGCCACCTACGCCATCCTCATGGCTTACACCGGTGTCCTGTACTCGCTGTGGCACATGGTGGCAGTGGAGACGTTGAAGTTGTCGCGTCACCCGACGGTGGGCGTGGAGCGCTTCATGGACATCTTGATCGCTGTGGCCCTGCTGGTCGCGGGTATCCTCTTCGCCACGTCGGCCCAAGTCTCGGACTGCTCGACCACCAACTCGACGTTTGCGACCTACCACGGGTCGACTCTGTTCCGTTGCGGCAGCATGAACACGGGCTACATTTTCACCTTCATTGCCGTGGCGATGTACGTGGTGACCTTCGGGCTAAGCTTCCTCTGCCGCTCGACCTTGAGCGAGCGCAATGCGGAGAGTAACCATTCCGCGGAGACGGCCCACGCTTCGGACGCGGGTCAGCAGGTGTAAGTGTTGTTATGCATTTAAAAAGGTGAGTGGGAGTGCGCGAGACCTTCAGTATCCTCATAAGGATCTTCATGATATCAAGCTTCGCATTTGCACTAAATGAAAGCTTTTTCTACGAAATACCTGAAGGGAGTTGCTGGATTATCCGTTGATCCGAAGCTAAGTTGAGAATCCTGTTCGCTGCTGTATTTTTGTGTAAGATGGTAAACAGCAAAACTGCATGTTTTTGATTTTTTTTTTCAGTGCGGTGTTTTAGCAGCCCTTGCCTCCTGCAATTAGCAGGACTCTAACATGGCCATGATGTTGGTCATCAACGACAAAATTATAGTAAACGAAATCGTAAGGCCGCCCAAGATCTTGCTACAGCCACCTGTGCGCTGCAACTCCTGCATCTCTGCCTTCTGTCGAGTTAGGAACACGAGGAAGACCCACGAGAAAATTGTCATGTCATGCATGATAAGCACCGCGTACGTGAGATGATAGAGGTGTCGCCTTCCTGGATACGCTCCGTAGTTAAATTGAATGGCTGGTCGATGAGAAATGTCAGAGCCTGCGCTAACGGAGACGCCAACTTCCTAACCATGCAACCAGGCCGTAAATGTCTCCCTCGTTGCCGACACCAGTCAGCTCGACGATAACAAAGTTGCCGATCATCCAGCCAGCACCGTGCGGGAGCTTCACGGCCAGCGGTAAACCAAGCCAGAATCAGTGACTGCGGAACACGTTCCAAATGGTCAGGAAAGTTGTAACGCTGTCCGCAATAATAACAAAAATACCCGTGAATAGGACCATCTTGCGCCAACTCCAGTTCAGACCCCACTTCGACGTCATCCATGAACAGTGCATTGGCTAGAATCTCGCTGATGATGCTGTTAATCGGAGTGATACCCACCATATACGACTTGACGGGCGACCTGGCGGTGTAGGTGATGCTGGAGATAACATTCGGAAGAATTGGTAAAATACGACCTGATACACTGCGCGTATTTTAAGCGCCCAGAACTCGCTCATATAGTGCTTGAATTCGATTCTTTTATTTTTCCTCCTTCACAAGGTGCCACGTAATGGGGGGAAATTGGCGTCGCGATCACTGCAACGACGGACATCGACTCGTGGAAATTCAGCAAGAAGCTGAGATCGCCGCCGTATTCCTCGCCAGATCATTGGTTCACCCTCCACCGAACTCGTCGCTCTAACGAGTTCGATGAATCAGCTTCCAGCTATTGGATAGCCTTTGGTGTGTGGATTAAAAATTGGTCATGTCGTGGGGTAGCGGCCAAGCACTGGTCTCGATTGCCGAGCGACAGGGGTCCGCCGGAGGACTCATCCTTGGTTGGATGTTTATCTACATTTATTGTCATTGATTAAAGGACCCCAGTCGAATTTCACTGAAATCTCCCGCCTTTGAGGGGGTTATTTCAAACAATTTCATCATTCGTTGGATACCAAACTATCGTTGTATCCCACTACTGACTATCAGAAAAGCGCTAAGAGAACTCTATGCACAGCTCATCGTCCAGAAGAATGCGCAGTACATTGTAAGACATTACTCGAGAATACCTACGAATGCAAAGACTGGCTGAGAAATGAATCAACTGTCTTCTCCGATAACTACTTGAAGCACATACTTTGCAACCGAGATGGGTTTGGTGTTTGATACTTTACACTGGCCCAGTTTCTAGAGGCCTTACCCGTACCCTTTAGAGTTAACCGTTTATCCGTACCCTTGGTCACCCGCGGACTACCAAATGGGATTGTAAGATTCGCTTCGGCCGGGTACGGGAAGTGGAAAAATTCCTGTGGTTGGCCACAGGCCCGCTCAAAGCCCAAAACTTTACTCATCTCCATCACAAAAAGTGTCTGCTTGTCATTATAGATGTACCCCCACTGCTCGCAAGAACTATGTCTACCGACGACGAAGCGGAGCGAGAAGCAGCATCATATCAACGTCGACTTATCGACAAATGCTGGAGCAGAATCACGGTTAACCGACTAACCACGACCAACCACAGTTATCCGAATTGATGCCAGGGATAATCGGCCATCCATCTTTGGAAGATTGCGATCTCTGCTAGTTCTAATCTGTACTTTTGGCATCAGAATTATCGAGTCGGGCGCGTCAGGCGAACACAATTACATGCGCTTCAAAAAGGTCAGTGAACAAGTTCAAATAGTAGGCCTCGTCAACCAAAGGGAGCCCCAGGCGAATTGTTACTGTAACGACATCCTTTTACATGTACTAAACTCGCTTATACGTTTCCCATCAATTCTGACCAATCAAAACTGCCCGTCCCACAGTCTCCGCTAGCCAGCAAAATGGACTCGAGCGCTACATGTCCCGACATCTTTGCGCCGTACGACGATGGGTCGTCCACCGAGAGCGAACCCTACGACGAAGAACTGCTCCAACTGGCGAGGGAGGCTCAAAATGTCGAGGGTGACCGAAATCTGGCGCCCAATTCGACTGTCGACGTGAAAGTTGAGGCGTTTGAAAGTGTCGAGACTGTCGAGACTGTCGACATTCCCACCAATTCCTCCGCCACCAATCTCAAGGCGGAAGACACTGCAGAACCCAAGGCAACACCGACCGACGGAAAGTGCGAACGCTGCCGCAGAAAGCTGCCGGAAGTCACCGAGCAGGAGAGCGCGGACATCCAGCAGGGCAAACTCAGGACGAAACGCTGCGCCTGCTGCGAGCAGCACTTCCCGCTGAACAGGTTCAGCAAGGCCAACCGGGGCTGCAAGCGCGCGATACCGAGGTGCAAGGCGTGCGTTGAAGCATCCCAACGGGTGTGGCTGAAGCTCAGAAAGTCTCCAGAGTATGCAGAGGCGTACGCCGCTGAGATGGAGAAGAAGAAGGCGGAGAATAAGAAGAAGCGACCGATCCTGTCGCCGTGGGAGCGCAAGACGACGAAGCAGCGATACGAAGAACAGTTTCAGCTGGTGGGCGGCAAGACAGCTCGCGCACGTCGACTGGCCCATCGAATTGAAGAGAAGAAAAAGAAACTCGCCAGTATCCTTGGCAAGCAACAAGAGCGCAAGAAAGAGTAACATGGAGAGGTGGAAGCGAGTACATGTGACGGCGGGGATAGATATATAGATATAAGCGGCCGCTCTTTGCCCTCGTAGTTTGCGTAGCTGAAGGAAATTGGCCTGACGATCAAAGTTCTTGGAGCTCCTTGTTGTTCGACTTGCGAAGTCCTAAACGATGCCACCGACGGAAGCTGTGGATATGCTGATAGCGGGAGTTGATGAAGGCTTTGACGTGCGAATTCTTAATATCCACACGGAGCGTCGTGTCGCGCGTTACGCGTAACATGTCTTCTAAGGCTTTATAACTATTTTGAAGTGCTGGCGCACAGCATTGAGTCTCCATAGTTAAGGTGATGCTTGGTTAGCATCACCTCCGCCTAGTTGACATGCCATATTGGATATACTGAACGATTGACAGTGGCCGATAAGCCAAACTCGACAAGGTTCCGGGATCCAGTCCCCAACTTTCCAACCAACCAGCCCACCCATACGCCAAAACAAGTAGCATGCGTCTTCTTTTCGTCTTGCCTATGATACTTGCCGTCGCTCTTGTCGCCAGCAGCGACGCAAAATTGGATCGCGACTCAGAGTACGCGGGCACAAAGCCTCGGAGGAGGAACGGAATGCTGGCGTAGGGCCCAAGTACACGGCATGGGAAAAGTCCGTCCAAGATGTTCCCTGACGTCAGTCAGTACGTTCAATGGTCGACGCGTCTACAGTAATGGCAAGACTCGGTACGAGTCGTACTGGAAAAAGGCAACACGTAGCTAAGTAGAGCCGAAAATGTTGGCGTTCTGCCCAATACAGAACTTAATCACTCAGCTGGAAACGATAAAGCTATTTCCTTCATTCCTTCATGTAAACAATTTCCAAGCTAACCAACACCAAGAAAGTGAGATTTGCCGGCGTGATGGCACCAACATAAACTCTGTTGAGCTCAAACGCAATAGAGTTTGATGAAATGGCAAGTCACTCAAAACACCTTCGTCAGGGCCCGTTTTAAGCCCGACGAGGTACTTCGGTTGTTTCAGCTAAATCACATTTTGCACCCTATCGACAAAAATGACAGCAGTGGCATCGAACACTGCTTTTGTGGATAACGTTCAGGGTATTAGCCACCTTCGCATAAAAGAAACTAACGGACACGTATATATTGAGACCAAGCGAATGCTCCAAAAGAATCCATTACAAAACTTCATGATCTTGCTCACCATTCGTAAACGAAATTGTATTTCTCAAGTTTGTCAGAAGTGAATCCTCATGTTAATCGAAACTAAGTTTGAAAGTATGTTCACTACAGAGCGAGCTGTCATTAACTGCTCGAGAACACTACACCCAACTTACACTTGCTGGCCAACTTCCGTCGTCACCTCCGTCACGTTGCTAGAAGCCGAGCGGTACAAGAAGCTCAGAGCGAACGTGATCATGTACAAACCCACCGCCACGAAGGCGAATATGTAGCCACCGTCCATGTTGCCGCATCGGTAAAGCGTGCTGCCGAGATGATACGTCTCCAACATTGCGTTCGTGTCGTCGCAGTCTGTCACCTGAGAAGAGACGGCAAAAATGATTCCAGCTACGAGGAGCAGGAGAGCAACCAGAACATCCATCAGTCGCTCAACGCCCACCTTCGGGCGGCGAGACAGCTTCAGGGTCTCCACAGCAACAGTGTGCCACAGAGCGTACAGCCAGCCACTGTAGCTCATCAGGATGACGTAGGTGGCAGCGGGGCTCACGTACTGGCCCGAATAATACGGTTTGTAGCTCGCCACGAACAGGATGAAAGCCACTAAGGAGCACGCGAACTGTAGAAGTCTCACGCAGCGCCGAGTGAGCTTCAGAACTGGGTGTTGCAGGTCAACCCGCTCGGAAACATCATCACCGGGGGGTCTTTTTTACTCCGGGGTCGCGGCTTCTTCGTAGCCGTTGATGGCAGCGTTCGCCTCTTCTTGGGCCAGAGCAGTCTCCAGGTTGTCACCCTTGATCGACTTGCAGGTGTCACGAGCAAAGCTCCACACTAGCGTCACCAGGAACAATGCACACGTAACGAACGTGAGCACGATCGACACTGTGATGTCGCCGCAGCGGAACAGCGCCGATCCGTGGTAGGTCTCGAACATGGTGTTGTAGGATGAGCAGTCCTTGACTAGCGTCGAGGTCGAGTGCACGATGCCCGCGACCAGCAGTGCGATGGCCAACACAGCGTCAACAAGGCGCTGGTACAGCACCTTTGGCCCGCTCGAGGTCAGCTTGAGCACCCCCAGAACCACGACGTAGTAGAAGCCGCACACCGCAGCCGAGTAACACGCGATGTTCGAGAAGATGGCGGACCCGCTGCTGAGCTGACCCGACGAAAACTCGAGCGACCCGAGCGACAAGAAGATCATCGCGATAATCGGACACACGATCTGGAGCGCGCGGACGATGATGCGTCCCGGAGAAATGAGAGCTGCAGTCATGACGGCGTCACTCTTCGAATGTTTTGGAGATCTGGGCGAGGTGGGGCGAAAAGCAGAATGGCAGCTCCCCACTGGCAGCAAGGCAGACCCGAGCTGCTCAACGCTGACAGCCTCACATCGCTTGAGCGAGAAATGCAGCAACTGCTGCCGCGTCTGTCAAGCTCTAGAAACGATCTACTAGACACGCGCGGCGCCCAGCGCCACTCGATTTGACCAACACTGCGTGTCTCGACCGGCGAGAGGCTCGAGTGCAGTCGCCCCACCCCGATGGATTCCAGACAACACACGCGTACGTATCCAATCTTCGGCGCCAACAAGTAGCAAGGGACTCAATACTGCTGCCTCCTATGACATGGTTTGGAGTTCCCATGACCAAACCCAGCAAGCCGTGCGCGGCTTGCTGGGCGAGAAAAGCTTGTTGCCACCTCGGCCTTTGTGCTCGCGCGGCACCTGATGGGCACGTCAGCATTTCCGAGCAGGTGCCGCGCGCGTTTAACACACGCCCGAGTCGCAATGTGAGGCTGGCGTTGCTCAGCGCTCACCGATAGCAAGCCTGCCGTGCTAGACATGCGGACGGGATACGCACTTCAATGCAGCAGGCCTATCAGTATCGACGGCAGCATTGTCTAGATACGTGCGAAAAATGGTTCGCTTCGAGCATCGCCGTCACGGACTGGTGCTAATATCGATTTCGCCCCAACTGTAATATTAAAAAATTCAGGAGACGACTTTAATTTACTAACAGTATTATATTAATATTACAGATTGGGTGCGTGAAAAATGTAATATTAATAAATATAGTTACTAAAACGCCCTTATCATAGATTTCGCTTGAATTTCCTCATCCGCTCAATTTCTACGTCATTGCGATGAAGAATCCGCTGGCGCTGGGCTCGCTCATTGCTCGTGCGTGTGCGGAGACGGATCAATGCAAACGAACCTGTCGAAAAGACTAGAAAAGCTGTTGAGCAACGGGTGTCCCGAGCCCGATAGGGGTTGTAATGGCTAACCAATATCAATAAAAAAAAAAATCCCAACACCATATTCACGACTCGCTGTTGCTTGAGTAAGGTTGTAAGATTCTGCGAGATTAGCCTCATCCACCTCCGTAGCCTGATTTGACACAGATATCCCTTGACTGCTTGTTGGGAGGGCTCACCCTCCGGTTGATCTTTATTCCTGAAGGTTAGAACGCACCCTGGACTGCAAAAGCTACGCATAGAGGTGGCCGCGTTAGATGCTAGCAAACCATAGACCCTAGTAGTGCTAGTCGTACCGTTTGGAATCCTCAGCCTCACCCCAGAGTTCGTTGCTGCAGGTATGATGAACAGGATGACCGCAGATGCAATACGGCGCCGTTTCCGTCATATCAGGCAAACAGCAATTGGCCTTGGAGCACCTCATCGGACCTGGTTGCAATCTTCAGGGGGGAAACGCAAAATGAGCAGGAGAATACGACAGAACGGCTCGGCAACCACCCGTTTGCCACCCATTGCGCGCGTCCTTTGAAGATATTGACCGTGAACTTCAACCTGGAATTTAGTAAGCTATTTAGTAGTTTTATGGTACTAATATCGTGATTTTTTCCTACTAAGTTTATGTTAGTACTAATGGCTATTCTTGGAATATATAATATTCCCATTATAATTAGTACTACAGTATCAGTAGTGTATAGTACTAATCGTGATTTTACTACCAATCCCTGAATGTAGGGGCCTGGTCTACATTTTCACGGTTGCTCCCCTTCGCAACGTAGAGAGGTTCATGCTGGTGGAGGTCTGTCACCAAATGGTGCAGTACCTGCCAGGATTTCATACTGCTCACGTCAGTTGTGTTTCACAGATACATGCACCCGGTGGATGCTTTTTTCCACTGAAACTACACTTTGAGTCATTTCCTTCTTGCTCTCCTCAGTCTAGGTGTATATCGCGCCTGCAACGCCGCACGGCATTCACACCGACTCTCACTCCTACTTCACCGGTCTGCTCGAGGTACTCAGGGCCCCACTGCGAGGTATATCGTAATGAGGGCCTTGCCGTGTTGACAGTATGAATGCGTATATTGTCTATGGGCCGTGCAGGAGCACGATCCAACACCCAATTCTGCCGTTCAGCATACAGTATCACAGGAGAATAAAGTCTGCGGCAGCACCAGCGGGATTGTTCGAGAAGTAAATATCTAACGACCGTAACAGCCTCGCAATGTCACCTCACTACCAAGCGCCTTATCTGCACTACAAATTTAGTGCAGTTCAAGCGCAGCAGTAACAATTCCTGTAAATCGGACGTCGGATTGTTTCGTTGATGCGAGCCCAGCAAGTACCGATAGTGCGCAAACTCATGGAGACTCAGGTCATTCGATGTAGGGATATGTTTTTGTTGGTTGGTTGGCTTAGCTAAGTCAAGTTGAAGTAGTCATCTCTGATGGGTAAGTTGAAGTCAACCGCGAGCCTCGACTCCTACCTAGCCATTTACACCTGCTGGCCGGGCTCGACGTCCACGTGACGAGGGGCAGGTTCGCTGTCGGCGGAGCCGAAAAAGCCGAGCGCCAAGGTAGCCAGGAAGAAGACGCAGTCGATGAAGGCCAACACGTAGGCGCGCGTGAGGCTGCCGCAGCGGTAGACGTTGGAGCCGCCCAGCGATCCCGTGTCCGCCTCGTACTTGGCATTGATCGTGTCGCAATCTGACACCTGGTGCGACGCAGCGAGGAGGATGGCGAACAGCAGCAGCAGTACGGCGAGCAGCAGGTCCAGGAAGCGCTCAATGCCGGCGCTCGGGCGGTGCGACTTCTTGAGGATGTCAACCACCACCAGGTGGAAGAGTGTGTACAGGATGCAGCTCCAGGACACGAGCACCATGAACATGGCCACGGGACTTGTGAAGCGACCCGTGAAGTAGTGCTTGTAGCCGGCCACGGTGCTGATAAAGATGAGGAGCGACAGCACAAACTGGATGAAGCGGCCGCCACGTCGAGCGATGGCGAGTCCCGGGTGACGCGAGTCGGCGGCGGAGTAAGCCTCGGCGCGCGAAGCACCCGGAGTAGTGGCCTCCGTGTATCCAGCAGCAACGGCAGCCTCAGCTTGGTGGTGCTGGCGTTGTCGCTCACGAAGCTCCAGATGAGCGTCACGAGGAACAGTGCAAAGGTGATGAACGTGAAGATGACACCCATGGTCAGGTTACCGCACCGGAAGAGCTGCAGTCCGGCGTAGGCCTCGTACTCGTCGTTCTTCTCCGAGCAGTCCTTGACGCCCGAGGAGGCCCAGAGGAGGATGGCACCGAGAAGCAGAAGCACGACGAGCACGCCATCGACCAAGCGCTGGAAGTTGACCGACGGGGCCACGGCCGTCCACTTGAGGATCTTCACGGGCAGCACGTAGTACAGACCCGTCAGGAACGCCGAGTAGTTCATGAGGATGCTGAATTCCGGAGACAAGCCGCTGAGTTGTCCGTCGTCGTTCTTCACGTAGCCGCCCCACGTGAAGATGAGGGCGAGCAGAGCGAAGAGCGTCTGTAGCGAGCGCGCGGCCAGACGAGCGGTGGAGATCGCCATGGTCCTGTTGTCTTCGATCGATCGATTGGAGGATCTGTTGCTGTGTGTGTGTGTGCGTGCGTGTGTGCAGTGCAAAGCAAATTGCAGAATAACTGCTACGCCGGCGCCGATCTCGATGTCCTCGAGCGCGCTGCTGGCAGAGGAGAGTCAAACGCGGCGGCTGACGCGAATCTTGGGCTGATGGGGTGCGTGTTGTACTTGTTCGCGTCCCATGATCAAAGCCCGCGCAAGTCTTCTGCCCGACATATCGTCCGAGCTGTAACCTCTGCAGCTGTGCCTATCCAAATGTGTATATCGCTGGCGCATCGTAGACGAGCCCAGGATACATCGCTGGGCAGATGGAAGTCGTACGCGGATACACCGCGACGAGTATCGCAGAGCTCCGGGGCGATACAGTGCGGCAGTATTGGACCGCTCCATGGCGCTCCGGCGGTGCCAGCTGCAGAGACGTCTTCGCTCATTCAGCCCGACGGAACGACAGTGAATCCTCGTGCAGAGGCTCGTGCAGCCGCGGGGATCCGTGTGATCCGCGACAACCGGGTTCACGCGGATACACGACGGCGAGCATGTATCCTTGAGGCGATTTGTCCCAATGGGGCCAGAACTCCAGGCGCCTTTGCGCCTGGAGCATCGCTCGTCGCCCTTGGCGAAAGCTTCCAGCCAAACACACGGAGCAATGGACTCAGGCTGCCACCACCGAGCTTGCGACGTCGGTGCGTAGGCGATATATTAGCCGTTAAGTCGGTGCGTAGGCGATATATTAGCCGTTAAGTCGGTGCCGGACGAGCGGCACCAGCACCGGGTGCCAAGGTTGTTGGAACGACCATCGAATGAACCTGCTCGGCGTCTCCATGTCACAGAGAAAGAGACTGGGGCAATAAGTCGGCATTTCGCCACTTGGTCGTCGTCGCGCGGGCTTCAACATGGCGCCGACAAGCTCTTATCTGAGAGATCGCCTCCTAGAAAGCAATTGCTGGCGGCAACTTGGTGTTCTCCACTCTGCGCTCGATGCTATCGACGTCCTCGACGAGGAGCTCGATAAGCGGCCAGTTTAAGTGCCTCCTTCCATCGCGTGAGTCTGCCTGTTGGAACGCAGCTGCATGCCGCTAAGGTTTCCCAATGGGAATCCCATGCCCGTTGTGATGCTGCTGCCGCCGCCGCCGCTCTGTCGCCGGCAGTGTCAGTCCTATCCACACTGCATCGCTGCCCAACGTCATCTGCGCGCGCCAGGTAGAGGACTCGTACCTCGGCGCACACCCTACAACCAAGGAAGCCAGCAAGCGAGAAGCTTTGAGGCAAACAAATGAACCAAGCTCCACAACGCTCTTGGCCGAAAGACCAGCGCCCTCTCCTCTCGCCGCTGCAGCAACAAGAAGACGCCGTGCCAGCTTCAACTTCCACTTCAACTCGGAGTTACCCGGGCAGATAGGTACACTTGGTGTGCGTCTACATCCCTCCATGTAGCGCACACCACGTTTCTCTCTTACAAAAAACCAGCTCGAGAACAAAGTCCCGAGCAGCTACATACCGACACAGAGACAGCTCGAGGCTCAGGCAGGCGGGCGATGGAGGGCGACTACTCGCACTGCGACCTGTCGGAGCCGGACTTCGAGGGCGAGCTGACCAAGCGCAGCGTGTGGCTCAAGGAGTGGCGCAAGCGCTACTTCGTGCTCAAGGGCAACAAGCTCTACTTCTGCCGCGCGCAGGGCGAGCCGGCGCACGGGCTCATCGACCTGGCCGACTGCCTGACGGTCAAGTCGGCGGAGGAGAAGACCAACAAGCGCTTCTGCTTCGAGGTGGCCACGCCCGACTCCACCTTCTACATGTACGCGGAGAACGAGAAGCAGAAGGACGAGTGGATCGGCGCCATCGGCCGCGCCATCGTCAAGTTCTCCAGCTCCTTCACGGGCGACCAGGACGACGACGCCAACTAGGGTCTAGGGGCTCACAGGGTCCGGTAGGGTCTAATAGGAGCACCGGTGGGTGTTTTTTGCATGTAAAAGGAGCCATTCTACACTTTGCTTGTGTCGTTCCAGAGCTGGCCGGTGACAACTCGGCGACCGAGGATACATGTATCCATCCATCTGCAAGTTTAGAGGCATTTCGCTTCAAGTGCCGCTGCGTCAGATGGATTGCCTGCTTGCTGCAGAAAAACTGGTGAGGGTCCAAAGACAGAGCCTCGGCCGTGAGATGGGGTCTTGATGAAGAAAAAGAATGAAGTTGATTAACTGGGAGGTAGACTTGCCGTAGTGCTTGAAGGTGAAGGTGAAGATGCAGGTGAAGAGGAAACTTTATTTACAACTTAAGAGCAGGCAAAAAAGAAATACTACGGTGGGGAAAGGTGGTGGAGGGGGGCCTAGGCGCCACGAGCTGCTTCATGCGCAGTGCTTCCCGACTGATTAGTTGAGACGACGATGGCGGTCTCGTGGCTGGCCTACTTTTCGGAGAGCACCTTGAAGAGGCTGGGCACGACCTCCATGCGCCAGGGGCCGCCCTCCAGCACTTCGCCGTCGATATTCATGCAGTCCTCGGGCTGGTCGGGCTCAACCTCCACGGCCTTGACCTTCAGGTACGAGATCAGCTCGCTCTGCAGCTCCTTGCCCATCACGTACAGCCCGAACAGCTTGGCCGTTTCCAGCAGAGTGCCCTTGCGGGTGATGATAAGGTCCAGGTTACCGTCCGATGGGTGCGAGTAGGCGCCGTCGGGCGTGATGTTGACGACGCCCACCACGACGTAGCTGCTGCAGTCCTCCTTCCACACGAACTCCGGATACCGCTTGCGGCTCGCCGGGCTCTGAATACTGCCGGCGATGCCGCCCCACGACTTGCGGTGCGTGCTGAAGCGGTCGTTGTCGTACACGCTGCCTTCCTCCACGTCGAACTGATCCAATGCTCCGGCGTTCGGGTAGTCGTCGTACCGGATGAGCGGCGGCTGCGGCTCCGTCAGTACGTACCGGACCTTGCCCGTGTGCTTCTTGGGCAGCACCACGGTGCGCTTTACCTTGAGGAAGGCGTACCGGAGCGTCCCCATCCAGCGGTAGCGCTCCGACTCGGCTGCAATGTCGCCTGCAACGCCCCAGCCCAGGCCGCAGTAGCTATAGTGCACCACCTCTGGGTTGGCGGAAGACACGGCCGTCACCACATCGAGCGGGCGCATCTTGCGCTTCAAGATGCAGTACAGAGCTGAATTCACCGTCGGGATGCCCGCCCCCGTTCCGAAGGCGTTCTGCGTGCCGGCCGAAATGAGCGAGATCGGCGTCGAGGCCACGATCTCCCGCCACTCGTGCTCGGGGCGAGTGAGCAGTCCGTTCATGAACTCGCAGAGCGTGCCGTCGCCGCCGATGAACACGAGCGCCTCGAAGCCGTCCTCGGCCGAGTAGCTCTTGCCCATCTCGGCTCCGTGGCCGGCGTGGGTCGTCTCCTCCACGACGTACTCGAAGTTGCCGAGCTCCAGGAAGGGCTTGACCTTGTCCTCCCAGATCCGCCGCGCCTGTCGTTTGCCCGAGTGCGGGTTCACGACCACCTTGAGGAGCCGCTTCTCGGCAATGGGCGGCGCGCGCCTGCCAGCGCACGAGCTCCTGGATGGCGGCGACCCAGCTGTCCACCACGTCGGTCTCGAGGCAGTGGAAGTCCACGTGTTTGGGCGTGCGCAGCAGCGCCTTGGCGCCCGTGCCGCGGCCCTTCTTGAAGTAGTGCACGCGGAAGCTGCTGGCCTTCTTCTTGGGCAGCAGCTCGGCGCCCACGACGTCGTCCGTGAGCAGCGCGCCGAGCGTCTTGGTGCCTCGGGA
Organism: Phytophthora cinnamomi; assembly: GCF_018691715.1. NCBI lineage: Eukaryota > Oomycota > Peronosporomycetes > Peronosporales > Peronosporaceae > Phytophthora > Phytophthora cinnamomi. Next base: position 42,214 of record NW_027150953.1, read on the forward strand.
CCACGTGATGCTCTCCGGGTCGAGCCGCAGCTCGCACTTGCGCGCGTGGTGGCCCACGCGCACGGCGGCGCTGAGCTCGGCGTCCAGCGGCGCCTCGCGCCGGGAGAAGGCCGTGACGCGCCGGATGCTCTCGCGCAGGCCGCTGCCCGGCAGCTCGCGCGGGTTCTCGAACGTGTAGTCGCCGATGGACGTGGAGCGCATGCTGAGCGCCGTCTTGGCCAGCTCGCGCGCGGACTCGCGCGACAGCTGCTGCACGTACGTCTGGCTGCGCTTGGGGTGGCCCAGGCTGCTGCTCTTGCCGGCGCTGCGGGCGTGCGGCGAGAGCGCCGGCAGCTGCAGCGGCCGCTGCTGGAAGCCGCGCGCGCGGTCGTCCTGCGCCAGCGCCGGCAGGAAGGCGCCGCCGCCGACCTCGAGCTGCTCCTCGGGCGTCTTGGGCGTCGTCAGCTCCACGTCGCTGGCGCGCGCCGAGCTGGGCTTGCCGTGCGAGCTGGGCGGCGTGCCGAGTCCGTCCAGGAAGGACGAGCCGCCGCGCGGCGTCATGGACAGCGCGCCCTCGGGCACGGACTGCGGGCCGCGGCCGAAGGCGGGGCTCATACTGGTATTACCGATAATACTGCGTCGCAGCCAGCGTTTCCGATTGTGATGGCCTTGCCTCTTTGCCTGGTGCGCTCGCTCTCTATCCGTTCGACACAGGGTTTTCCGTTACAGGAAAGGACCAGCTGGGCTCGACTAAATCCAGGCCGGCCCGCACGCTAAAACCACGCGCGGTTTCTCGACGGGCGTGCGTCTGAACGCGAGGATACAACGCGTCGTCTGGGCGGAGGACGGATACCTGCGCTCTGCTGCGGAAGGGGGAAGGCGAGGCGGTCGAGACGGCGGCGAGCGGAGGACGGCGGCGAGCGGAGAGCGCAGCGGGCTGCTGGTGGAAACTTGGGTGGGGAGGACGCGGTGCTGTAGATGCGGTGCTTGAACGATTGCACACACTTGGCGTTTGTATGAACGCTTCCAGCTCGACGTGGGACTTGGCGGGAGGTTTATACTAAAACGGCCTCTAAGACGCTAAAACGGTGCCTATTTCCGCTAGCCAGGTTTATTTCCGATGATTACACCAAAGGCTACTCCTGTGCAAGATTACCCCTCGACAAAACGGGCGTACTTTTGCGCGCTGACAGGCCCTGCAGGAAGGAAGGCGTTGCGCGTTGCAGCTGGCGCTGGCTTCGGCGTTCCGTCCTCCACCACGTGAGTTAAAGTACGTGGAGAACTGCAGTCGCGTGCAAGACCTGGCACCAAGTGCAGATATCGCCGCGACGAATCCGACATCGCATCTCCGGACGGACACCGAGGCTCGCTTGCCCGCTTCGACGCAATTGCCACGGCCACGTCCAAAGTTTCCAATGTTCTGGATGGGAAGCGAACAGGGGCATGTATTTGCTCACGCCAGCGCCGCCCGCTAGCCAGGGTGGCGCACAATCAATTGGCGCGGCTTGTATACCCCGCTTTTGGGGGGCAATCGGCTTTTGGAGCCAGCCGTGCAGATGGGGCCACCGTCGCCGAGTCCGAGCGCGGTTCAAGGCAACAGCGGGCCCGCCACCGCCGTGGATCCACACTAGCAACAGCGAAGGCAGGGCGAGGGCGAGCGAAATGTACGGCGACTGCCTCGCCTCCGTGATTGCAATGCCTGCAGGAGCGGGCAGGGCCCGTAATCGGTGAGACTGCACGCAATCGATCGATGATGGCACGCGCGGGGTCGCCAACATGGCTGCGCTTTTGTAATCAACATCCACCGACTGCAGGTCGTCGCAGCGGTACGTCCGACGCCGTCATCCGCATGCTGCCAGCGGGTAACCCGAGAAATTTCACTGGAATCGCCGAGCTGAGTGTGCCAAGATTGGCGAGGAAGCTTTGCAGTCGACTTCAGGGCCGGCAAACATGTCTGTGAGTTTTACTCAAGCGAATGCTAAAGTGCTGTTTGTCCCCGTATTATCCAGCCGCCTCGGTATGTGTTGTTCGAGTCTACTAATTACTTCATGTCATCGCTAATACCTTATTGGGAGTTCGTACATTTAGTCCGCATCCCACAGTACAGTTAATCAACTCGTGGGGAGATCGAGCCCAAGTACTGTAGGGCAGTTTTGTTTCGCTTCACCTGTCTGGTTAAAAGAATCACGATACTGTAGTCGGCAGCCCGCAACAGCCTCGAAGGGATATCAGCTGTGTTTGAATGTCTTGAAGGGGCCCATCATAACTTCTAAATGTACTTGTATCCGATCATTGTACATGTAGAATGCTTTACATCGGGCAATCAAAAGGTCGACCGCTACCTGAGAGGGATCACCACGATATCCTCGAAGGTAAATGCCTAGATTTGGTGCCTCCATGATTGCTCGGTGGAGGATTTCGTTCTACCGGCCACGAAATATTTTGCTTGTAGCAACTTGATTCTCTCGCTCACATCTATTGTGCGTCAGCTTGACTTGGATAGGGTGAAAGCCACTTCACTGCGTCTTTGAAAAACTTGTCGTCCAGAACTGCCTCCATGTATTCCTCGAAGTGAAATAAAACTAAATGAAAACGATTGTTTTCCGTTCTCTCGACGGTGAATTCAGGACTGCTGGCAGATCCCGTTCCACCACCCCCTCCTAAATGAAGCAAGTAGATTTCTTGTCCCCGTCAAACCAAAAACAGTTGAGGCGGCCACGATGCCAGGCGCAATGAATTCAAACAGCGTTCACCAGTACCATCGAGAATGAAGGTGCCAATTCAATCAGCCGGGTTTCGTTTTTAATGACAAGCTGAACGCATGAGGTTACCTTCCAGTTGAGTTGCGGGACACCAAGGGCTCTCGTCTATGGCTACTTCAATCGCTGGGGTACTGCTACGACAAGGTTGACCTGCCCACCAAGATTATTCAAGCTCGATCGTGGGTTCAAAGGCCGTTTGTCGTTAACTCTTATTAACTACTACTGAACTATTTCATTAAATGCTGCTCTGCTCGCATAGACTCTGAGATTAGAGTGAGCAACCCCTGCGAGGTAGCTACCGCTGTATGTGTTCTTTACCGCCTGTTGGAACATGCTACATGTAACATTTTCAAAATCCGTTCTAACAAAGTGAGTATCGGTCAGCGCGTTGCCATCTTCGTTAACCAGCTCGAGTCATTTCAACTTCTTCCAGAATGGAGTATTTATACAAATCGGAAAGATGACAGCTTGGTGCACAGAGTTAGCAGCTTCCCCCTGAGATCTCAGCGACGTCCTAACTTTTTGCATGGCACGGCATCAACCAGGCTCCTGCATACTCAGTCAATCATTTATTACCGTACCTCCCTCCTGCATCCACCCCCCAACCTTTCGTTCTAGCTCTGCGTCGCGTACGAGTAGCACACGTAGAAGAACACGAGCGTGAAGACCATGCCGCCTATCACAATCCAAAGTCCACTGTGTCTCGCCGCTCGATCACCCGCAGCAGCGAGCTCGACAGCCCTAATCTATTGGCGATGTCCAGCAGCTTCGTGCGCACATTCTACACCAGCAGCAACAATAGCAAGTAAAACATCAGCCACCTCACGCCTCCCACCCCCTTGTCAACACAGTCCGCACCTTCATCCGGTTGCGCTGCTCGCCCAGGTCGCCCAGGATCGAGTGCGACAGGCTCGTGAGGTCCGAGACCATCTGCGACGAGCGCTGCAGGCTCTCCGACTCCTGCGCCGCGTACATGGCCCCGTTGCCGCTGTCGAAGCCGGCGTTGCGCCTGCTCATGAGGCTCTCGCGCTCGCGCGCCTCCACGGCGCGGCGGTTGACGCTGTAGATGTGCTGCTCCAGCGTGCCGCCGAGCGCGCGCGTCTCGCTGCGCAGCTGCTGCAGCTTCTTGGCCCACGTGTCGCGCTCCGCGGGCTTGGCGCTCGTCTGCGCGAGCGAGTCGAGCTGCCACAGCAGCTGCTCCAGCGTGCTCAGGTTGGCGCGCGCCTCGGCCTGCAGCTCCGCGTCCGTGCGGCCGCCCGTGCGCCCCGAGTCCAGGTAGCTCATCTGCATCTTGAGCTCGAACTGCAGCTTGCGCGCCTGCGGGTACAGCGAGTCCAGCGTCTGCTGACCCGCGTGGGCCGCGGCGGGCGGCTGCATCCGAGGTTGCATCGCGTCGAGAACGTTTCGCACTGTGCGAAGGAGGGCACGTAGCACTGTGTGTGTCGATGAAAGCGATATCGGGTTGGAGAGGGAAGAATGTAGCCATGTGGCACCGAGCACTTCAACTTGGTGTAGCTTGACGAGCTAGGAATGCGTGACCTGGGCCGCATTCTAGAGTTCTCTTCTACGTAGCAAACCGAAACCGGAGGCAGCTCGTGCAGCATCTTCACGATCGCGGATGTGACGTCAAAGCGAACCATTGAGTATTCCCGTTACGGTCCCAGTACGTGGCCACTCCTCCCGGTGCCGCTACTGTCGTCGCAGCATACCAAGGCAACGATGCCACCCAAGATTTTTGCTGTCCCCAAGCGCTCTGGGCCGTTCAGTGATGCTGCGATCTCCACCCCAGCGTGCTGCTGCTGCTACTGAGGCTTTGCAGGAGTGCTATGCGGCCCCGTTGGCCCCTGCTGGGACCATATTTTTTTTCGTGCAACGCTGCACACGATTGAGTGCAGATACCCCCGTCCCCCCACATAGCAGACGCCAGCAAGCCGGTACTGCGAGCCTCGCATTGCGAGGTTCCGCCCAGAATTCGATCGTGTTCATGCGCTCAGCGCACGCACAAAGGGCTGCGCTCGGGCTGCGCGAGCTGCTAGAGGCTGCCCTGCCAGCGGAATCGCACGCTATCTCAGCACCCGCCGCCAGGAACTCGGCCCTGCGGCGCAGCGCCCAGCAAACAAACTTAGCAGGTGCAACCCGTCCGTATTGCAGCGCGGTCGTGAGATTCTTGAACGACGACCATCACTTTTGACAGGGGATCGACAGAGAAACGGCGCACCCGACCAGCCGCCCAAAACTGCCATGTTTGATTAGTAGCACCGTTTTTGTGTTGAAGTGCGGACTTTACATTGGGCTGGCATGGAGAGGATCTGCTAAACTGTATAACCTCTCTAAATAGATTGTGCAGCAGCATCAAAAAGATCCTTTGGTGATTCGCTCAAGCCGAGCACACTTCTCGACAGTGGCATACGCAGGTGAGGGCAGTGAAGGCAGCACTACGAGAGCCATTATCGATGGCGGGCCTTGAAGCCGCCGCAGCCATTGGGCGCAGAAATACGAGGCGGTCGAATTCGCCCGTGATCCTCTCCAGTGTCCAGACGGGGCGCGTGGCTTGTGTGCGTGTCCTCCTTGGTGTGGCTCGATGCGTAGGGAGGGCTGCCCTACGAATGGAGGTGGTTAGTCTCTATAATTAATTCTTAACAAAATAGAGGTTATTTGCCCCCCCCCCCCCGGTTAGTCTCGCCATCGGGAGGTGGAGCAACGGTAGCGACAGCAGTAGGAAGGGGGAGACGGCTTGTTTGGCGCTGCCCACACAATGAAGAGACGAGAGGCAGGCCGTAGAGCAGCTTTGGCACCGCCACCCGACCAATGCTTCTACCTTGCCAGACTACCGTACCTTTCCAGCTGAACGGGACAGTGCTACCGATACACCGGTCTGGGCAACCATCGCACAATATGGACACGTTTTGTCAGTTCGCGCAATTGGAGATCACTCCAAGCGTTCAGGCCCGATTACCGGCGTACCCGACATTGGTCGGTTGTCTCCGTTTCTCCCTGTCGCCCAGCTCTCCGCGCTCGAAGCCCTGGTTGGCGCTCGCACTGCAGCTGGCGCTAACCACATATCTCATCGTTAGATGTCGCCCCGCCGCGTCCCACCCGGCCCCCTTCTCTGCGCACCAGAAAACAAAACGGCGGGGAGGCAACCGAACATTGGCAATAATTCGCTCGAAAATGCTTTTCATTAATGAGGAACTCGCTTGCCAACACTCTTCATCGGCAGGGGCGAAGTCCACCGCAAGAGCAGCGAATGCTCGTTCACCCCGCCTACTTAACGGAGCGCTGTATTTCTGCCAACAGCATCCTTTCTTCCTCGACCACTTACGGCGATCTCGGAGCAGCGTCGCCGCGCTCAAGGCAGTCCGACTTCTCCACTGGGTGTACCAGTACACTCCCAACTCTAGCCAATTTGCGCCAAAGAATCAGGGTGGGGTCTGCGGGCGCGTCGCACGAAGCCCGCTTTTTCGGCTCTGCTGCCGCCGGCTGCCCTTCAGTCCGGTCTACCCTGAAGCGCCAGGAATTACCACCAGCGGCGGTGCCGCTACCGGATCGTGAATTTCTTCTTCGCCAGGCGAGCCACACTGTGTCAACCGCGACGGGCTCCATTCGTGCTAGCTGGTCCATTCACGAGGGCGATCACATGCTCGGGCAGCGCTATCGCTGCCGAGAATAGAGGCTGCTGCCGCTGCCGAGAATAGAGGCTGCTGCTGCTGTTGCTGCTGCCGCCGCCGCTGCTGGCCGTTCGGGGGGGGGGCGCCGCGCTGTCACGAGCGCACAGCTTCAAGGAGCCGCTGTACGCTCACCTTTTGGTCGTCGGATGTGGTCGCGCATCCACCCGCCCACGTTTGTCTAGGTGTAGGGTTACGATCGGATTGGGCGGGTTTTCCCCGCCGGCGGGCGGCCTGGAATTCGAGGCGCTTCGGTCGAGACACCGCGGGCGCGTTCACTGCACCACTATCGATTTTGCCGCCTGGCCCTCACGCACAGGGTAAGTGCAGCCATGCCGCGCTATAGTTAGGGCGGAACAGGCAACAACAGCCCCGCCGTGTCTCGCCCACGACGGCGCCAATACACCCAGCAGCAGTAGCAGCAGCTAACCAGGCGCGTCCGTCGTGTCCGCAGCACTAGCCATAGCAAAGGCAGGAGCAAAGGATCCACTAACCAAGCAGCAACATTGGGGCGTCGAGCCATGAGCAGCTTCGCGCGCGACGCGCCCGCGACGTCTGCGGCCACCAACACTGCAGCTTCGTCGGCGGCGACGGCGACGTCCACGACGTCAACGACTACTGCAGCAGCAACAGGTGGCGGTAACAAGAGCAACAACAGCACTAACAGCAGCAACAACAACAACAGCGGCAGCAGCCCGAGCGGGAGCAGCCCGGGCAGTACCGACGACGGAAACAGCAACCCAAGAGGCGGACGCAAGGGCCCCAGCAACGCTGCGGGTCAGCAGAGCTCCAGCAGCGATGGCAGCAGCCCCCTGCGCCGAATCCCGACGGTGATGCGGGGCCCCGCCGGGTCTGCGGGTGCTGCGGCCAGCAGCGGCACCACCGCCAGTACTACGCAGGCTGCGCCCAGCGCGGTGGCCACGAGATCGCAGACGCAATCGCAGCAAGCGCAGCAGGGCCCCGCCGGGGCGGCGGGAAACCGCGATCTTACCGGTATGAACCGGCGGCATCTGTACACAGCCCAGGCTATGGCCAGCGGCTTCGTCGCGAGCCCTGGCAGCAGCGGCGGCGCGGCGTCTCCGCCGGCCATGCCGATGCAGATGCAGCAGTACTTTGGATCGGAAGGTGGCGGTCGTCTCACGACGGGGTCGTCGTCGTACAACCACAACCGTCCTCACTCCCCGGTATCCTCGCCGGCCATGGCGGGTGAGTCCTGGGCCGCTGCCGGTGCCAATATGGCCGGCCGCGGCGTCAAACGCCACCTGCAGCAACCTTATGATGCGGCCATGTACGACGCGTACGGGGTGCGCACGGGACCGAGCGTCGGCGGCCAGGGCGCCTCAGGAATGGGCATGCGAATGGCGCAGTCCGGGATGCAGCAAGGTGTGCCCGCCAGTGGTGCCGCCATGGGCGCGCCAGGGCGTATCCGCTCGGCACAGTTGCAACAGCAGATGTTCGGCCTGCCGCCCAACGAGGACCCAATGCAGTATGAGCCGTCTGGCGAGGCGCGCCACCCGCGTGACAGTACGCGTTACGAGACCTGGACGTCCAAGCAGCTCCGCAAGAAGTGCTCGCACCTCAAGCTGCGTGGCCTCAAGAACGTCAAGAAGCACGTGATGGTGGAGGCGCTGTACCGGTATTACCGCAATCAGCGGCTCAAAGACATGGCAGACGCCGCCAGCGCGGAGAACAGCAACAGTGGCAACAACGTGGCCTCGCAGCCTCAGATTGCGTCGTCGCAGCAACAGCAACAACAGCAGCAGCAACAACGGCGGATGGATGCCCGACGGCCGTCCAGCATTGCTGGCAGCTCGGGATCGCGTTCTGACCTCCAGTACCGTTCGCGATACGATCAGCGCAACGCTGGTCCGCCATCGCAGTCGCAGTACGGCTCGCACGCGTCAAGACCCCGTAGCTACGTCAACTACGGCAGCCAAAGCCCCTCTCCTCCATCGAGCGGTGGGGACAGCGGAAGTTCCCACCCGCAGCGCCCGGGCGCATCTGCGGCGAACAACAGCGGCTACTACCTTGATGAGGAGTCGAAGGGGGAATCGCAGTACAAGGAAGTCCCGGTAACGTCGGAAGATGTGATCCGTCTAGTGGACGTCGTACTGTCACCCGAGTTTGTCGACCGTCTCGCAGCGGAGTTGTCTCGCTGGCAGTTTTGGGTGGACGTCCGCGAAATGTACATCGCGCTGCTAAATCGTCAGCACCCGCCAGGATCAGCAGGCGCGGGTGGTGAAGGTGGCCCCGTGGGCACGGGAGGCAGCGCTACAAACTCGAGGAATTTCAAGTGGAGCAGCATGCAGCTCTGGGAGATCTGGAAGGAGCTCTCTTTCGCGTACACGAAGACCTGTTTCGAATTCACTGCTGCTGGTATGAACAAGAGTGAGCACACCTATATATCGCTTCTGCCTGCTGGGGGTCGAAGCTCTGCTTGCTGGTCCGCGTTAAGTGGCTTCAGGGCCGATAACCGGGTAGCTTCAGAGTTGAAACCCCGCGATGAGATGCGACAGACTTACCCATGAATCGAGTGGAGCGATATCTTCTGTCTAAGCAGCTCATACTAACTTTTGTGTGTGTGTTCCTTGTATCTTTCTACTACAGGAGTCGACGACCGGGAGTACATCAACTTCTGTGATGGTAGGCCAGACGTGTACTACCTGCATCAACGACTGCATTCCCGTCCCGATCTGCTGCACCTGATCAAGTCGAATGAGTACATCGACGAAAAGTGCACGAGCGAGGCGTCGGAGTCCATCGCTCACGAGCAGCAGAGAGCTCAGCAGCAACAGCAGCAGCCGGGTCCGTTGATGGGCACGGGGTCTCCTCTGCTGCGCGGCCACAAGCGCTACAAACGGTCCACGCCCCTGACAGGAACGGGGCCTTCATCAGCCGCATACAGCAACGCACGTGCGATCGCAGCCTACCGCGACGGCGCTGCGGTTGTTGATGGGACAGGAGCAGCCAGCGGAGGGAACAGTGGGGACAACGGTTCAGGTCAAGGCAGTGGCGACTCACGTGGGCACTCACCTGAAGAAAACAGCACGGAGAATTCGGAGACGACGGGCGAAGAAGGCAGCAACAGCAACACGGCAAATTCCAACGCCAGCAACAGCTCGCAAGACGTGTCGATGCGCGCCGCGCTCGCCGAGCAGAAGTACTTCGGACTACTGTTGCAGAACTTCGAGGTGATCTTCGAGTCGCTGCACAACAAGAAGGTGCTGCTGGCGACGCTGCGCAAGGACAACAAAGCGCCCGACCACCTCATCGCCGACTTGCACGACGACATTCACGTGCTGTCGGCGCTCAAGAAGGAGTTCCGCAACAAGTTGCGGCGCACGATGCAGTGAGACGATGTAGTGAGACGGTCGATGGCAAACTGCCATCTATCTATCCACCCACCAGTAGCGAACTCGGCTCCATGCCTGTGGAGAAGCGTAGTGTATAATGCGCGCCGTACATGAGGCAGGCAGGAGTGTTGATACCTATTTATCAGTATGAACATTTGAATTGGCCAATCAAATGGCTCCCCGCGAAGCAGAAATAGCTACACTTTTTCCTGACATCCATGTTGCACTTTGGTCCAAAGTTGACTATTTAGTATGGGGGCTGGAGCGAGCGCCATGATCTGGCCGTACGCCGACATCCAGTTCGGATTCTTGGACCGAGAGCTTGGTTTCGATCACTTGCATGCGCTGGCGGCGCAGGGCAGACACCGCGCGGTCCGGAAGCTGCTGCGCAAGGGCATGGACCCCAACGCACGACGCCTAGAGGGGGCTTTCGGAGCGGATGACGACGAGCGAGGCGACTCGCCTATGATCTGTGCAGCCAGGTTGGGCTATTGCTGCGCATACACGGCAGCAAACTGGGGCTCTATCGCAGTGTGCTAACAGGTGATTTGAGTCTAGAGGGGTGCTGGGCAACAAAGATCAACCACGCCACTTGAAGACGCTCGAGCTGCTGCTGCACTTCGGTGGCAAAGTCAACCAGCCCAACCTGGTAAGTAGCGAGGATTGTTGGTGTTTCGCTCTTTGTTGGCCCCTAACGATCACTTCGTCGCAGCTGAACCAGACGGCCCTGTACATCGCGTGCGAGCGCAACGTGATGCATGTCGCGACGTGGCTCCTGCAGCACGGCGCCGACGTGAATATCAACTGCAAGGTCTGAACTCCAACGCGAGTTTGCATTTTGTGCGGTCTTGAGGATTCACTGACCTCTTGCTGTGCATTGCAATAGACGGGTGTCTCGCCGCTCATGTGCGCCTATCAGAACGAGAACGCGAAGCTAGCCACGATGTTACTGGAGAAAGGAGCCGTCGTCATTCGCCCGCCGGCCACATTCAGCCACGTCAAGGTAGACTGGAGACGTTTTCCTGTATGTACTCGGTAATGTTACTACCCTAGTTGCTGCTCGAACATGACAGTTCCCCGAGCTCGCAGACGAACTTGAAGTCGCTGATGCTCCAGTCGACGACAAAAATGCAGCAACGCTGCACTCCACGCTGCAGCAATACATCGACCGAGAGGCGGCGCATCGGGCTCGCTTGATTGAAGCCGCCAATGAAGCTCAACGCCTCGAAGACCAACGAGTCTACCGTGAGCAACTGGCTCGAGACGGTGCCAAGCGCAAGGCTCGCCGTCGCCGACAACGTCTGGAAGCTCAACAGCGACGGAATCTACCCCCGTTGAAAGCTCTTGGTGCTGCCACAAACACTTCAGACATTGACCGCGACGAAGAGCAGCATTCTCCATCGCAAACCAACAACCTCAGCAACCAGGGTGAAGCTCTGCTGCTCTGGGAGAAGAAAGTGGTGGTCCCGCGGCCTCGAACCGTGCTGTCGTCGGATAGACCTCAATGGGTGGCGAGGCAGATTCACTGCACGCAGCAGTCGCAGACCCACCGAACCGAATCGGAGCACGACTTCATGCGCCAGTGCACGAAGCTCTACGACTCGCTGGAGCAGGAACGCAGTCGCCGACTCAGCATTCGGAACATCGTCACCGCGCCAGCAAACCCCGGCCGTGGACCTGATCGTCACGGCTTGGTGCCATGCGATGTGCGGCCAGAAACCGCCTCGTTCTAATGGAGGCGATCTTAGTTAATGAAACGACGCCGCCTGCTCATTGCGCTTCCTCGCCCAATACACTCGTCGAGCGGAGAGATAACCACCGAGACGCAGCATGCCTGGACGCGTGGGCCAGCACCACCAGGAGGAGGTATGAAGTGTCTGCATGTGAGGATGTTAGGGCGAGTCTCACGTAGCGCTGTCGGTGGTCGTCCTTCCAGTTGAGCAAGTTCCTCAAGTTCTTCCGCTCGCGCCTCAAGACGCACCTCGAGAACGTCGAGGCCGACTTCGAGGACACGCGCTCGGATCGGTTGTCGTCCGAAGAGGTTTACAGCCAGAAGGACATCCAGGAGGCCATCAAGTCGCTATGCTTCGCTGTCAAGGTGCCGATCCACATAACCAAGTCTCACGTAGCGCTATTCTCATCAATTGCATTGCTATCGGTAGGCCAACATTCGCAGCGAGCTGCAAGACACCATCAATATGATGGCGTTGCTGTTGCGCCAAATCTTCGTGGAGGCCGAAGACAGCGTACGTCCTGCTGTACAATGATGAAGTTACGTTTGATGATGCATTTGCTCAAGTGTGCAGGTTCCGTTTTGTTAGGATCTCGCGCTGGACCTGGACATTGCCATGGTCGAAGACAAGGAGCTGCTGGAGCGGGTGGAGCAGCTCAGTGTGTCCGAATGGACAAGCGGGGAAAGCGGCGGCGTGCAGATTGGAGCACTGCCGAAAAATAACACCAAGGTGAACGCTGACGCCGAGGCGAAGGACAAGTTGGAGAAGCGGCTTCAGCAGGAGCAAGAGCAGCACGAGGAAGAGATCCGCGCGGCCAAACTCACATCAAAGCAGGAGGTGGAGGCGCTCGAGGCGGCACACGCCAAGGAATTGCGCAAGTTGCAGCGCAAGCTCGAGCAGGCGAGTGAGCGCGTGGAGGAGCTGGAGAAGCAGGTTGAGGACGGCCGGCAGCACATCGCACAGACGTCGCAGTTCCAGTCCATGAAGCGCATGGTCACGAGCAAGAACGCGCAGCTGCAGGACCTGCGCCGCCGCCTACAGCGCTACGAGCCCGGCTACGCCGAGGACGACGGCGAAACCAAGAACGCCGACGAGGACGAGGACGACTAGCTGCAGGAATAGTGCGAGCCTGCATGTCTTCTCTCCCTAAAGAGATAATGCTCAGCACAGCCTTCACTTGGTCGTCCTTCATCACATCATCTGCAACTTCGCCGATACCCCCGCGGAGGAATAACCCTGTGACCTGTGTGTATTGCATCTCCGGAGTAGCTCCTGTGCACAATGACAAACACGGCGGAGGACCCATAGTCGAACGAGGTGGAGAGGGTGGTCGGGGCGTCCTTCTCAAGAGAATTCGTTCTGGTTATCCACTGCTACCAAAGGAGGAAGAGGGGGCCTGTTGCAGTCCACCAACTCCAGGGAGCCAGCACGAAATCGCGCACCAAGGCCCCAAGCCGAGCCGAGTCCGGCCGGGGCCTAGAGACACCTCGTCCATCTGCCTCCCGCGATCGCTCGTAAAACTGCCACGTCCAGCCAGCCAGTCCAGCCACGCGAGCTGCTTACAGGCCGAGCTTGGTGCGGCGCCAGTGGCGGCGCTTGGCGTTGTACTTGATGGTGTTGTCGGTGCGCAGACGGATCCACTGCGGGATCGGGCGGTTCTGCTTGGCCTTCTTGGCGAGGATGCGCTTGGTACGGAAGGTCTTGTGCGACGGCTGCACATTGTGGCACAAAATATGACAAGTTAGAGGTCTGCCGGCGTTGGATCCAAACCCTTGCGGGTTTCTCTGAATTGCGGCGGCTCCAGGCGCCGAAAAGCAGCGCGCTCGATGCGTCGCTCGCTGGCGCACACGGTCACCAGATCGACGACGTCGAACGCGCCCTGCTTTTCGCCCTGCACGCGCAGCCCAGCGCAGCTCCACGCACCATTTTGGAAGGAATTTATGCGGACTGACGCGCTGTTGCCACTGGGGCGTCCAGGCGGTAGCGCGCAGCCAACCAGTGGCTGCGGCGGTTTTTACGCGCAACTTTGGGTTTTTACGCGCACCGTAGTCGGCGCGTAAGAACGTTTTTACCGATTGGTGTGCGACACCAAAGTGTATCCATGTGCCTGTTCTCGTGTGCGCGACGTGCATTTTGGGTTGGAAAATGAATGACACGCTGGAAGATCGCCGTCTCCGCCTTCCGTGGACCTGGGTTGCGCTGCTGCTTCCTCTGCTCAAGCCACATCATATAGCTCCGGTCACTACCTATTTCACTGCAGCGGCGTGGGTTGAATCGCGCGCGAGTTTGTCCTTCGTCAATAGGCCGCTTTCTCTGCCTGCAGATTCGATCGGTTTAGACGGGATTTCGCCAAACCACTTGATCTTTGTATGCGGCCGCTGAAAATCCACCGTCGTTTTCGCGTGTTATCATCTCAAACTCAGACCCGACCGAGAGTGGACCCTTCGCCATTCCTCGACGCACCATGGAGGCGGCCGCCGGTTCCGCTGCGGACGCCGACGCCTCCTCCGTATTATCGCCCTCCGTATATGACACAGGCGCGTCCGCCTTCTCCGTGTCGCCGTCGCCGCTGCAGTCGCCCGTGCTGCGGCCGCCAGTGAACGTGTCCACCGCCTCCGAGCCGTCCGCGCTGCGCTCGGCGCTGCGCAAGCCCAACAGCCCGCAGAAGCCCAAGATGGCGCGTCGCGTGTCCATCGAGCAGAGCTCCAGGCGGCAGCTGAGCTCGTCGCAGCGGTCCGATGAAAACTCGGACTCGGGCGTGAGCCTGCGCTTCCGGCGCTCGCCGCCCAACAGCAAGACGTCCACGCGCAGCTCCTTCGCGCTGCGCGAGACCAAGCTGTCGCGTGCGTCGTCCGTCGTGGGTGCGAGCCTGCGCGAGAGCTTCTTCGGCGCCATCGGGCGCGGCACCGCCGTGAACGACCCGCTCGAGCTGTCGCCCAACCAGGAGTTCGACCTGGCCGTCATCGACGAGAGCGGCGGCCTGGACGAGAACATCGGCCAGATCCTCAGGCCGCACGTGGACTTCAGCAACTGGTCCAGAGAGGGCTACGCGGTGCTGGCCCTGGGCCTCGCGCTGCTGCTGCTGACCGTCGTGCTGGCCGAGATGGTCAACAGACTCAACGGCTACAACATCGACCCGGGCCTCGTGTTCGGCTCGCTGCTCACGCTCATCCTGTGCGTCTGCGTCTTCGTGACGTTCCACGGCGTGCAGAGCTATCAGAGACACCCGAACCCGCTCATCTACTACAAGTGCGTGATCGACATCATGCTGGCGCTGCGGTTCCTGCTGGACCCGCTGCTGCTGGAGATGGGCGTCTACCGCCAGGGCGACGAGGCCTCCTGCGCCTACCTCTCGGGCGTCACGCAGTTCTTGTACTTGTCCAGCGACTGCTGGTACTTCGCGCAGATTCTGGATCTCTACTGGTCGCTGACCAACCCCTTCATGAGCGTCAAGGCCAACCGCAGGTTCTACAAGATGATGGTGTACTCGGCTGGAGCATTTACTGGAATCATCGCGGCCTTTGTGCCGGGTATCCACGGTCTCGCGGACGGAAATTATTGCTGGACCAAGCGCAAGACGACGAAGGACCCCGTGGATAGAGACTTTTTCCACCTCAACCGCGGAAGCTGGCTGCTGTTCTACATGTGGATGATCCTATTCTACCTGTCGGGTATTGCCGTGCTGGTCTTCGGCGTCAAGCGGCTTCGATCTGGACTGCGTGATACCCTGCAAAGCCGCCGTGAGATGCTGCGCAACGGCGCGCTGTCGATCACGAGCTACACCATCTACTGGACCATCGTGTTCATCTGGTACGCTCTGTCCTTTCAGACGCGCACGACATACGACAAAAATGGCAACATGCCGCCAAGCCACATCTTCCGTGCGTTCACGTTCACACTTTCGGCCCGTGGTGCCATTGACTACTTCGTCTGGTTCATGATCAACAGCCCTACGTTGATTCGTGAAAATTGGCTCAAGTTTTCGTCCGACTCGGCAGACAAGCAATTCAGTGCGCAGCTCAATACGGCTCTCCAAGAAGAACTCATCTACTTCACTATCGAGGGCATGACTCGGGCGGTGCAGATTGCTGAAGATGACCTCATTCGTATTCGGAATCGATCTCCCACGCAGGAACTCGTATTGGGTGCTAGTGACGACGAAGAAATCCGGCGTTCGACTGAGGATCCCAGTGAGGCTGCAACGAGAGCAACAGGCCCACTTGGAATGGGGAGCAGTGGGAACTTGCTGCAAAGCGTGCAAAAGAGTCGAATGCTCAACAGTATCCAGGAGGTTATTAGCTCGGGGCTCCACCGCACTAGCAGTGTAGATCGACGTGCGAGGAAAAAAACAGCAAGGAGCCTGACTTCAGCTTCGACATCCCTCCGGATCAGCGCTCAATGCACCAGCCGCCGAAGACAGATCGCCGCGACAACAATCCCTCATCTGCATCGACGGCGGCTATGTCGGGTGAACCACAATCCCCAACTTCTGTGTCGGGCACTACGACAGCGCCCATTCGGTTTACGCCATACAAGCCGCAGGCCTTTGCGGAGCTGCGTCAAGCATTCGGGATCAAGGCGTCCGATTTCATGAAATCCTTCCAGACAAGCACGAAGCCCAACATCAGCGAAGGTGCAAGTGGTGCGTTCATGTTCTTCAGCGGCGACAAGAAGTACATTGTCAAGTCGATGGCTGAAGAGGAAGCACGCTTCCTGTGCGAGATCGCAGAACAGTACGCCGAGTATCTTACCCTGAACCCATGCTCGCTCATCACCAAGTTTTACGGCTGCTTCAAGATTACCATGTATGACAAGCGCTTTTACTTCATCGTCATGGAAAACTTGTTTGACGTCATGGAAGAGGGTGTCCAGATCCACCACCGGTTTGATATCAAGGGCTCGTGGGTGAATCGTAGCTACAAGCGCCCGCGCCATGGCGCAAAGGTCAAATGTCGCCATTGCTCCATGATGTTCAAGTACGGCGCCAAGAAAAGTCAGCTACAATGCCCCAATGTTGTGGGCCTACATGAGCCCAATGTTGTGCTGAAGGATAACGATCTGCGCACGCGGATGCGAGTTGGTGCCGATGAAGGTATCGAGTTGTATGAGCAACTACGCGATGATTCCATTTTCCTCTGCGAGCTCGGCATCATGGACTACAGTCTGCTGCTCGGAGTCATGGATATCGAATTTGTCGTGGACCAACCTTCGTTTGATAACAGCACCGTCGTGAGTGAACGCACGGCTGCCAACACAGCTACGAACTCGACATCCAACTCCGGAACCAACAGTCTGAGTAACGACAGCTTCTTATCGGTATCATCGTCGAATTGGTCAGCGTCCACGGGGTCATCTGCGGACAAGCACGTACACCGCCACGAAGAAGACTCGATGGCTGGCGCCCCGAAAAAGCTGGGCATGAGCGTAGCGCCGAGCGTGCACTCGCTGTTCCCGGAGCCCGAAGACCCTCTGAATCAATCGCGGTACCCTTCAACTGGCGGAGAACCGCGTCCGAAGCGTTCTATGCGGAAAAGCAAGCGCGTGTTTGGCCCTGGCTACTACTACGTCGGCATCATCGATATTCTCCAGACGTGGACGCTGCAGAAGAAGCTCGAGCGGTTCTTGAAGGTGAATCTCCAGCAGAAGGACGGTGACGGTCTCTCCGCGATTGATCCAGTGCGATACCAGCGGCGATTCGAGACCAAGCTGCGTGAAATCATTGCGCTCCCGAAGCAGTACAACCACCGTCAGCGCCGCAACCGTCCGGCAAAGAATGCAGGCACCATGTTCGAGTCCGTACAGCGCCTGAGCCCCGTTCTGCAAGCCGCCGCTGCGTTCGAGAACGCTGTTGCCGCAAAGGAGGCTCGTCGCGAGCAGGCCCGTGTCCGCGGCGACTCGACCGACACGGACTCGTCGGGAATGTCGTCAAGCGCAGCGGACGACGGTGACCTGGAGCAGGCCGGCCGGAACCCGCAGCCGATTCTGCTGCCGTTCAACCAGCGGCTGATCACGACCAACTCGACGCGCAGCCAACTCAGCCTGACGGACTTGGCGGTGTGAGTCGGCAATGCCAAGTCGGCATCATCGGAGCGGTGGTGCCAGCGGATCCGCTGAAAAAAGTTGAAGTTGAAGCTGCAGTTCCAACAGGGCAATAGGAAATAGATAGATAGGTAGGAAGGCGTGCCGCAGTGTACTAATGGAGACTGTCGTCTCTGGCTTGTATAATAGCACCGATAGTGAAGAGCGAGGTCCTCGGCTGTCACGGCCAGCTAAGCCGCGCGCTGACTGCACCTGAATCGTTGTTCTATATGCACTTTTGGGCCTTTTCGGTGTACCACTGCGCGCCACGCTTCGTGCATTTCTCCATCGCGTAGGTTTTATTTTTTCAGATGACCGCATCCAGCGCGGGTTTTCGCTGCAGCTGACGCCAACGCCGACGCCGATCCCAAGTCTATCACGGACGGGGCCACTCGCCGCGGTTGACTCAAGCGAGGAAGAAGCGTTTGCCAGCACCATGCTCCTCTCCATGATTTGACCACCAGGATGATTGGCAGCATCTGGCCAGCTGGCGGGATTCCGGGTAACGGCCGAAAGCACTTGCGCTCAGTATACCAGAGGAAAGGCTGGCTCGACAGCCGGCCATCCTCTCTGCGTCGCGGCGACGACCACCTGCTCCGACCTGGCTCGCCATTTACTGCCCGACGTGCCCTGCCACTAGTGACCAGACTTCCGGCGAACAGGCTGGCGGCGCAGCAGCAGAGGATGCAGGCCGCGACGCACCAGCAGCAGCAGCAGGCGGCGGACGACGCGCTGGACTGGTTCGGCCAGGTGCAGCGCAGAGTGCGCAGTGCCAGTCTGCCCTCCGCCGACGACACGCAGCAGCGGCCGCGCGGCAAGAGCGCCGCCGACGCCGTCGTCGCAGCAGCAGACAGCGCCGCCGCTTCGTCGCCTCCGCGGCGCCGAGGCTTCTCGCTCGCTCGCCACCAGTCCGTGCCCGCCATGTCCGTGGGCAAAGGCGGCGCGCGCCGCCGCCGCAAGGTGACGTTCAAGAACATGTACGCGCCCGACGTGGTGCCGCCGCCCAAGGTCGAGAGCTACGACGAGCTCGTGTTCAACGTGGCCGGGCTGTTCCACACCATGTCGTTCCTGCACGACCCCGAGGACTGGGGCGAGGACCCGACGTCGGGCAGCATGTCGTCCGAGGACGAGTACTACGACCCGGAGCCGCCGCTCGAGCGCTCCGTGCCGCTCATGATCGCCGAGTTCCTCTACCGCTCCGCCGTGTTCCTGGGCTACCCGCAGGGCGACACGCCGTGGCTGCCCGGCTTCCGCGAGGACAAGAAGTTCTCGGGCAACGACGTCAAGCGCTGGCGCCGCCTCGCGCACTTCGACTGGGAGGCCGAGGAGCGCGAGTTCCTCAAGTGCCACCGCCGCCCGCCGGGCGTCGCCCCGCAGCTCACGCTCGGACGCACCGAGTCGGTCGAGTCCAACGGCCACACGTCCGTCATGAACACGCTTGGCGCCAGCTTCCGCATGCGCCGGCTGGACAGCAACGTCAGCGAGGACTCGGCCGAGTCCACGTCCAGCATGCGCAGCCAGGAGAGCCACGTCTCGGGCAAGGCCAAGTTCCGCTCGGCCGTGTCCGGTTGGATCCGCAAACACCGCCGCCACCCCAGCAAGGAGAACAACGCCGTGGAGGCGCAGGAGCCCGAGCCCGAGAGCGCCGACGACAGGAAGAACCGCCACGACAAGCACAAGCACAAGCCCGTGTCGTGGCTCAACCCGCCGCCCATCTCGTCGTCGCGAGACCTGGAACTGCTGGTCGACATTATCAACTCGTGCGTCTACTGCGGCCAGTTCCAGTTCCGGAAGCACGACATCGCGCGGCTCTGCAATGTCAGGATTTAGAAAGGCGATCGTTCGTTCGACGCCGAGTTCCCCGTTTTATTGCGCTCGCTTCTGCCGGAGGAAGGCTCACGCACAGCGCAGCAACCAGATTTCTTAGTGTGTTAACAGTCCGATACAGTGTTTTGTCCCTATTGCATCGACGTGTCGGCTTTGCCATTTTGGTTTACGAGTCCGAATTGCAGCAAGCGTTTCTTCTTCTTCTGAACGCAACAACGAGGACAAGACGTTGGAATGCTAGGTACATGTAGCTGCTCGTCAAGAATGACCAGCGTCCAGTTGGCCAGAACATCATTGTTGACCGTCGTGGTTGGGTTTCATAGTTTCGTTCCTTCACATTATTGACCTTAACCGAATAAAAAATCTGTCCAGAGTCGCTCGCAACTTAGATCCAACCGTCCTCCTCCACGATAAACTCGAGGCGCACCAGGTCGTTCACCTCGTCGGGCGTGAACAGCACCTCGCCGAAGTTCACACAGCAGTTAACCACGTCGCACAGCTTCTCCAGCTTGACGTTCGAGGGCACATCCAGCTCGTCCTCGTCTCCCTCCTCCTCAGGCTCCTCCTCGACCACGCTCTCACTCAAAGACCGGTGGAACGACGCGCTTTTCAGTCTCCGGGGAGCCCTTGAGTACTGGCTGTCACTATCACTATCAGTGCCCTCCGTCACGGAAGAACTGGTGCGCGACGACGGCGCCTCGACGTCCTTGCCCTTCACGCCCAGGGCGGCAGCGGCCTGGGCCGTCGTCACTTCCTCGAGAACCCAGTCGTGCAGCGCCAACCGGCGCCACATGCGGATCTCCTCGTTCGAGATGTTCACCACGTTGCCGTGCTTGGTCCGCGTGCCGTGAAGGAACGCCATGGAGCGTTCGAGGAACTCCTGCACCTTCGTGGTCGTAGGCCGCTGGTCGTGGGCCGCAAACTTGCACACGCGCACCAGCACGTCGTCGTAGCTCTCCAGCGCAGTGTAAGCGCCCGCAGCACCGTCGTTGGCATCGAAGGCAACAACAATGGGCTTCATGCTGAACCGTGTGCGCTTGGCAACACCGGGCGACAACACCTCCTCAGCAGGGACGGGGCTGGGCTCCTTGCGGCCCGAGATAGAGCGGCGGAGCAGCTCCGCGGCCTTGGCCTTCTCGGCCGCCACGGCGAACTTGCGCGCCTCCGAGCTGCGCGAGAAGCTCGTGCGGTCCTTCTGCAGGTCGAGGTCGATGTTGCCGCGTCCGCCGATCAGGCGGGCCTGAATGGGCAGTTTGCGCCAAATCTTCGAGATGAGGTGCTCGGGCGCCTGCTCCATAAAGTCCATGCTCTGCGAGCGCCGGTCGAGGCCGCGCGTGGGGCGCTTCGTGTCCTCGTAGTCGTCGTCGCTGTCCGAGTCCCAGGTGGACGCGTGCGGCTTGACCACGGCCTGCTCGTTCTTCGAGTAGGCTGCGCGCAGGGCGCGCTCGCGCTCCTCGGCCTCGGCCTTCTCCCGCTTCCTCTCCTTGCGGGCGGAGGACGAGAAGGAGAGCGACATGCCGCGCTCCTTCTTGGCCCTCTTGCCCTTTTCAGCCGTGTACACGCCCGAGCTCGACAGGTTCTGTCCCTGGAAGCTGCCCCGGCCAGGGCCGCTGGCCGTCATGGCGGAGATGGAGCTGGAGCTCGACTGGTACGAGCTGGGCGCCGTCTTGACCGCGCCGTAGCCGGTGAGGCTCTGGCTGGCCGACCGTACCTTGGTCTTGTGGCCGTGCCTCGAGTTGGAGGCGGGGGCCGCCAGCGTCGCGCCCGGCTGCAGCTGCAGCGCCACGTTGCCGTGCACGCCGCTGTTGCGCAGCGCGCGGTTGCCCATGCAGGGCGGGCGGTCTCCGCCGGCGCTGACGCTGCGCGCGCCGAGCTTGGGCGGCTCGAAGGCCGACGTGGAGAAGCCCGACTGCGAGTTGCGGCTGCTGCGGCTGTTGCTGGGCTCCTTGCCGGCCGCTTTAGTGCCGCCCTTGCCGCCGCCGAAGAGGCTGCCGCGGCTGGGCGCCGTGTGGAAGGCGTTGTTGAGCGTCTGCGTGAGCGACGGGCGGTTCTCGTCGCCCGGCGCCTTCTTGGCCTTGGGCGTGGCGGCCTGCGCGCCGTAGGGCAGCGACATGACCACGGCCGGCTCGGACGACGCGCGGTGCTTCTCGCGCCAGCCCGAGAGCGAGAAGCTCGAGTGGCGGCCCTCCTTCTTCTTGGACGGCTTCTCGCGCGCCGCCGCCTGCGCCTCAGCCGACAGCTCCGCGTCCAGGCCGGCCGCGCTCATGCGCCCCGTGAAGGAGAAGCTGCCGCTGCGGCGCGAGCCCGGGAAGATCTTCTTGATGCCCGAGTAGATGTCCTTGGCCTGCTGCGACATCGCGTCCTTCCTTCCAGTCTCGGTCTACCGGTATTTATGATACTGCTCGGTGGAATGAACACCCACCCACGCACTGAGAGGTGAGGGAGAGCCCGGGACGAAGGCGCGGTGGGATACAAAAGCCGAGAGCAAAAGCGGGCGCTTTGCCGGTCGAGCTCCTGTGAGTGGGTCTTTTTGCGAGCCTGCTTTCGGCCCGCCGTCGCCTTGCCTGCCTCTTGAGATGTGGGTGAGGTTCCCCCGCGTGGGCAATTCGCCGCGAACGCAGAAAGAAGGGGAGCAACTCAGTCGTTGACAAGCGCGGTGTCGGCGCAAAAGGCGGTGCGGCCGCGGGAAGACGCGTGGTCGCAAAACACGGTGCGACGAGCCGATACAACGCCTGTGCCGAGGCGGAAAATCAGACGGGAGAGGCCCACCGCGTTTTGGCACGAGGGTAGGGGCGGGGATGGGCCCAGCTGGCGGTGGCTGGTCGGGCTTTTTACTGTGACGGAGGCGGCACTTGGCTGCGCGCGCACGGAGCCCGGTCGGGCTGATTGGCGGAGCGCCCTCGGGCTCCGCTGGCCGCGACATCTGGCTCCGAGTCAGGGGAGCACCTCGGGATGCGGATCGAGCTTTTGGTGGCAAAAGCGCTCGGAGCGAGGGCTGCGCGCGTAGCGACAATAATTTGGTGTCGTTTCGCGAGCAGCAGCGCGTAACGGCCGCGACGATTGACTCGGCGGGGAACGTTCTCACGAGGATGGGTTCGCGCTGTACCGCTGCCCCTCGACTGGACGCCGCACTGCGGCAGAGCGCAGACAGAGTGCGGACTTTCCCGAAGGGGTCAGCTCGAAAGCGACACGTTATTCTCCTATGCGAAGCCCGCAGTTCTGACTCTCGAGCTTGAAGCGTTGCACGCTGTGACTGGTTTCGGTGCCTTTTGCTCGTCGTTGATCGCCGGCGCTCGGCTGTCGCAGTCGCAGTGGCGCCGCCGCGCGCTCCGATATTGCCAACATCTGAGTGTCATATTGGTCGTTGTGGACGGCCAAAGCACTTGACAGCGTAGTGTTGCACACGCGGCCATGTGATGGATCCAGCCGCGCCGTATAATGCGGCGAGCTCTTTTCCGGTGGCGACGGCCGCGGTGGCGGTGCGGTGCCAATGGCACCACATCGCAGCACTGCCACCGCACCAGTATACATGTAGCTCAGAAGAGCCGAGGACTCTTGCTACCGCTGCGCCGCGACGAACGCATGGCGGGCTCTGCGACACATTTGTACGGACGTCCTGCTGGAGGATGCCGGACTGCTACGCATTATAATACAGCAGTGCAGCGCTTGTGGCCCAGGTCGCGCTTGATACAGAGCTGGTTTTGCTTCGCTAGCAGTATCTGTACCTGTGCCTAACTAAACTTTACTAAAGTTTGGCTTTAGGCCCTAAAGCTGAGTACTGTAGCCATCTCGAAGGTACAACATCCAAAATACTATACACTTCGGTCACCCACGTGAAGCGCTCGCTGACAGCAGCAGCGGCGCTCGAAAGTTGCGAGAAAACCATCGAGGAAGCCCAGAATTTAGGCTATGCTGTTTAGGAGGAAGTCCAGTGGCACCGAGAGCGTTCTCACGTTCATCTGGGACTCAGGACGAAAGCAGGCAGGTCAAATTGACAGGTTTGTTCTTTGACAGTCAATTGAAACCCGATAGCGCACCGCATACACAATGTGCTCCCTAAAGAAAATGGCCTTGAAATGGCGAAATTCGTCCTCGTCATTACCGACGAAGATCATTCGGATGTCTTGACAACTAGACGCGATGCGCTGGCTCAGCCGAGCGATCGTTTTGCCGTGCAGCAAATAGTTGTCAGTCATGTCGCGGGCAGCGGTGAGGTGTTGACTCAACACCTCTCTGGCCTACTCGCTTCTCAACAGTTGAGCAGCGAGTAGGCTCGAGTCATGGCGGAGTTTAGCGGCACGAATTGAAGGCAACGCGCCGAGCAAGCTCTGTAGAATTTCCTACCTGCCCAGTGGGTCGTAATGCGACGGACCAAGCTGCAGGACCTGCAGTGCAGGTACGCTAGTGATGATCCCATGTTCTTCTTGGGGCAATTTATGGGCGTCTACAATACTCTTGTTGGGAGATCGACGAGAAGACTCGACCCTGTAGTGCGTTTGTCTTTCAATGAGATCCCAAAGCATAGTCGACTCTTAGGTATATCAATTTGGAAAGTTACTGTGGATCAAGCCAAGGTGAAGTGAACTACTACGTAGTACGGGTCATGGAACGCCACCACGCTTTTCGGTTATCCGCGGGGACTATTATATCCTCCCAAATCCACTTTGCTGGCGGAAATGCCAGCTTCGTACTACATGTAGTAACATACTTACTACAAAACAAGTCGGGGCTACAACTGTGATTGACAGGTAAAATTGTCATCGTGGTAAGCTCAAATGTAGCCATTTAGCCCTGCATATGCAACACCCATGTCGACGAGTCATGTCCAAGTTAACCTGCAACAACCTGTTTCCCCGATCAAAAGCTCCTCCTCGACGTCCCTGCAACGCCCACATACGCACATGAACAAACCACCGCGAGCTGACGCTGCCGACACATTGGAGAAAGAATGCCTCGTATATTATGGCGTAGGAAGTCGCTCGCGTCCCCCGGTCCAGCCCGACAGCACCCTGTATTGCTATGATCGAGAAGAACCCCTGACTCCTCCCTGCAAAAGCGCTGAAAAGAGGCCGGCAAAGAGAGGACGCCGCGCGCTTCCTGTCCTGAATAGAGCATCAGCTACCACCGGAGCGGCGCGCAGGCTGCGAGAGCTTACGAGCGCTTGGGGGCGAAGCGACGCGGGGGCGGGGCACGGCTCTTACGGGCCTCCACCGAACGACCGCGCACGATACGCTGGTGGATGGCGGCTTCCACGCAGTAGTAGTTCTTGATGTAGATCTTGGGCAGAGCGTACGACTCGTACACCGAAGCCTCCTTCAGGTCACGGATGGCCGACTGGTCCACGATGTTGCTGCGGGGGGCACGGACAATAGGAGCGACGTCAGCGGGGCACTGCTATTGGGGGGTACGCGCACACTTATTGCGTATTATACGCTTTAGGTGTGTGTGCGTAAAGCGTTATTTTGGCCTTCGCGGAGAGCTGCTAGCTGCTGAGCTGTGGCGGGACGTACCGCACAACGAAGCGCTTGATGGCCTTGTCCTTGGGGATGAGCTTGGCCGTGGACACGCAGTGCACGCGCTTCACGTGGCCGCGGCCCTTCTTGTTACGTCCGTGGTTGCGGCGCTTCACAGTCATGTTTCCTCCGTTCTTTTCTCCAAATTGACTGCTCACTTGCGCAGGGTGGGCGGGATTGAGCCGCCCGAGACGAAGCGCTGGCCGCCACCAACTTGCTCCGACAGCTGATTGGGCCGCGCGAACCCCTTTTCGGCGAATCAGGGAGAGAGACCGGAGGACCGTCACTGGCTGATCAGAGTCACTGAAGCGGGGGAGCTCCTGGGCAAAATGACAGAGTACGTCTCACTGTGGACAAAGTTGAGGGGTATCTGCTTGCCTGCATACCAGCCTGGGCTGCATGCAATGGGGACACAACGAACGCAACGATGGAAGGTCTAAAGGCTGGTGGTATGTCAGCGTCTGCACTGCAAACCCATCAATACATGTTATTTCTTTTTTTCTCTGAGGCTGGCAAGTGTAGTCGTCCGCTCTGTGACGTAGTGCGTCGGCCGCAGCTGCCGGGCAGCGTCCTCTTCACCAGGTGCGCGCGCACTGGCGCACCACGGTCCCAATGGCTGCCGACGCCCGGCCGAATCCGCGTGCAGATGGACATGTTTACTTCAGGTGCTTCATGATCTGCGGCACGGACTGCAGGCAACAACAAGCAATAGCAACAGCAACATCCCAGCCGTCAGTTCGCTGCTCTCCACCTCCTCCACAGCAACAATAGCGACCGCCACGTACGCATTTGTCGATGCAGTGCAGGAAGTCGAAGTACTGGCCGTCGCAGGAGCCCACGCCCTTGGCCTGGACGCGGTCCAGGCAGGCGCGGTAGGCGCTGAAGGACTGCTCGCACTTGGGCTCGCAGGCCTTGCGGATCGCGGGCATCACGTCGACAGGCTCCTCGTCAGACTGCGGGCGCAACGCGCACGAGGGTTAGTCTACACGCAGCTAGTCTCGGCCAGCCAGCGGCAGGTGGCGCACCATTTTCGGCGGCGTGGGGGTCTCTCTAGTGCAAAAGCGACGTGATCCGAGGAAATGAGCGGTTCTGGAGCGCCGCAGGTTTCTGTCGAGGCGCTTCCTGCTACTTCACGTGGGGTGCACCACCCAAACGGCGCCGATTCGGGCCAATCGCAGAAATATCCTCTGCTGATTGGTAGAAAAGGGGTCGTATCGCTACTTCACAGTTGGACCACCCGAACGTGCGGCGGGGGCCTCCTGGCCTCAAAAGCTCTCGCGTCGCTCCTGTCCTTGCCTGTGGCCATGCTCTCTCGCAGTGTGCGCGCTCTCCGCGCCGGCGCCGCGCAGCTCGGCGCGCGCCCGGCCGCCGCCTCGACCGCGGCGAGCTTCCACTCCTCGCGCGCCGCCGGAAGCAGCTTCGTGCAGGTACCAGAGGCCGAGACGCGGCCGTCCGTCGTCGGATTCGCTGGCTAATTCTTCTGCTCCATTGTTTGCCCGTCGCTCTGCACGCGCAGCACCGCGACACGGAGGACAACAACGCGGACACGCCCTTCGACTTCACGCCGGAGAACTACGAGCGCGTGCACGCCATCCTGGACCGCTACCCGGAGAACTACAAGACGTCGGCCATCATCCCGCTGCTGGACCTGGCGCAGCGCCAGCACGGCGGCTGGCTGCCGCTGGCCGCCATGAACAAGGTGGCGCGCATCGTGGACGCTAAGCCCATCCAGGTGTACGAGGTGGCCACGTTCTACACCATGTTCAACCGCGAGAAGGTGGGCAAGTACTTCATCCAGCTCTGCGGCACCACGCCCTGCATGATCTGCGGCTCCGAGGAGATCAAGAAGACCATCGAGGACCACCTCGGCATCAAGGAAGGAGGTGCGTGTCGTGCCCGTGTTGCAATTACAGTTGCAATTCGAACGTTGCCAGCGGCTAATTTTTTGTTATTGCTTTGGTGCTTTGGCGGCGGTGCAGAGACGACGGAGGACGGCCAGTTCACGCTGCGCGAGGTGGAGTGCCTCGGTGCGTGCTCCAATGCCCCCATGGTGCAGATTAACGACGATTTCTACGTGAGTCATCTTGCCTCTGCTGCTGCAGTTGCTGATACTATTGAGTGAGGTTGGGATTTTAGCTCGGAGTAACTGTACTGACGTCGTTGTTGTTGTTTTTTCATCAGGAAAACCTGACCCCCGAGACCACTCGCGAGCTGCTGGACGCCTGCAAAAAGGATGCGCCGCCTCCGATGAACAAGTGGGGCAGCTTGCCCATGAACGGCCAGCTGTCGTGCGAGGGCCCGCAGGGCAAGACCACGCTCCTGTGGGAGAAGACGCCTGGACCGGGCTTCCGGATGCGCCCGGACGACGAGCTCAAGCCCAAGGTGAACCCCAAGGACATCAAGGACGCCATGCTGTACTAGGCACGTAGCGGCGTGGCTCTGGGATAATTAACAGGGCAGGGCGGGGGTGTTGCCCTTCGACGTAGCACTCACGACCGACAGGTGGACGCATCCATGTATTTTGGCGGATCTTGCTGGCTCTGCAACGAACGAAGGACCTTCAACGCTCGCACAATACCACACAAAAAGAATAAACTGTGAATGCTCAAAAGACTCGTAAAAACGTAGTTTCGCTCGATGGTACGCATGACCAAGATCTAAGTTTCGAAGCTCCAACGTTGGCTTGTGCTCATCCAGTAGGAATACTAGCGTCCGGGGCGGCGCGCTGCATTGACAACTAGCACACGAATAACTGCAATTTAAAAGCGAGTTTACTCAAGCATCTTCTCGCAATTCCTTGTTGAAACTACACAGCCTCAAAAATACGTCTTGATCTTGGCGGCGATGTCATCGACGCGTGCGTTCTGCGTAAAGAAGTCGAGGAACTCACCGTCGGGGCCGACAAGGTACATCACAATCGAGTGGTCCACCAAGTAGTCGTCGTCGTCATCCTCGTTCTCGTCCGCCTTGGAGAAGTACACACGGTAGGCCTTGGTGATGTCGGCCACCTGGTCGCGCGTGCCCGTGAGCATCTTGAACTTGGGGTGGAAGTCGGCCTTGTAGGCCTGCATCTGCTCCACCGTGTCGCGCCTCGGGTCCACGGTCACGAACAGCGGCACGACCTCGGGGCACTTATCCGCCTCCAGCTTGTCCAGCACGTCGCCGATGCGCACCAGCTCGTTAGGGCAGATGTCGGGGCAGTGCGTGAAGCCGAAGTACAGCAGCGAGTACTTGCCGCGGAACGACGCGTCCGTCACGGCGCGTCGGGTATCGCAGTCCACGAGCGTCCACGGCCCGCCCAGCAGCGGCTTGCCCACCGACGTCACCTTTGACGTGGCTGTCAGCAACAGCAGCAGCAGCAACAACAATAACGTCAATTAAACTGCCGTACATTCAGTACTTGACCCCTAGAGCTAGCAGAGCAGCAGACGCACACTGGGTCTGCAGGCGGTCCTTCTCCGAGTAGTAATAGTACACGACGCCGCTGCCCACGGCGCCAGCGAGTGCGAGGCCGCTCCAAGTCACGGGCTACCAAGAATGGCTCTGTGTCAATGATCTGTAGACGAAAAAGGGCAACTATCCCTGCTGAGGGAGCGTCTAAAGGCTGCCACGCACCCCGAAGTTGTTGGCGCGCGTGCCCGGCACGGGGGCGTCCGAGAACATGCGGCGCGCGGTCTGCACGCCCGCTGCGGGGCCGCGCCGCAGCGCCCTCATCGCCAACATCGCTCGGCTCGCCATCGCCTTCTGCTTCGTATTGAGAGTGCGAGACACGCAGCGATCGTGAGGCCGAAGAGCTACGAGCCGCTCATTGGTCGAAAATCTTCGATTAGAGGTGCGCGATTAGAAGAGCACTTCAACTTAACCAAGCAATATACACAATAATGTACTTTGCGGAGGACTTACTTAAAGCAAGTCCTCATGATTGGAGACTATGGAGGACTCGGCAACCCACGAGGATGATAACGTTGGTTCACCATTCAACACCGTGTGCCACCATGGCAAGGCTACAAATGCGAGACTACCTCTTCTACTTACTGTACAGCGAAATCCTGTCAAATCACTTCAGTTGAAGGATCTTCTCCCCCTTCGTCAATTCAGAGAGGGGTGGGTTGAGCATGCACGACATCGCGTCCGACGACTACTACCGAGTCCTGGGCGTGGCGCGCACCGCCACGTCGGTGGAGATCGAGGCGGCGTACGTGCTGGGGCAGGTGGATCTGGCAACAAGAGGCTAACGCTCGTGTCCGCAGCTATCGCGAACTCGCCATCACGTACCACCCGGGCAATAGTATGGGGAGCAAACTCTCCGCCGAAGCCGACTTCAACATTGTGGGCGAGGCCTACAGCGTGTTGTCGAACGCCGACACGCGCGAGATCTGTACGACGTTCACTGCCAGTTTCTGGGATCTGCCAAGTTGCTAGGAATTGCTGACTGAGTGGTGCAGATGACAGGGACGGCAGGGACGGACTGGGGGCCGGTGCGCAGCCGATGACCAAGGAGCGCGCCATGGAAATCTTTGACGAGTTCTTCCGCTTTGGCGAGGCGATGGACCCGGATGCCCCCGACCTCTTCAAAGGTCTAAAGCGCGCTGCAGGTGGCGCAGTGTACGCGCCCGCCAAGGGGTTACTCTACGGTGGCAAGTCCATCATGGGCGGTGTGATCATGGGGTCGGCCGCCATCGTGGCAGGAACTGGTGCCATGGTCGTTAACATAGGCTTGGGCATTATTGAGATGGGCGAGGCTGGCATCAATGCTGCTCGTCAGCGTGAACACAACGAGCAGGCGAGCTACGGCGAGAC
Source organism: Phytophthora cinnamomi (assembly GCF_018691715.1). Lineage (NCBI taxonomy): Eukaryota > Oomycota > Peronosporomycetes > Peronosporales > Peronosporaceae > Phytophthora > Phytophthora cinnamomi. Next base: position 71,924 of record NW_027150953.1, read on the forward strand.
GGAGACTCCTGTAACTACGGCGGAGAACGAGTCTGTCAACCACAAACCCACGCCTAGCTTTTTGGGAGGACTGAAGAAGGCCACCGTTGACGCTGTTGCGGCCCCCGTCGCAGTACGTTTGGCTACCGATGGGTTTGATTGGAATGGGGGGTTAGTTAACCATCAACGTGCGCTTCTCTGCAGGCACTTGTGACGAGCGGCAGCGTAGTGCTGGCAAGTGGAGCGGCGGCTAGTGGATACGTAGCTGGAGGCTTTGTTGGTGCTGCGTCGAACGTGGCAAGTGGCGTTCATGAAGTGAAGGCAGCGAGCAAGAAGGAGGTGAAACGTCGCACTTCCAGCGCTGACAGAACCCTTGACTCCTCGAGATCGCCGAATTCAGCTGAACCCTCGGTAATGGCAATCCCGGTGGCAGACACAGTAGGTATCGATTCCCCAGGGCATCCAACCCGTACCGAGTTTGATAATCAGCGCGAACCTCCGCTACGGCCAGCGCAGCTAACACCAAGAAATCCTACCCAAGCTGAATTGCTTCAGGAGCAGCGCAGTCTGGAGCGAGCTTTACAACTTTCTCTTGAAGAAGCTCGGAGCCACTCCAGAACGCATTCAGCACGGCCTGCTTCGCCTCCAGCCGACATGGAATTGTCCGGCCATTCGGAAGTGGCTGTGGAGTCTGATGGAGAGGCGATTGTGCAACTTCTTCGTGATGATGAGTCGATTGCCCATGGTTCAGTATCTTCGTCTTCTCCATTGGGGTCCACAGCGAGAAGCACTGCTGGGCAAGGTTCTGTGGCTCAAAGCAATGACGAGTGCGTGATTTGCTTGGATGCAGCCCAGGAAGCGGTCTGCGTTCCATGCGGCCACAATGCTCTCTGCATGAACTGTGCACAAGAACTTCTTGATACCAGTCGACTCTGCCCTGTGTGTCGGCAGCAAGTCAGGGAGGTTATTCGACTTTATCGTGTGTGAGGTTGTGGTGGAAACATCACCCGAAGTTCTTGCTTCTGCTCACAAAAGTCGTTGGCTGGAAGTGATCTAGCACTGCTTAAGTTGTACACACGAGAAAATATTTGTATTCCGGAGCGCGAAAGAAGAGGACTTGAAGCGGCAAGTGTACCGCCACCAAAGCACGTCAAGCCTTCACATTCCCGGTTAATAGTGTGCTGCCCGTCGTTCCGAGAGGTGCGTCGCGGTCAAACGCATGTAGGTTCAACCCGGTATAAGTTTATGAGACAGGAAAGTAAGAGAGGTCTTTCACGCTGCAATAAAGCTCCCAATGGCTCGCTATGACGATCGTGACCGGAACCGGCGGTGTTCCCGCTCTCGCTCGCGGCCCCGGCCCCGTTCTCGCTCTCCTCGCCGCCGTCGCCACGCGCCATCTACTCCGTCTTCATCTGCCCGCCACCGCCGTGAATCCCCGTCGAGATCCGACGCCCCCAGCGCCTGGGAGGCTACTGCGTCGCCAGAGGCCGCAGCCCTCCCGGCGTTGGCACACCGCGAGGAGCTTCTAGCCGCGATGGAGAAAAACCCAGTGGTAGTGTGCGTGGGTGAAACGGGGTCCGGCAAAACCACCCAGATCCCGCAGTATTTACACGCCTCGGGGGTTTACACCAGTGCTAACCGCGGTTACGATAGTGCTAACGGAGGGAAAGGCGACGATAGTGCTAACCGCGCCACAACGGAGGCAACACGGGCGCAATGTGTTGCCATCACCCAGCCGAGACGAGTTGCTACCGTCTCCGTGGCGCAGCGCGTAGCGGAGGAGATGGGCACGCGCGTGGGCGGCGACGGCCTCGTGGGCTACTCGATCCGCTTTGAGTCTCGCTGCAGCGACAAGACGAAGCTCAAGTTCCTCACCGACGGGGTTTTGGTGCGCGAGTGTCTAAACGACCCGCTGCTTACGCAATACAGCGTCGTGATGCTGGACGAGGCCCACGAGCGCAGCATCCACACGGATTTACTCTTTGGCTTGTTGCAACAAGTGCTAAAGCGCCGCCCGGATTTTCGGGTGTTGATCACGTCGGCAACTTTGGACGCCGACAGATTTGCGGATTTTTTCGGTGAACGGATAAAAGAAGATAAAGGCAACGACAAGAAGAAGAGGAGGAAGATAAAGGATAAGGTCAGGCCGTGTCCGGTGGTGAAAATCCCCGGACGCGTCTTCCCCGTGGATATTTTCCACTCCAAGCAGCGGCAGATCATGGGACACAGAGGCCCGTTGTCCACTTATGTCCGCGCGGCGGTCGAGACGACCATGCAGGTGCACAACAGCGAGGAACCAGGGCACATTCTGGTGTTTCTGACCGGCCAGCGGGAGATTGAAGACGCATGTGCGCAGATCCGAGCGCTGCATCGAGAGCAGCAGGAAAAGCGGAGGGACGAGATGGAGCTGCGTGTTTTGCCGCTGTATGGGGCGCTGCAAGGTCGACGACAGCGCGAAATCTTTGATGCAGTGCCGATGGTTCGGGTGCGCAAGGTGATCGTCGCCACGAACATCGCAGAGACTTCACTAACTATCGACGGCGTTCGATATGTGGTGGACTGTGGGTTTACGAAGCAGAAAGTGTACAACCCCGTGCAGCAAGTGGAGTCGCTCGTGGTTGTGCCGATATCAAAGGTATCGGCGCAGCAGCGTGCTGGTCGAGCTGGTCGTACAGCGCCTGGGAAGTGCTATCGTCTGTACAATAAGGCGTCTTACGAGGAAATGGACCAGGAAACAGTGCCTGAAATTCAGCGCACCAACCTGGCCAACACCGTGCTGTATCTTAAATTGCTCGGCATTCAGGACGTGGTTGGATTTCCGTACTTGGACCCACCTGACGAGGACTCGCTTCTGGATGCACTGAAGCAGTTGTACGTACTGGGTTCACTAGATGCAACTGGCGAAGCTACACCGCTTGGCAAGTTGATGGCTGCCTTCCCACTAGAGCCAAAACTTTCGCGCGCTCTTGTGGAGTCGCTGCTGCTGGATTGTAGTCGTGAAATGACACAAGTGGTTGCAATGCTTTCTGTGGAAAACGTTTTCGTCGAGACTCATTCTAGAGGTAATAAACGGCGGCGTCGTGACGAAAGCGATGATGAAAATGATACGGCGTCTGACTGGGAGCAACGAATGCTCCAATTGAAAAAAGACGGACTTTTGCATGACGATGGAGACCAGCTCACGTATCGGTTGATACTGGAAGCTTTTGAATCTGCTTCGCGTAAAGCACAAGGCCACCGCCGAGATCTCGAGCGTTGGTGCGAAGACCGTCATCTTCGGTTGCGAGCTTTAACGATGGCTGGATCTATCGTGAAGCAGCTTCGGGACATCATAGACTCGCTGTCTCGCTGCGATCTCGATGCTGTCAAGGAGGCCATGCCCGACAGAGATAGCCGACGGGATGCCTCGCTCGACGACCGACTTTGCCAAGCACTTTGCGCCGGTTTCTTCATGAACGCAGCGCGTAGATGCACTCTCGAGACGGTGTATCGGCTGATGTACCACAATGAGGATGGCAAAAAAGCAGCCCAGCTCGTGCAATTCCACCCGCTGTCAGCAATGTGTTACTCGTCGCCGCCTGAGTTTTGCGTATACCAGGAGCTTGTCGTCACTAGCAAGCCGTTTATGCGTGGTGCGTTGGCTGTCGAGCGTCGCTGGCTTGACCAGTACAGCAAAGGCAAGCTGAACGTCTCTGTGGGCCAGCTCTACGCTCTCTGTGGACGCAAGCCACCGGCCGAGGAAGAGAACCAAGAGCAAGAAACAAAGCTGTCTACCGTGGACCCTGCTGAAGGTGCAGCGAGTACGTCTACAGCAACCTCGAACCCCGCTCCAGTGACTGCTGATGCTGTCGCGGCAGCTCGTGCTCGCTTCCTGGCGCGCAAGAAGCGCTCATAGATGGACAAATTCAGTGTGGTGAAACTTGAGGTAAAAGCTAATGGCATGCTGTAAAGTTTGTGAAATGGCAGTGGACCTAAAGGGCTTAGCTCCTTAGTTTGCAGAAAGGATACGCTACTCGACATTGGAGAGTGCTCGTACAGGAGCTCGTCGCGGTGTTGATTCGTGCGAGTTTACTTCTCGCCGCTCGTCACAAAGTCATCCTCGAACTTGTCACCGTCGTCATCTCCATTGACTTCTTCGTCAGTATCGTCCGTGTCGCTGCATGGAGGCTCGTGGATGTCCTTGATGATATCCGTTGACTTGTCAAACTTTTGTGGTAAACCAAACTGCAAAAAGCAGCTCAGGCTCAGGAAGGTCTTGTACATCTTCACCTCGGCTGTCAGGTCTTGGATTTGGTCGCGCAACCGCTTCGTGGCCACTTCGACCTCGCAATTGAAGTCGTCGAATTCTTGCTGTGCGAAGATAATCTGTTCTTCAGCACGCTCAAGTTTGTTGTCCAAGTCTTCTTGTGTCGCTTCCAGCCTGCGTACGCACGTTTGGAGATCATCGTTGTCCTGCTCCAGACGCTGCAGTCGTTGGCGTAGCTGTGCAACTTCAGTGCTGCGAATAGATGGCTGCATCTGCACGGGTGCAACACGTCGGAGTTCATTTTCCAGACGGCGCTCCAGGTTCCTGTTCACATTCTCCAGCTCGTTGTTTCGGCGATTCAGACGCGAGATCTCACTCTCCAGTTCTTGTTCTACCTCGCGGCTGCATTCCTCCAGCTCCGAGAATTGAGCCCGAGCTGCTCGGAGCTCCTCATCCTTGCGACGGAGTTCTTCATCCTTTCGACGTAACTCTGCGCGAAGCTGCTCCACCGTGTCGGCCAAGTTTTCGTCGGCACACGTAGTCGCCATCGCAGTCGGTGCGTCTTTTGTCTCTCTCGCTTGATGATCACCCGACGCACTTTCCCCGGAGCCAACATCTACCGCGCCAGTGGTGGTCGCCGTCCGCGCCCTCTTCATCTTCACCCCGAGACTGCCAACCGGGGGCTGGTGCTTTCCAGCCCAACTTCCCCACTGAACTCTGCCGCCAGCTCGGTGTCGCTGACGTCCGACGACCAGCCCCTTGACGTGTGTAAGCCCTGAGTCCAGTCGATCTCCCTGAACCTGCACACTTGCACAACGCCACAAACAGCAGCAGCAACAACAACAAAACGTGGCCAAAACCACCCGCAGACACGAAGCTCGCCAACGCCGGTCGCTGCATCGATCAACACGCATCTTGTCTTGAATTCCTAAGTAGAGAGAGAGAAGAAGAAGAAGAAAAATAAAAAAGCTGCCTGCCTGGCGGGCCGCTCTATTGGATGGCGCAGTAGGACTGCATGTCCGAGGCCTTCTTGACCTCGTCCAGGCCCTGCTGCGTCTGCTGCATGCTCTCGTGCACGTGCGTCTCGATGTCGTCGATGGCGCCCTGCTGGTCCTGCACGATGGCCGCCAGGTCGCGGAAGATCTCGTTGACCTGCGCCACGCTCTGGTGGATCTTGTTGATGTCCTGCTCGCGCTCCTCGATGAGCGCCTCGTTGTGCGCGATCTCGTTCTCGAGCTCGGCGAACTCGAAGACCTGGCCCTGGTGCTCGGCCACGATGCGGCCGTCCTGCTGCTCCTTGAGCGCCTGCTGCTGCGCCTGCTCGCGCGCCGACACGCGCAGCACGGCGGCCTCCAGCTGCGTCGAGATGGCCTCGAAGTCCTTGCACAGCTTGCGCTTGATGAGCGAGTTGGCGGCGTCCGCCGGCACGCGCGCCAGCGCCTTGGCGATCTCCTCCTGCAGCAGGCAGGCGAAGCGGACGCGGTCGTGCAGGTCCTCGTCCACGGCGCCCGCGGCGGTGGACGCGCGCTTGACGGCCAGCACCTGGCGCTGGAACTGCTCCAGCTTGAGCGTGGCGCCCTCCACGGCCTGGCGCGCGTGCGCGGAGGGCAGCGACAGCGCCGCGCTGCTGCCGAGGGAGGCGGAGGGCGGCGCCGCGCCCGACGCGAAGTCCGCGAAGCTCATGGGGTGCGCTGGGGCGAGGTAGAGCGCGGTAGAGCGGACGAGTAGAGTGGGTTGGGCGTTGGAAGCGACGCTTCTCGGTCGGGTGTTCCTGTCTGATTTGGTCATCGGATTCGGGAGGGACGCAGGCCCCACAGGGAGGACACTCTGGAGGACCATTGGGGACGTTAGTTGAAGGTTTTATGTGTTTATTCGGACGGGTGACCAGGATCGGTGAGCGTTAGGCTGGTGATGGAGCGCGCCATGGACTGCACGACGACGTCGCGAAGCCGGAGCGACAGCATTGGAGCCTGGGCCTTCATGGCCGCAAACCTCTCGCGACTCATCTCGTACACCGAGCACGGTTCCATCGCAGTGGCGGCCGTGTGTCGAAGCTGCTGGCTGATGAAGGCCACCTCCCCAAACATGGAGCTCGGGCCGACCGTCTTCAGCTGCGCCAGAGGTTTGTCGGGGTCGGTAGTGCTGTCGGCGTTCTTGAAAATCGCGACTCGACCGCGAGCGAGGAAGTAGAACGAGTCCGAGTGCTGCGCCACCCGGTAGAATTCGTAGCCGGCAGGAATCTCAACCTTCCGGAAGTACTGGTCGACGCCGTCGAGCGCTGGCCGTGGGTCCTCGGACTCGCCCATGAAGCGATGCAGCAGCAGACTGACCGATTCGATGTGTCCATGCGAGCCAGCCATGTCATTTGCCACGATCCGCGTCGATAAGTGAGTTTCGCAGAACTTGATCGCAGACTCCACCGTATCGTAGAAGTTCTCCTCGCTCGCGACCTCGTTCTTCAACAGCAGTCTGCGGACGGTGGGGAGCACGTCTGCGAAGACGACGGTGATGCCTTGGTTCCTGCAGTACTTCTTGAGGATCAAGAAGGCGCCTCGTGCCGCCGTAGCGTCCACTCCGGAAACGCGGCTGAGGTCCATGACGACGAACTCGGTCGGTGAAGCATGCGCGTTCGAAGCTGGCGTGCCGTCCAGACACTCGACGGAGATGTTGTGCGGTGACGAACACGTCGGGAGGAGGCTCTGCGAGTCAGCAATGGCAGCAGCAATATTGGTGCTCTTGCGGACGTAGACTCCCTTTTGGACACCCTCGAGGATCTGAACCACGGAGCCGAAGAAGAGATACCCTCGGAACTCGAAGTGAGCGATGGCGCCGCGCTTCCTGGTCAGCACCATGTTGTCCGTGAGAGCCTGCAGTTCGGACGAACAAGAGTCCACGCTGGGATTCACGACGGGGACCTGCACGTAGCTCAACATGAAGTTAAAGACGGCAACGCCCACTCCGATGAGCATGCCCACGTCCAGCGACACGAGGTTGATGGCGAGGAAGGAGAGCCACACCACGGCCCACTCGCGCAGGCACATCTTGCGGTACGCGAGTACCAGCCACTCGAGCATGAGGTCGAGCGCCACGAAGAAGAGCGTGGCGGCCAGGAAGAATCTCGGCACGTAGCTCATGACGGACACCGGGACGGCTACGATCGCGAGCTCGGCCAGGATAACGCAGACGCCGACGATGCGCGAGTTGGTCTTGGAGCGGCACGTGAAGATGGTCTGGCCGAAGATGTAGGAGCCCGTGTAGCCGCCGAGCAGTCCGCTCACAACGTTGGACCAGCCGACGGTCTTGAGCTCGTGGTTGATGTTGAGTTTGCTGCCCATGTCGATCTCGATGGCGACGACGTCGAGGCTGGAGGAGATGGCGACGATGAAGACCATGCCGAGCCACGTGACGCCCTGCCTGGGGATCTGGTCCCAGTGCACGAGTCCGAAGTCGAAGAGCTCGAGTAGCTCCGTGACGGACGCGGTCTTCTCCACGGGGTCGACCCACCCGTTGTCACGCGCTTCGTCGAGCGAGATGCTGCCGAACGCCAGCACGAGGAAGAAGAAGACGGGCATGACCATGATGGCCGTGGAAAGCGCGAACGGGTTCTTGAAGTTCTGTGAGACCAGGAGCAGTGTCGCGCCGCCCAGGAACCCCGGCACGCACAGCAGGACGTTGTGGGCGTCGTCAAGCATGTGCATCATGGAGGAAAAGTCGTTGACGACGAGGCCCGTGCTGAGCGCGAGACCCGCGTAGAGGCAAAAGACGCCGATGAAGGCGAGGTAGCCCCCGATGACGGGCATCGGCAGGTACGAAGCCAGCGCCGCGAGTTTGAAGCGTCCCATGGCGACAAGGCAGACGCCCAGCGAGGCCGTGGCGAGGCCGATTGTGACGATGGTGGTGGCGACCTTGGCTTCGGGCGGCACGTCGTCTCCGAGCGCGTTGCAGATGGAGGTGGCCATGGCGCTGAGGAAGATGAGGCCGGCGTCCTGCACCTGTCCGATGGCGAAGGGCAGCGAGCTGAGCAGGGTGAACATGAGCTGATGGACGGCGCTGGAAAAGATGACGAGCTTGGAGAGCGCGGGCATGAAGGGCCCGAAGGTCGGGTGGCTGAAGATGATGACGGCGTATCCGTACATGGTGGGGATGGCTCGGATGGAGTTCACCAGGCCGTACAGTAACGAGTTTAACGTTTTGGCGAGGTTCTGAGTATTACAGGCTTTGGCATCTAGCTTGTTGGTAGATTCCCGGCTTGGAGTCGACAGGAAAGGCTGGAAAAGAGGCCCGACACTGGTATTCCGATCGCTGAAAGTGATTGAAACCATGGGGCACTCGGAAGCTAAATTTTCGTGAAAAAGTTTAGCGAATGATCTCAAGAAGACTGCAAAACGCAAAATGTAATACTGGCTGACCCGTCCTGCAAGGGCTTAAACGTGCAGTGCAGGAACTATAATACTGTGATGCAACAGCGGAACGGGATACTTTTGGGATGATGAACAGATCTTGTGTTTGTGTATGCTGAACCTCTTCCCAAACAGCCAGACTTGAAACCTTAACTGGCTGGATAGAAGCGTTTTCAAGATCGATACTTATATGGTACTTGTATATGGTGATTGTGCTACTTGCATAATCACAAGCTTGAGATATGCTGTTCGGATCATTTGCTCGCACGCAACTACTGTGCTGTTCAACAGAAAAACATTTGTGTTCAATAAAATACGGAACTGAGTCATATTACGGTATCCATGTGGAACGAGCGACGCAGCACCGGCTCACGCGGGAGGATTCCTGGATTTGATTCCCATAGCTCGCTTGGCTGGCAACCAACCAACAGCACTTTTGCCGTTGCCTCCGACCAGAGCAGGGTGGGCATAAGGACAGCGAGGACTTTTGTTGTGCAGTTGCTCAGCCGCCTGTGCAGTCAGAAGCACGAAGAAACACCTTTCAAAGCGTCGGCGCGCAAACGTAGCTCGATCCTTGATCTTTTCCATGTTGTCGCGAACCCAAAAAGCGGTCGATCCACTTGTCCGATGCCGTTTTCGTATTCACTCGAAAGGCGGTACAACTCGCTTCGATCAGCGTTTCCCTCTTCTTCTGTGAAGTACATGCATTGTGGAGTAGCAGTTGGCTTCTGTCGGGCGCAGTTCTTGCCAGAAAGCTATTTCCATAGCCCATCGGGATGGAAGGCACAACTCCAGGCGTCAATGTGGTCAGAGAGGACGCAACGGCGCAGTTCTCTCGCAATCCCAAATACGCTAAGTGTCTTTGGTCGGTCTTATACGCTCAAAGCAACAGAGGTCGATACGGTTTTGCGCGATCCGTGCTGCAAGTGCCAATCTTCAGGCAAACTTGTTGGGCGCGCCCAGCTGTGCCGCATTGCAAATGGCAAAACATATGCTGGACGTTGGAGGACCATTCTGTTCCGCCGTTGGACCTCAGGCAAGTGCAGGTTTATGTGCAAAGCAAGACTGCTGACGACCAACACCTGGTCTCGCTCAACAGCGCGCTCGAGATGATACCGTACCTCCGATTTGCCTCTGGCTTCTAACCACCCGCGCCGTCAACCATTTATAACTCGGTGGCGGCGGCGGAGCAATGACTGCGATGCGAGGATACCCCAAGATGTACGGCGCCGTCGCACAAACCGGAGTCGTGAATCCATGCCAGGCAGCGGAGGAATGGGTCGACAACGTCGAGTGTCCGTCGCAGCAGCTGCTCCCCAACACCGGAACGCCAGCTGATGCCGTTAAGCCAAACAAGACCACCACGGATGGCTATCAACTGGAGAAGCTCAGCAACTCGTTACTGTACGGCCTGGTGAACTCCATCCGAGCCATCCCCACCATGTACGGATACGCCGTCATCATCTTCAGCCACCCGACCTTCGGGCCCTTCATGCCCGCGCTCTCCAAGCTCGTCATCTTTTCCAGCGCCGTCCATCAGCTCATGTTCACCCTGCTCAGCTCGCTGCCCTTCGCCATCGGACAGGTGCAGGACGCCGGCCTCATCTTCCTCAGCGCCATGGCCACCTCCATCTGCAACGCGCTCGGAGACGACGTGCCGCCCGAAGCCAAGGTCGCCACCACCATCGTCACAATCGGCCTCGCCACGGCCTCGCTGGGCGTCTGCCTTGTCGCCATGGGACGCTTCAAACTCGCGGCGCTGGCTTCGTACCTGCCGATGCCCGTCATCGGGGGCTACCTCGCCTTCATCGGCGTCTTTTGCCTCTACGCGGGTCTCGCGCTCAGCACGGGCCTCGTCGTCAACGACTTTTCCTCCATGATGCACATGCTTGACGACGCCCACAACGTCCTGCTGTGCGTGCCGGGGTTCCTGGGCGGCGCGACACTGCTCCTGGTCTCACAGAACTTCAAGAACCCGTTCGCGCTTTCCACGGCCATCATGGTCATGCCCGTCTTCTTCTTCCTCGTGCTGGCGTTCGGCAGCATCTCGCTCGACGAAGCGCGTGACAACGGGTGGGTCGACCCCGTGGAGAAGACCGCGTCCGTCACGGAGCTACTCGAGCTCTTCGACTTCGGACTCGTGCACTGGGACCAGATCCCCAGGCAGGGCGTCACGTGGCTCGGCATGGTCTTCATCGTCGCCATCTCCTCCAGCCTCGACGTCGTCGCCATCGAGATCGACATGGGCAGCAAACTCAACATCAACCACGAGCTCAAGACCGTCGGCTGGTCCAACGTTGTGAGCGGACTGCTCGGCGGCTACACGGGCTCCTACATCTTCGGCCAGACCATCTTCACGTGCCGCTCCAAGACCAACTCGCGCATCGTCGGCGTCTGCGTTATCCTGGCCGAGCTCGCGATCGTAGCCGTCCCGGTGTCCGTCATGAGCTACGTGCCGAGATTCTTCCTGGCCGCCACGCTCTTCTTCGTGGCGCTCGACCTCATGCTCGAGTGGCTGGTACTCGCGTACCGCAAGATGTGCCTGCGCGAGTGGGCCGTGGTGTGGCTCTCCTTCCTCGCCATCAACCTCGTGTCGCTGGACGTGGGCATGCTCATCGGAGTGGGCGTTGCCGTCTTTAACTTCATGTTGAGCTACGTGCAGGTCCCCGTCGTGAATCCCAGCGTGGACTCTTGTTCGTCCGAACTGCAGGCTCTCACGGACAACATGGTGCTGACCAGGAAGCGCGGCGCCATCGCTCACTTCGAGTTCCGAGGGTATCTCTTCTTCGGCTCCGTGGTTCAGATCCTCGAGGGTGTCCAAAAGGGAGTCTACGTCCGCAAGAGCACCAATATTGCTGCTGCCATTGCTGACTCGCAGAGCCTCCTCCCGACGTGTTCGTCACCGCACAACATCTCCGTCGAGTGTCTGGACGGCACGCCAGCTTCGAACGCGCATGCTTCACCGACCGAGTTCGTCGTCATGGACCTCAGCCGCGTTTCCGGAGTGGACGCTACGGCGGCACGAGGCGCCTTCTTGATCCTCAAGAAGTACTGCAGGAACCAAGGCATCACCGTCGTCTTCGCAGACGTGCTCCCCACCGTCCGCAGACTGCTGTTGAAGAACGAGGTCGCGAGCGAGGAGAACTTCTACGATACGGTGGAGTCTGCGATCAAGTTCTGCGAAACTCACTTATCGACGCGGATCGTGGCAAATGACATGGCTGGCTCGCATGGACACATCGAATCGGTCAGTCTGCTGCTGCATCGCTTCATGGGCGAGTCCGAGGACCCACGGCCAGCGCTCGACGGCGTCGACCAGTACTTCCGGAAGGTTGAGATTCCTGCCGGCTACGAATTCTACCGGGTGGCGCAGCACTCGGACTCGTTCTACTTCCTCGCTCGCGGTCGAGTCGCGATTTTCAAGAACGCCGACAGCACTACCGACCCCGACAAACCTCTGGCGCAGCTGAAGACGGTCGGCCCGAGCTCCATGTTTGGGGAGGTGGCCTTCATCAGCCAGCAGCTTCGACACACGGCCGCCACTGCGATGGAACCGTGCTCGGTGTACGAGATGAGTCGCGAGAGGTTTGCGGCCATGAAGGCCCAGGCTCCAATGCTGTCGCTCCGGCTTCGCGACGTCGTCGTGCAGTCCATGGCGCGCTCCATCACCAGCCTAACGCTTACCGGTCCTGACCACCTCGCCATCTCGTCCGAATAAATATACGCCTCCATTGCTACGATTCGAATGGTTTCGATTTCGCGAAATTACTTAAAGATTTTAGTGTTTGTGTTTGGTAGAGCCGCATCCTGTTGGCGAGCGATACTCCAATACGAGAAGTGGCGCTTCGAGGGTGCGGTAATGTAGACGCCTGTAGTACTGACGAAGACATGTGTATAGGCACCCTTGAGAATGCCTTACGTGAAGTAATGAGACTGGTTTTGCGTGTTTCTTTCGCGTAAGCCTGTACCCCTGCAGTAATATCCTGCTGAAGAGCGCTCGTTAGTGTATCTGCCGCCGCGCAGCAAAACTGTCGAGGCGAATCCGGCGCGAACACGGCATTATTCTATCGTCTAGGGACCAGACGCAGGGCACCAACATTTATCACCACGGGAGCCGGAGTGTTTCGGCCAACCCAGCTGAGGCTGAGCCGAGCGCGCCAAAGGATCTGGACATTGTCCAGTGGACAACCCAAGCTTGTCAAAGCCGGGAAGCTTTCTGCTCCATGGGCAAACAGATCTCAAAGTGAATTTTGTTGAAGTGCTGCGTCCTTGAAGATATAATAGCGTTTGATTTTCGGCGTGTTGATGGCGTCGACTTGACTTTTTTGGGGGGTGTCCGATAATCCAGGTTTCCCCCCAAGTTGGTACGCGCTCATTCGCTTGATAAAAGTGCACTGACATCGCTGGCTCGAGGTCCTGTCATCGCGTAAATGGTTGCCCATAGGGAGTTCCCGAGTCTTCGGGATCTGCTTATGGCGTTACACATAGCGCTCCAATCCTAACCAAAATTCACGGGACATGGTCTCTGTATCGGCGATTCGGCACTTCCACTTGCTTTCCTGCCGATTTGACATTCCGATGTGGCGTTGAGAGCGTGGAGCCTCACTCTGCGTTCCGACCTCCACTTTGCACCCCCGTGGCGTACTCTCGCTTCCGTCATGTCCTCCACCACACATGACCGGAGTCGGAAGGCCAGCGTCCCGTTTTCACGGGAATTCCTGCTCAGCAAGGGCCCGACGGCATCCGACGTCAAAACGAACAAAAGCTCGAGCAAAGTTCACCCGCTGACCAAATTTTCGAATTCGCTCATGTTTGGCATCGCCAACTCCATCCGAGCCATCCCCACCATGTACGGGTACGCCGCGATCATCTTCGGTCACTCGGCCTTCGACCACTATATGCCCGCGCTCTCCAAGCTCGTCATCTTCTCCAGCGCCATCCACCAGCTCATGTTCACATTGATGAGCTCACTGCCCTTCGCCATCGGACAGGTGCAAAATGTCGGCATCATCTTTCTCAGCGTCATGGCCACGTCCATCTGCAACGCGCTCGAAGAGGACGACAGTGTTACAGTTGAAGCCATGATCGCCACTACCATTGTCACCATCGGAGTTGCCACGGTCTTACTCGGTATCTGCCTCGTGGTCATGGGACGCTTCAGGCTGGCCGCGCTTGCTTCGTACCTGCCCATGCCCGTCATTGGAGGGTACTTGGCCTACACCGGCATTTTCAGTCTTTTCGCTGCCTTCGCACTCAGTACGGGGACTGTGATCAACGATTTTTCGTCCATGGTGGATGCACTGAGTAACGAACACAACATTTTGCTGTGTTTACCGGCTTTTTGGGGCGGCGTGGTGCTCCTCGCGATTTCTCGGAACATCAAGAACCCGTTCGCGCTGTCGATTGCGATCGTGGTTATGCCGACGATCTTCTTCGCGGTGCTGGCGGCAGGAAGCATTTCGCTCAAGGAAGCGCGTAAGCAGGGCTGGATCGATCCTCTGGAGAAATCCGCGTCGATCACGGATATTGTCAGCCTGTACGACTCTTCCCTCGTTCACTGGGACCAGATTCCGCGGCAGACTCTCACGTGGCTCGGCATGGTCCTCATCGTGGCCTTCTCGTCCAGTCTAGATGTGGTCGCCATCGAGATCGACATTAGCAAGAAGCTTAACATCAACCATGAGCTCAATACGGTTGGCTGGTCCAACATCGTTAGTGGGCTGTTCGGAGGCTACACAGGCTCATACAACTTGGAGCAGACCATCTTCACCTGCCGTTCCAAGACCAACTCCCGTGTGGTGGGCGTGTGCGTTATGCTGGCGGAGATAGCTGTCGTCGTCATCCCGACGTCGATCATGAGCTACGTGCCGAGGTTCTTCATGGCCTCCACACTCGTCTTCGTCGCCTTGGACCTCATGCTCGAGTGGCTCGTCCTTTCGTATCGCAAGATGTACCTGCGCGAGTGCGCGGTGGTGTGGCTATCTTTCGTCGCTATCAACTTCTTTGCGCTGGAGCTCGGCATCGTCATCGCCGTGGGGGTCGCTGCCCTCAACTTCATGGTGAGCTATGTGCAAGTACCTGTCATGAATCGCCGTCCGTATTCCCCTGGAGCTGCCCCAAACTTTGCCGAGAGCGTCATGAGTCTCCGTCCTCGCTTTTCGGCTGCGGTGCCAAACTTTGGGGAGAGCGTCGGTGTTCGTCCCCGACCGTCAGTGACAGCGCGGAATCTCGCACAGAGTACCGTGTTCAGCATGAATCACGGCTCCGTCGCGCATTTCGAGTTCTGCGGGTACCTCTTCTTCGGCTCGGCAGTCCAAGTCCTGGACGGTGTCCAGAAGTCCGTATTCGTCCACAAGCAGAAGCAGCCAGGTGACAGCGAAGATGAGAGAGGAACGCAGCGCGAGTCGAGCTTTCTTCCCATTCGCAGGACTAGTTCGGGGATCATTGAGTGCCTGGACGGAACGCCCGCCCCGGATGAGAGCGTTGAGCCGACCGAGTTCGTTGTCATGGATTTCACCCGCGTATCTGGAATGGACGCAACTGCAGCTCGCAGCGCCTTTTTGATCCTGCAGAACTACTGCAGGATGCAAGGCATCAACGTTGTATTCGCGAGCGCTAGCCCAGATATCCGCGGTCTGCTCGTCAAGAACAACGTTGTGGGCGAGAACAGCTTCTTCGCCACTGCCGACTCGGCGCTCGAGTTCTGCGCCAAGCAGTTGAGCTCGGACGCGAGCGAAGCTGCTCAGACGCAGCCTCGGGGTTACTCCAACGAGCCTATTAGTCTGCTGCTGCACCGATACTTGGGCGAGCCCGACAACTCGCAACTGCTCCGTGGTGTCGACCATTTCTTCCGGAAGATGGAGGTACCCGCCGGCCACGAGTTCTACCAGGTGGCGCAGTTTTCCGACAATTTCTACTTCCTCGCTCGCGGCAGCGTGACGCTGTTCGCGAACCAGGACGGCAGCATCGCGCCCAACCAACCTCTGTCGCTGCTTAAGACTGTGCAGCCCGGCGCCATGTTCGGCGAGGTGCTTTTCCTCAGCCAGCAAAGCCGCCAGACTGCTGCCGTCGCTGCAGAGTCGTGCACCGTCTTCAAGATGAACCGCGAGCAGTTCGACGCCATGAAAGTGGAGGCCCCCGCACTGTCCGTCGACTTCCTCGACGTGGTGGTGCAGTCCATTCTCAAGTAAACGGCCAACGGTAAGCCGTCCCCCACCGTCCTCCAAACGGTACACACAACCCATATTACCCTCATGATGAGTCATGAATATATAAAAGCGAATTTGCCTTCCCTTATCGAAAAATAAATTGCGTGCAGTACTTCGTACTTCTTCAGCAAAAGTAGAGCTATGACCTCATTTCGTAAAATCCCAAGACTGGTTTTATACTTGCGGTCACAGAGGTTACGATACTTTTGTCTATGCCTTCGAAATGTTGCTGATTTTGAGCTATTCTACCCCTCTGAATCGCTAGCGTGATCCTAAATATCTTCTGGAGAAGTGAAATCCGTGCAATCCATATGACGGAGAAGACAAATCAATTAACTATTTAGATGCTAAACCCGGTGGTTGGCTGGCTGTCTCCAACGGGGGACCACGGTCGAACAAATCCGACATACGAATACACATTGGCTGCTCACCTTACTGCATACCAGGGTTCCGAACACAAAGTAGAAAGCATTATGTGGGGCTTGGTGCAGTCGATGAATGTGCGAGCTCATTCCAGGTCTATGACCTTGTGAGCTGAGCTTTGACTTCATGGTTCACAGTTGTCGACCCAACAGAGAAAGAGAGTAAAGCAAGAGAGTTGTTCGTCAAGTCTTGGCACGACTATTTACTGGTGCTTTCATGAAAGTAGAAAGGAAGTAGTTGTCGGCTATTAAACTGCTGACTGCGTACCGCTGATCACTAGCTGCTAGATCAGCCACATGGTGGCAACAGGATGCTGCTCTTGTACGATGTCAACACTACATCGCTATTGGAAATGGCTGCAAGTTGTCTACTATGGCGGCAAGTATTCCGTCCACCGCTTGGAGCATACACGAGGAATACATCACCGCTAAGAGTTTTATTGATTTCTTTGGGACCCCGTTCCCCATGGTGTTACTCGTGTTCCTTCAAGAATCGATACCGCTCCAGGACCTGAGAGAAGGGCGGTCAGTAAATTATGGCTATCCGTGGTACTGTCGTTTCTAACTGCTCACACAACTGCATGCCAATCAACATACTTTATCGATGTTATACCTATGCGTAAGCTGATGCTTATATCCGGCGGGGTATCGATGAGCTTTATCACTTGGTTAATGACGCTCGGAGATTCCCTACCCTTTCCGACCCCATTCGCCGTTCTAACGATGGCCTATCTTCAATATTCTCCAGATTACAGGATTTCGAGTGGCAATCGGTGGACTTACGTTTCACGAAGTCTTAGCACAGCGGAGTCAGTTCACTCAGTTCATGGGATTCCTAGTTGTTCACATCTCGATGTTGTACGAGTATCGTGCGTACGAGACGCTCTTTCGCACTGAAAAAGGCTCGCACTCCCAATTATCAGTAGTTTACTCTTCCCTGGAATCAAGATGATCATAAAAATCTCGTACACCCGCAAAATCATTAAAATCAACTCGAGGATTTTTTTCACTAAAGTAGCGAAATCCATTGCACTTGCGCAGATAGGTCCTTGTAGACTTCACTCCCGAGCACTTTTTAGAGCTTGATAACTAGGGCCGCGTGAGGACGATTCTGACTTAGATTCTGTTTAACTACGATGATTGATCGGGTTATTTCATACTTTCTACGTCTTCGCAGGCGCAGCACCCACCCGGCAGATAACGAAGACAGAGCAAGTTTAAAAGGCGCTGGTAGAAAAAAAAAACGAACCTTTGCTTAGTCCAGCTTCTCGAAAAATGATGCACTTCACACTAAATACGAAAATTGTTGATTCTAACTTGAAATTCTCAGGCGACTTTGACCAGCAACAAGGCCCAAGCGGACCTGCCCGCCGCGATGGCCATGTACGAGGTGCAGGAGCCGTGCTACTACTCGGTGCTGGACGTGGACGTCGACGCCAGGTGCGACTCTCTCTAACCGCGCCTTCCCCGCTTCCACCCGACGCCCACAGCCTTCAATACGCGCCCCCAAAGCCAGTCCGCCACTAACTGTCCGTGCTGCTGCAGCCCGTCCGTGATCGTCAAGGCTTACCGCTCCATGGCACTCAAGTACCACCCGGACAAGAACCCGAGCGCCGAGCCCGAGCAGTTCCAGGCCATCACCGAGGCCTACGAGGTGCTCTCGGACCCGGAGAAGCGGCGGCTGTACGACCACTACGGGCCGTCGCTCAAGCCGCGGCTGGGCGAGACCTTCGCGCAGCTGGCGCCGCTGCTGCTGTCCTTCGCCACGGGCCTCGTCGGCTCCAGCGCACGCACCTACAGCGGGGCCTTCAGCGCGCGAGCCATGTTCGGCTGGGAGCTGTGCCTCGTGGGCGTCGCCGGCGCGTACTACTGCTACCGGCCGGCCGCCGCTGCCAAGCCGCAGGCCAAGCCCAAGAGGGAGGTGGTGTCCGTGTCGGACTACGTGACCATCACGTCCATGGGGCTGCTGATGGGCAACTTCACGGGCTGGGCGGCCACGTCCGTCGTCGTGTTCTGCAAGGCCGTTGTGCTCGGAAGTTAGTCGATTGACGTGGTCCTGTCCTGGGTGTGGCGCGTTTGATCCGCGCGCGCAGAAAAGTATAAAGGAAGAGGCTGTGGTGATGTGTTGTGCTTTTGCAGAGGGGAAACGAAAGAAGGGAGAGCCAATCCTGCCAAATATGAAGTTTACAAGAGCTGTGATCTGTGGTTGTACTGTATCACTCCACGCAGCGGCTTGTGTTTTCACGTGCTAGCAGCAGCTAGGCTCGAAGGTTATGCCGCGAGCGTTCGTGTACCGTAAATCCGGCAATGGGCGCTGCTGGCTGCTCCAGTTTGGCGATTGCTGAATTGGATGCGGTGCCGCGGCGACAATGTAGACACTGTAATATTCTTGCAGTGACCAACTCACTGGCTTGGTATCACCATTTTGCAGAATGGGAGACAGAGCTGGTTGGGCGATTTTCACCGGTTGGGGCAGAAAAAGCTTGCTGCTTGTAGCTCTCCTATCTTTCGGTGGCGCGTTAGACCGCGATTGGGCGGGTGCCTGGATGACCATCGCGTGCACGGGCATCCCCACAGCAGTCGCAATAACTTCCACCCACTTTTGACGCTCAAGGGCGCTGGAAAGACGCAGACACAGACGCTTGCCTCTTGTTCCGTACTGCATTTCGATCATGTGCTGGGATAGACTCCGCCCTGAGCACTCCACGAACGCGACGGTAGCGTCCAACGGGATTTTGAGCTGTCGACAGAGGGTGCGGGGGCGCCGCTGCACGATTAACGAGGCCGGCCTTGCTGCAGAGCTGGTGACAATTTGAACGTTCGCGACGATCCTGAGCGCGCAGCACACAAGACAATGTAAGTAAACGCCGCTGAAAATCGGACTGCGCTGCCAGCTTGTACGCACCAGAAGAGGTCGAAGCAGCGAACACGGACGGAGGCGAGCATCGGGCCAGGATTAACAAAGTGTTGTCCGAAAAAACTAACCGCGGATGGTCTATGATCCAAAACCATTAATCAATCAAGTTCGGAGATTGACATTTAGCTTCCCGACCGAACGAAGAGCACCCAGATCTCCTTACGCGAGCGTGCTCAGGATGAGTGGACCCGGATGAAGTCGGATCCTGCAACGTGCAGCAAACACGTACCCAGCTTTTACCTCCGAGGTAGGCACTGGGGACACAGGGGCTGTTAATTCGGAGCAAGATAATCGTTCGCGGGCACCGACGATGCAGCCGCATCCAGAGCAGGCAGTCGAAGCCAACCTGCTGGTCAAATTCAAGCACAATCTTGTTGTCTAGCATAAACAGTAGTCCTTGCTTGGACCAGCTCTCAAACTTCAGTTTGGTTTTGGATCGGACATGTTATTATAGAGGAAGGAACAGCAGAGGAATAAAACAGCGGAGAACAGCGGGATGGTGCCGAAGGAAGACGTCTTGGAGGAGGAAGGATGCCCGGCGGCGCTTGTGTATTAGCGTTCAAAAGATGGAGCGAAGGCTGGTCGTCGGTCCTAGGTGGAGGAGATAACAAGACGTGTTCGACATTATACGGGACAGCTCTGTGAGCGAGTCCCATGTTCTCCTACAAAGCATCAGCACGTTGGAGATGTTCAACTTTAACAGCCTTCCACATTGAGGAACGTGCGTTGCTTGCTAGGTCAGCTAGCTTAAGTTTAGGCATTATTACTATGGCCTTAGCACCTGGCGTGGGCAATTTGTGCCTGGTGCTCTTCTACCCCGTGGGGCTTATTTCTTCTGCATGGTGATATGGCAAAAGGTGTTGTGCTAAATGTTTGGTCATTATTTCGATTGAGCTATGGTGAGCCAGTCAGGGAAGCATTCTTGTGGAGGGGGGAATCCTGCTCGTCGATTATGTATGCTCTAAAGTGATATGCGTGTTGCTCGCAGATATTTGTTTTGCGAGTGCACTTCGCTACTCAGGAGAACCTTTTTGTTCAAGGATGAATCCAGTTCACCGTTGTTTGCATGCACTAGATCTTGTAGGTGTGTATTTCACGTATTCACCTTCTCGTTTTTTACCTCAGTGGCAGCTCCTGCGGT
Organism: Phytophthora cinnamomi; assembly: GCF_018691715.1. Lineage (NCBI taxonomy): Eukaryota > Oomycota > Peronosporomycetes > Peronosporales > Peronosporaceae > Phytophthora > Phytophthora cinnamomi. Next base: position 92,237 of record NW_027150953.1, read on the forward strand.
AGCAATTATATTCTATCCGACACTGTATGCGGGCTTGTCGTTCGTTTTCAGGTAGCTCAACGGCAATACCAGTGATAGTTTTTACAGTTAGAAACAAAACAATTCAGGAATTGGTGAGGGCGAGCGCGAGCCTCACGAAGTGTGGCGATGACACAGCATACCCGGCCATCGTTAATCACGCGACTACTTCAAGCATAAACAGCTGCACTGGATCCGTAAGACGGATCCTGGTTAAACGTGTCGTGCATATTAATATAATACGCTATGTGCATGCAACACCTAAAGTCGTGATTAAATTTATGAGTACAACTGACCCTGTACTAAACGTACAAGCTAGGACGAGGTTGTACTGCACAGCATGTACAAGCACTTCAATCGCGATACACGCATATCCACATTTCTAATTGCTGCTAAAAAACTGTCGAGGGACAAGCCCAGACAGGCACTCTGTTTCTATGCGAACGATTAAGCATCAACAACTTGTGGGTAACCCGTACTTTTTTCTTCTGCGCTCGCACCTGAATGTACATGTATCACAATACATGTAACTGCGGGGCCCTTTGCGCGCAGACAAACAAGGTCATAAACATCTCCACAGACAACCTGTCACGTATCCGCATGGCTTTTGCTTGCACGATTTGAGGTCACGGGGAGGCCGAGTGTAGTACTTGCCTGGCCGGAGGACCGCCGGTACGATCATTGTCACCTGTCTTGTCTTACACATACTGACTGCTGCAACCCTACAACTCGAGTGAATTCACTAGCTGTCGAGGTCAACGGATAGGCCAAGGCACAACCACGCCCCCCAAGCTTCAAGCAACGAATTCTCATCGCCTTCGCTTCCCTCACGCCAGCTCACTTCCATCTTGGAGCTCCAGAGCCCGAGTGCCTTCACTACTTTTTTACCTCCTCAACTACCATCAACGCCATGAAGATCTGCACCTTTGTCATCGGGTTAGCTGTGAGTGTGGCCTCGCTCAGCTCGGCTTCACTGGTCGTTGACACGGCCCCGAGGACCTCCGTGCATACGTGCTGCCCAAGAACCACGGCGAGGCCGTCAAGATCGGCGACCAAGTCTACCGGTTCTCCGTCACGGGTCCGTCGTCGGGTGGCGCATTTACGCTGATGCAAACCAGCGCGCCCGAGTCACTAGCTTGGGCGTACTCCCGCACATCCACAAGACCCACTATGAGAACTTCTACTGTACGTGCGGCCGTTTCCAGCTCTGGGCCGAGTCGTACAATTCCACGTCCGAGCAGCAGACTCGCGTGCTCACGCAGGGCGACTACGGCGCCGTGCCCCACAACACCTACCACACCTTTCAGATACCGGACCCCGACACGCAGATGACCAGCGTCATCCAGCCTGGTGGTTTTGAGGTGCTCTTCGTGGCGCTGCGTGACTCGTACTACAACTCGAGCGCGTACGCAAATTTCGAGCCCTCACACACCAACTCGTCGGCAGGTACGAATGCCGACACGATTTCAGCTTTGGAAGAGTACGACGTGTACGCGCAGCTGACGTGGGAGGCCCGCCGCGACGCAGTGAACGGAACGGCGGGAGGTGGCAACTGGCACAATGGCTCCAACGGGCTCGCGGACGACGGTCAGACACCCTTCTTCGTCGCGAAGAACTACGCGCAGAAGTATCTCAACTACGAGAACGGGTACAAGCTGCTGGCGCCGGTGTAGAAGGGTCCGCAGAGCGGAGGCAACTTCACCATGGGCACCCTCACCATGTCCGCAAAAGCCAGCAACGAGACGGTGAACACCATCACACCCAAGCAGCCGTTGGCCTTCCAGCTCGAGGAGGGCCAGCTCTCGGTCGAGGTGGACGGTGAGTCGGCGCAGCTGATCCAAGGCGACGTGTTATTCGTTCCAACCAACACGACATTCAGTTACTACGCCACGGTCCCCGTGACCAAGTTCCTCTACGTGAGCGGCGGAGTGGACGGCTTTGACCAGGACCTGCTGCAGACCAGTGTGGAGTGGGAGTTTGCCGTTTATCCCACGTACGCGGGCTACACGGCGTAAGTAAGTCGGAGACGTGAGACTTCGGCATGATAGGATTGCCAACAACTGTGAGATTGAAAACCTTACAAGGATCGGTCTGTGGACCACAGATCCACTAATTGTGGTTCTTCAGACATTGACTATTATTAATATAATAGCAGATCTCTTCCAACAAATCGCTTCCATTGAAATTCCAGCAGCGTCATGAACAGCATATGAGTCCGCGTCAAACAAAAAAATGCTTACGAACCTACGTACGAATCGCGATTTAACCGCATGCATCGAAAGAGCTGTGTCTTGTGCTTCTTTTAAGCTATTGATCGTTAGAAAATGCTAAGAAGTCATGGAGTTACATCGGTTGAAAAATATATCTCCATTTCCGGACCCTCGAAATCCCGGATTTTATTTGAGACGTGTGGCCTCAATATTTTTTTACTTTTAACGTATTGTATATTGTCGGAAAGCTCGTGTAAAAAGCAATCGAATTAGAGTTGTTTCGCTTTCTGCGTATGTTTTAACTTTAAAATTTTTGATGTCCGGTTATGTACGAATTTTGATTAGTCAACTTTAAACACGATTATCTCGATACCTAACTCCAAATTGTGACTAAGCATCATTTTGTTTGCCGCGGTCCCATTTTATCTCCGTCGCAACCGAGAGAGACCGGTCGGAACTTGGACACGCCATGCTGATAGCAAATTAAGGTTGGGCGACAATGGGTCATGTTGAGCTTCGAGCCTGGACAACTTTGTCGTAGTACTGTAGCTGTAGTACAGGCACCTGTGCACGCATACCTATTTTAAAAAATAACATAAGAGCCACACAAAAATGGTGACTATGATCACCAACAATCCCCCTCAACGACATTTTGTAACTTTATTTAGCAAGCCTCCCCAGTAATGTTCACTCGCGGAGGCCTGAGTATCTCCGATGTATTTTTGATTTGACACGCATCAATCAACCACTTCAACTACATGTACAGGTTTAGCTGCCACTAAACTTGATACATGTATCGCTGCGATATGCCCAAATGACTTTCCCATTCCAAGCCTACAGCGCCAGCATGGGGTGCAGGAAGTGCACACGTTCGTGCCTACCAACTGGTTATGACCCGGAAGGCAGAGAGGAAGGATGCTATTCAGCCGGTTTGTTGTACAGTTAAAAGTGTCCGGCGATCTGCCAGGAGTCGGTTCGCGGGTCGTCTTGTCGTGCGTGCGGTCTCTCGATTGGTCGAAAGTAGTTTCATCCAATCGCGGGATTTCTTGCCCCCGTATTCCAGCCAATCCCGCGCCGTGGCTGCGTTGGACACGTCACAGCCGAAAATACACCCGAGGGTCTCAGTCGCCATTCAGCGCTGAGCATGGAGCTGCCCAAGGTGTCCAAGGCCGCGGCCGTCGCTGGCGAGAGCGGCGCGGCGATGCGCAAGCTGCTGGTGCAGGGCGTGTTCCTGTTCACGGGCGTGTTCTCCACGTGCGTGGCGCAGTTCGTGTTCTACCAGGGCGCGGGCGACCAGAAGGCCATGCTGCTGCCGCTCTGCAACTACCTGGGCATGATGCTCGTGGGGCTCCTGCCGGCCGTGGGCGCCGCCACTGCCGCTACAAGCAGCAAGACGGCGGAGAAGAAGCAGCAGCAGCAGCTTGTGGTGCTCGAGAAGCAGCAGCAGGAGATTGTGCTGGTCAGCCGAGCCCCCGAGGACGACGTGGAGCCCGAGCTCACGCCCACGCAGACGGACTCGCTGACGCCCGCCAAGCGCCGCTCCGTCGACCTGGAGGCGGACATGGAGCTGACCAGGAGGACGGCGGCGCTCGAGGAGGACAACCAGAAGGAGCAGCAGCAACAACTCCGCGAACGCGAACAGCAGCTGCTCGACGACGACGCGGACAGCAGCGACGACGACAAGAAGCCGGCGCTGGGCTTCCGCGTGACGCCCTCGTCGGTGTCCTTCTCGCTGTCGACCGTGCAGCTCTGCGTCATCGTGTCGGTGGTGCTGGACTTCGCGGGCTGCATCTTCTCCAACGTGGGGCTCTCCATGGCGGGCAGCGGGCTCTACCAGGTCGTGTACTCGTCCGTGATCTGCTGGTCCGCGCTCATGTCCCGCTTTATCCTCAAGAAGATCGTGTCCAAGGAGGAGTGGTTCGGCATCGCCCTGGTGACGTTCGGGCTGGCCTTCAGCGCGCTGGGCGAGTCGGGGAGCGGACGCGACAACACGATCGTGCTCATGGGCTGCTTCAACACGCTGGTGGGCGCTGCCTTCTACGGCGGCAACTACGTCACTGGAGAGTACACGCTCAAGCTGGCGGAACGCCCGCACCCGAAGGAGCTGTGCCTCAAGATCGGCGCCGCTTGCGTTGCAATCATCGCTGTGTACCAGAGTATCTTCGTGCTGCCCGAGTGGGACGTGCTCGTGACGAAGCCCATTGCAGAGGCCAACGGCAATACGACTTACATCGTGTCGGCGCTTGTGGCATACACTTTCTCCCAGTTGGCCCACGGACTTACGTACTTCGTGATGCTGGGCTCCAGCGGCGCCGTCACTACCGGCATCATGCAGAGCCTGCGCGCTGTGTGCGTGTTCGTGATCAGCTCGATGCTGTACTGCAGCCAGCAGGAGTCGCAGTGCTTCGACACCAAGCGCGGCGTCGCCACGCTGATCGTTGTGAGTGGCGTCATGTTCTACTCCTGGGCGAAGAGCCAGCAGGGTAAGGCTAGTGTTCTAGCTCCACCACCGTCGCTGCGACGGACGAAGAAAGACCCAAAGACCGAGATGATTGCAGGCAAGAACTACGTTGTCTAAGTCGCGGCGCCGGCTGCAGGGGCTGTAACCTATATTCATTAGTTCATAGTTTCCATAACAATATTTGCTGCTGTAACAAGCAGTTTTTCCCTCTAGTCTGCGAGCAAGCTTTCAGTGAGCGATTGCAACTTTAGCAGCCGCATATTTACATCCTCTGGAGTGATGTGGGTCATTGCAGCACCAACTGAACGAGGTGGAGGCTTGCGATCCTCGTCTTCGTGCTGGTCATGTATCGAGTTTGGGGCCGAGATTTCGTTGATGCTCATCCGACCACCGCGACGTTCCTCCCAACCGGGCTTTGGATCACCAGCCACCGTTGACGTTGCAATTGTCTGCGACGCCACTGTCCTCTGCCTCGCTGGCAATGGATCTTCAGTTTGCGTCGCGATTGACGCGGTTGGAGTGGGCTCCACCGGCTTCGTCGCCACGGCCAGCTTTTGCTCCTGCTCACGGAGGGAACTCAGGATTGTGTTTCGTTCACGCCGCAGTCGTGTCAATTCGGTATCGCGCCTATGCACTTTATCTTCGAGACTTGCCACACGTTCAGTCTCGTGAGCGAGAAGTGCTTCCTTCTGCCGTGAAAGGTCCCGTTCAAGCTGTCGAATGTGGACCTGTTGTTTGCTGTGATCGCTCTGAAGCAGAGAATAAGCCAACCGAGCGTCCTGGATCTCAGTCTGCCAGATGTCCTGCTCGTGCTGCAGTCGGTCAGTATGTTCGGCCTCGAGATTTTTCTTGTGTTGCTCAAACTCCTGCTCCTGCGAAGAAAGCTGGTCGTGCAGTCTCCGGATCTCCAACAGAGCCTTGTCATGGGCTGCTTCAACCTCTTCACAGCGCCTTTGTGCAGTTTGGAGCCCCACGTTCCTCTCGTTTACCTCACGCTGAAGCCAATCTTTTTGAAAAACGAGTTCGCCAGTTTTTGCTTCCCACTCTCGACGAATTCCACGCAGTTGGTCTCGCAGGTCGTGTGCATCCCGTGCCACAATTCGCCGGAGACGCTCTCGATCAGTCAGGAGAGCTGCATTTTGTTGGACAAGCTCTGCGTGGCTCAGTGTCTCTAATGCCCTGCGCTCCTTGCGTCTCTTAGGAGATTTTGGTTCGCCTTTCACATTGTCCAAGGGATCACTGAGAGCGAGCGGCAAACTTGGCAGGTCATTAGATCTGACTGCGGCGCATAATGCACACGGGCCCTCAACTTGTTCAAGTGTTGTTTTAACCCCAGGTCCCGAATTTACAGTATTCTGCAAGACCTCCGACAACGAGACGGAGCTCTCTGGGATGAAAAATAGCAGAAATTCACCCCATGTGAGTGTAGAAGTTGCGCCACCGCCGAGTGATAGTTTACGGATAGCGGTCTCGACATGAGATACAAGCTTGGACAGCTTCTTGGGGCCTCCAACAGCACTCAGCACCCCCGGATCTCCTCGTCGTAGAGCTTGAAGCAGAGCCTGGGACCGTACTAAGCCAGTGTCATAGGCATCTAAACGGTGAAAGAGAGCTCGCAGCGCTGTCTCCGTTGCCGGTCTCAAAATCTTCCCGTTAGTACTTGCAGGCATTGCAACATTGGCACTGTCGCCATTGTTTTCCTGCTTTGACTCCTCGTTTTGCAGCGTCAAATTGCGCGTCTGCTCCAATCGATGCGCCCAAACTCGCCGTTCAGCTTCCATTGCAGCTTCACTGTTGCGCACGCGCACTTCTCGATATTTTACCAGAGTAGCTGCCAACTCAATCCGCTCTTTTGCGAATAGTAATCGCCGCTCAAGTGCTTCTAATCTTGATGAGCTGTTATGTAGTTGCTTCACTTTATCACGCATCAATCCCCCAGTGAACCGAACCACGGATTGAGACAAATCTTGTAGCTTCCCACGCTCCAGTGCCAAGCTCCGCACAGCCTGTACGGCCTTGGTATTAGCCTGAACTCGCCGGTCTTCAGCTTGGCGCGCTGCTACAATCTCCAAATCTCGCTGAGCCTCAAAGTCGGCAGCGCGCTGCTGCCACATCTCTAATTTCTCTTCACAACGTGCAAGCTCCTCGCAAATCTGAGCTTCTTGCTGTCGGTGTTCATGGGAAAGAACCTCGTGAGCAAGCTCGCTTGATCGCGCCTGCACCATGAGCGCAACACACTTTTCGCGCCAAGCAGCTAGTAATTGAGTGTACACCGCCGCTGCCGCTTCCGCCGTTGGCGCAACACCATTGCCATTTTTCACAGACATGATAATCTGGGATTCTGTTTTTCGCTCTCCGAACCGTGCAAGCGTCTTCTTCATCGTCTTGTCCTGCACCGCCATGATAGCCTCCAACGCGTCGACCCGGTTCTTCAACAGCATCTCCCTCGTTTCCACATTCGATGATGCAGCATGAATCCCGCGGGGCCTGCTGACAAAATCGCCCCCGAAGGCTCGTCTAACATATGATCCAGAAAGCTTGTGCTTCTGCCGGAGGCTATCGTTCTCCAAGTGCTCCTGCCTCGTGGCAGGACGATACCTCTCTGATCTCTCGGAGGTTAATAACACAGTCGCAGAAGCCGCCGGCACTCCCATGGATGCCAACATCAGCGGCGACGGCTGTCTCTCCGTCATGGCCGACATGTTGAGCTCCACCTTGCTCTGCCGGGAGTCACCGCCGCTCTGCCTGCTCCACTCCTGTCTCTCCTCCTCCTCCTCCCTCCTGCCTGCATCCACCTCAACCCTCAACGCCGCAGCTGCACTCGCAGCCGCCACCTCCTTCTCCCCGGCATTCCTCTGCAGACTCTCGGGCGTCAACAGCCGCGTCGGGGACGGCGCCGGCGACGCTGCGGGGGACGCCGCCCCGCCGTCCATCTGCGTCTTGAGCTGCAGCTTGGCGTAGAGCCGCTCGGCCGCCGTGACCTCCTTCCCGTCCAGCGTCTGCAGCTGCGGCAGCATGGCCAGCACCTCGCGTCGGTACGCGGCCGAGGCCGCGAGCGGGTTGCCGTCCAGCGCGAGGTGCCGCAGCTGCGCCAGCGGCTGCAGGAAGCGCAGCTCGCTCAGCAGCGCCAGGCGGTTGGCGCCCGCGTCCAGCGTCTGCAGCCGGGCGCAGACGGCCAGCGGGCGCAGCGACTCGAGCGCGTTGCCGCGCAGCCGCAGCAGACGCAGCGCCGGCAGCCACGCGCCCAGCTCCGGGGGCAGCGCGGCCAGGCGGTTCTCGCCCAGGTCCAGCTGCGCCAGCGAGCGCGGCAGCAGCTGCAGGTGGCGCACGTCCGCCAGCGCGTTGCTGGACAGGTTGAGGCTCTGCAGCGCCGGGTGGTCGGCCGCGATCTGCGCCGCCAGCTCCCGCGTCAGCGCCAGCATCGGCTCGTGACTTGGCTGCCGTGGTCGTTGTGCGTTATCAGGGCTGGCGATTGGTTGAAACTGGGTGCCAAGTGCGCCGGGATTGGTTTATAGTCAATGTAGTAATTTAACCAATGGATGGCGTCTTGAAGACAGGGTTTTGACCAATCGCAGCAGGTGTTTCGTTGGCCGCGTTACGCATGACGCCACTAGGCATCGGAGCTGCTGGGGCTCAAGGCATCGAGCGACCGCGGCCAAGTATGCGCGAGCGCGTGGGCAGCGGCGGCTCGCGGACGTCCGACGGAGACCCGCGCGAGGAGCTGGAGGAGATGCTGGAGGTGCGGCTGGCGGGGGGCGGCGGCGGCAGCAGCAAGACGCTGCTCCCCGTCGTGTCCTCCCGCGCGCACAGGGCCAGGGGCGGCCAGAGCGAGCGGGACGACGACGACAACGACAAGCAGGGCAAGCGACGGCGCAGGGGCCACGCCGACTGGCTCAAGCGGCTCTGGGGCGCGCGGCTGCTGCTCACGCGCGGCGGCGCCCGCTCCATGTGGAAGTGCGCGCTGCTGCTGGGCGTGCTGGCGCTGCTGGTGGCCGCGGGCGCGGCGCTGCTGGCCCTGGAGGTGGTGGGCCGGCTCCGGTTCGGTGGCTACTTCGTGCCGCAGCGGGGCCACAACGGCCAGCTGGGCTTCTTCCACGAGATGGACGTGGACATGCAGACGCTCAAGGACGCCACCGGCAGGCCTGACGGCAAGCTTTTCCCGGCCTCGGCCGCGAACCCGAGAGAGGTGAAGGCCTGGGTGGCTGAACGCAGGAAACGCACCAACGGCCGCAAGTTCCTTGTGGGCTGCACGTCGCACTGGAAGGGCTACGTGCTGCGCTCGTTCCTGTCGCTCTTCGAGGAGCTCAAGGGCGAGCACGGGTGGGAGGACCTCGACACGTCCAAGAACCCCATGAAGGTCATCTACGACATGGACCGCAAGCGCGCCCCGAGCGTCATGCTCTTCTGCCTGAACTCGTTCTACTACCCGATGGCGCTGCTGCAGGAGTACCGCGCGTACTTCCACGAGCTGCGCTCGCTGGGCACGATCATCGCCGTGTGGAACGACGACCTGCACTACTACGACCAGTTCAACCCGATCACGCTGCGTGACGAGGTCCTGACGAAGGTGGATGTACTCGTGGGCACCTACACGTACTTCATGGACGACTACTTTGCCAAGATCACCGACTCGGTGAACGAGCGCGATCTGCCGCTGACAGTCTGGCTGCCGCACTCGTCCGGCCCAGACTTCGTGAACACCTCCTTCAACGAGTACCCGATCAACAAGATTATCCTTTCGGGCAAGCTGGGCTCGAACTGGTACCCGCTGCGCCACTGGCTGGGCATCTACCAGCAAGATCACCGCGGTGTCATGGACCTGTATCAGCACTCGGGCTACTACGTCGCTGACAACCAGTCGGCGATTTACGCGTCTTACCTGCGCTCGTACCGCACGGCGATCACCACGACGCTGATCTTCCAGTACGTCATCGCCAAGATCTTCGAGATCCCTTCGACCGGTGCGCTGCTGGCCGTGAACCGCGACGTGGCCCCTCTGCTGGCGGCGCTGGGCATGAACGAGGGCGAGCACTACGTGGGCTTCGATCGGCGGGACCCGGAGCAGATCGTCTGGTGGGTGAACGACCCTCGCAACTGGGCGGAGATCGACCGGATCCGCCTCGCAGGGATGGAGCTCGTGCGGGAGCGGCATCTGGTGACCAACCGCGTGAAGGCGCTGGACCTGTTCATGATGGAGGGCGAGGCCGTGTACCAGAACCCGCCGGCGCTGCACCTAACCAGCCCGTGTCCGTCCCGGGCGCTGCCCGACGAGCAGGCGTGCCAGGCGCGGTTCGACCGCGAGTCGTTCTACAAGTGCGACCGCTGGTTCTGCGGCGCGCACTCGCTGCTGCCGCTCTGGGACTGACTAACTCTGCGTAGATAGACAAGAAGTTGCCGCTCCACTACCATCCCCACACTATAAAATGGACCCTTCTGCACAGCAGCAGCCTGTAATACATGTACTACCAGCACTTCAACGAGATAACCCGGTTAAGTGGATATACCCCGGTTATATCCCGCCGGCCAATCCCACGCCTCGGCCGTTTTTCGATCTCCCCGCTTGAAGGAGAACTCCGCACTCCGCACTCCGCACTCTCCGCACTCTCCGCAGACGCTCAAGACGCTCGACGCTCGACGCTGGGGCCGCACGCAGCATGCACTACGAGTTCGTGGGCGCGCTGGAGGTGACGTACGGCAACGCGCTGGCGGCGGGCGGCGGCTTCCACCGCGTGACGACGGCCGAGGGCGCGGCCGCCGAGGTGTCGCCGCACACGTTTCTCTGGTACAGGCTCTCGGAGGCGCCGCCGCCCTCGGCGCTGGCCATCACGCAGCTGCGCATCGGCGGGGAGCAGGGCGACGGGGACGCCGCGTGGACCAAGCTGGACAAGTCGCTGGACCGCCAGAAGGGCCGCTTCCTCTGGTTCCAGGCCGCGCCCTTCCAGCCGCCGGCCTCGCCCTCGGCCCAGAACACGCGGCCCATGCCGCTCAAGGAGATCCGCGTGGTGCGCGACCTCAAGGACGTCCCCGAGGGCTTCGAGTGGCTCGACGAGCCGCTGCTGAGCGCCGACGACGCCGGCAGTAAGCCCCTGACTGCTGTAGTAGCGCTGCTATGCTGGAGGAGAGGGAGCTAACGCCTTGTTCTTTGTGGCAGACGAGCTGTGCACGTACTTGTGCTTCCGCAGACTCGGCAGCGAGGACTTGGCCGGCTCCAAGTGGTCCATCCTGAACCAGAAGGCCGGCAACTGGATCGACGTCAAGGACCTGTCGTCCAACAAGTGGAGCGTGGCGCAGATCCTGCAGCACTCGGCCGCCGAGATCCGCGTGCACATCCCGACGTGGCGCAAAGGGCGCGACGAGTTCTTGTCGCGCGCCACGTGCCGCAACCGGGTGGCCAAGCTGGCCACGCACACGAACGTGTACATGTCGCCGGCCTACCCGTTCCCGCGCAAGCAGGGCAGCATGTGGAACGCCAACATGAAGGACCTGCAGCAGGCGCGCGAGCAGTTCGACAAGTACTTCTACGACCGAGAGAAGCAGAAGGCGTACTTGCCGAGATACCTCATCCCGTTCATCGAGAAGTCGCTGTTGTGCACGTTCCTGTCAAGTGACCTCGCCGAAGAGATGAACGCGTTCCACCAGCACGTGCTGAAGAACGTGGTTGCGTGCATGCTCGGGAACGACGCGGGCGATGTGATGGTCTACATGTTGTCGCTGCTGCGCATGATCCTCAACGGCCACAATTCGTGCATGTTCTTCTACATCAAGTACCCCGGCAGCTACACTGCAGCAAAGTACCAGCGTCTGGTGTACACGTCGTACTTGGTGAGCCCAGATGCGCTAGCTGCGATCCCGACGCGCCACCCGTGCCGCTCGTTTTACTACATTGACAACGTGGACCTTTTCGTACAAGCGGGGGGCTTTCGTCTGATTCTTCAGCGTCTTGCGGAGACAGACATCGAATTGACGGAGGTGTTGCTGTATTGCACACTTTTGAATGAGGCGAAACCGTGTCTGACGCAGCAAAAACGTCGCCGGAGTTCGGCTTCAAGCCGTCGTCGTTCCACAACCGAAGTTCAAACGGAAGATTTCTTTCGAGAGTTTTTGAATGCTACGTTTTCGCGACTTCGGCGTATGAGCGGAGAAGAGCTGAAGGACGACGATGGACTCATCGATCAGATCGTGGGTGTCTTGGATACGCTTTGCCGCGATGGCTTATTGCTTGGAGGCCGCAGTTCGGAGTCGGACATTGATGAATCGACCGCTACTGACGGTACAGCTCCACTGTGCGATGTGGAATTCGCCGAGGCGATTGAAATTTTTCATTTGGATCTCTCGAAAAAGTTTATATGCTGCCCTTACTTGTCCCAACGCCTACTGGGTATTTCGCGTATCAACGATTTGATTTCGATGGCTCAGCGAAAGGATGCTCTGCAGAAAAAGGCAAGCTTGACTCTGCGGCGCAGTTCCCAGTCTGTCAGTACTACAACGTCATTAAGTACAAGTGCTTCGAGTACTACCCAGTCGTCAACGGATTCAACTGCGAGTGAGCAGCCTGTAACGAAATGGTTGCGCACAAAGTATATTGTGGAGTGGTTGACAGCATCTGACATCCTGGAGGTTATACTGGGCGATCGCGAGAGCTGTGCCAAGTATTCTCTTCAAGAAGGCACTCACCTGGAAATTCTCAAGCGCTCTAAAAAGATATTTGGGTTCGTAGCGGCGCACGGGCTCTTAACGGAGAAGCACATTGTGTTGATGTGGAAAACAGCGCTGAATCAGCTGCGCTCGGGCAGAAAAACCGTTTTCGATATTTTGATCTCGCTTTGCGGGGTGCTTTCAGCCGATCTCATGGATGTTGTCGTGATGCTGCTGACCCAAGTTCCTCTGAGCGATTACGACGATCTGGTCGTGAATTTTATCAAGCGTGTCATCATGATCGCATCAAAGCTGGTAGTTGATGCTGAAACGGGTGGATTTAAGATGTCGCTAACGTCACTTGTAAGCGCTGCGTCTGGTTCAAGAAGCAAATTGAGTGCAAGTGCTCAAAGAGATGTAGAAGTGCTGAATAAAGTGGTAAGCTTGTGCTGTACCCTGTATTGGAATGCAATCCTTCAAACCGAAGCACCGCACGAAACTGGGATGAACGGTAGTTCGGTACTTCGTGGCGCGATGCGGGCTGAAGTGGAAGCAGCTTTAGCTGACTCGTTAAACTACGTGCAAAAGTTGTGGATTTCCGCCGGATCATCCTCTTCCGCGTCAGGAAAAGAGCAACAACAGCTTCTAAGCGACTATCTGCGGAAGTGTGCCGAGAACATCAAATCTGGAACACTGGTGGAGACATCTATGAGTCTAATTCAGCGCATTGTTAATGGTTACGGCGGAAGTTCGTCGTCGCTGGCAGCTTCGACACTGTCATTGACCAGGGCCAATTCGCCGCCTACGACATCCAGCGAGCTCCTGAAAGAGTTGAACAATGCGCACAATATTGTGTCGGTTGTTGTCGAAGCCATCAAGAACTACGTTGCTCAGGCCGATTCCCAGTCCCGGGCGCAAATTTCGCATCTTGCTGCCATTCAAAAGCGCCTGTCGTTCCTCGGGTATATTGTTACCAAGTCGGACCTAAAGTTGCCGTTTGATGCTGTGTGCGAGTTGTGGGGGTGCTTTAACGGCTCCGATGGCACGGCGGAAGAACGAGAGGTGTTTTTTGCTTGGTTTACGACGGTGGTCCCTGATCCTAACAACTTTGTTCATCGAGCGTATTCGGGGCACACTGGGTTCTCTGAAACGGTTGTGGGTGAAATTTTCCAATCCCTGATTGGGTCGCAAACCTCGGGTCTTCAAAATGGAAGCGCTACTCAGATACGTTTGGACATGCAGACGATGAGCAAGGAATCATTCTGGGCTCTGGAACGGCTTTTTCGGTTTGTTAACACAGGCAGTAGACGCATTTCCTCTACTGCAGTCGTTGGGAGTACTCCTTCACGCGGAAGTGTACCGGGTAACAAGGATGACGCTCTTTTCGTCGTCGAAGCGATGGACCTGCAAGGCCTCGAGACGCTGTATGACGTGGCTTTGCGCGCTGAAAATGATATTGTGAGTCAGCAAGCGACTAATTATCTGATATATCTGCATCTTCACGTCGGGTCCAAGCTCGTGCGACGCGAAGTGTGGGCAGACTTTGTCGAAAGATGTCTTTGGCGTTTGAAGGAGAAGGCGAAGACTCCGATTGAGGCATCCAACACGCGTGAAATTCGTCGTCTGCTAGTGCTATTGAGCACTTTCCTTCACCAATCAGTCGTGCAAGCACATGACAGCGCTGGTGCAGGAGGAACCTTCGATGGCCCTGAAGAGCTGATAGTTTACGTTCGAACACAAGGTGGCCGTGTTGCAGCACCATTCCGGTATCATTTGAGGCGAACGTCCCTTGTGTCGGAGCTGCGTGATCGAATTGCAAAGGACACTGGTCACCCAGCGGATCGAGTTCGCATTGTGAACTCAGCGAAGACTAAGTTGACAGCACAGGGACATGGAAAATTTACACTCGAGAAGGCGCGCGTTTTCAGCACGTCTGTGTCATCTTCGCGTTCGTCTTCAGGACGATTGACATTGACGCAAACTGCCCCAGCTCCTTCTCGCAGGGGTTCTAGGCAACCCAGCTACGTGGAGGCAATTCTGTTGTCGAAAGTAGAAAGTGACACTAGTGGCCACACCAATCGCAGTATTCTTGACTTTCACGGAGCTGCTGGCGTTGCTGCAGCGGCCGCTGCTGGCGGAGGTGGTACAGGTAATAACAGCAGCCCTGAAAGTGACTGGCATGCGATTAAGACGGAGGTTTCACAAAATGATACCTGGATAGGACTACTGTTTAACCTGCTATCCTACAACGATGGGATAGCCGACGAAGCCTGGAAGGTGCTGAAGCTACTCACAACAGATGACGAGATGGAAAAGCAGACACGTACACTCAATGGCGTGCTAGCTATTGATGGATCAATCCGAAAGACACCTAATTCGTTTGAGTGGGACACGCTGCTAGATGCGAAGTGTCCTCCAAAGTTATTGTATCAGCTTGAGCTGGTGGAGAAATTCGCGCTTTGCGGCGACGGACGTAATGACGACGATGATGACGACGATGAAAATGGAGGGTCGCATTCCGGCAATGCAAACAGTGTGGCTGGAGTAGATGGCTTGATCGGCACTGTAAATACTTGGAGTGCATCATTTCTTGAGCTTGGTGGCCGAACGCAGCTTGAAAAGTTTGTTCTATCATCGAGCCCTCGTCAATTACTTTCTCAGGGGACGCTTTCAGTAATGTGCTTGTCTAAGCTTCTGAAGTTGCTCCGCCATTTTGTGCTGGTGGAATCTAAATTGGCGGAGGAGAATGGAGATACTATGGATGTACACCCTCAGCGGTTGATTCATCAACTTTTGGAAACGCTGAGCAGTCTCCAATCTATCGATAAAGCACCCGGAAAGACCTCTTCGTCCGCGTTGCCTGATCAAATAAGCGAACAATCGAAGCAACAGTCTGTACTGAATGGGCAAGATCAATTGCATTCGGCTCAGCCACTTTCTCTGACGGTGTACGCGCGGCCACAAGTCGAGGATCCTGACAACATCGATGACATCCCCAGCGACGCCTATCTAATGACTCGATTGTTGTCTTGCATTGCTACAAGTACACTGGTGGCAAACCTAGGGGCACTGGAACTTTTAGAGAGCTATACGGGCCATGGTGAAATTGTCCTGCATTGTCTGGTGGAGAGCCGATTTAAGCCCGTCCGGTTGGAGGCAGCAAACGCAATCGCTGCATTGTCCACATCTAGAAACAAGCTTCAGGAGGATCGTGTGGCGTGCTGCAACTATTACCTACGCTTATTGGGCGAATACCCGGGGCCAGTGGATGATGAAGAGTATTATAATGTGTTCACTCTGCTTGTCACCAGCGCGGATGATCTTACCAAGTTTGCGATACTCCCGTCTTGTCAAATTCTATGCCGTCGGATCAAGGCCTTTGAGATTAAAGACGATGCGCTCGGGTGTGTTGGTCCTATGGCACTATCTTCTCGGAAAAGCACCATAGAAGGCAGCAGGCGATGGGCGCAATCTGGGCCTACAACACTCAAGCACGCTCTCCCGCCCGCTCTGGACGCGTTGCTCGAAGGGCAACTGTCCACATTGCTTGCTATCATTAAACGGATCCCGGCTGTACTTGCGGACGGTCTTCTTGATGTCTCGTGTGACGGACGCAGTTTGCGAGAGGTTGTAGCCCCAACTCTTCATGAGCAAGAAGGGATTATTAATGAGCTCTTCCACGAATGTTTATTCGCCACACCAGACACGGAGACAAGTGGGGAGATGCAAAGCGGAGGCAGTGAAAGCGGGGCTATGAGTATTCAGGCATCTTCATCGTCACAGTATTATCTACGACAACCCAAGTGCCGTAGTGACTCATGCAGAGGAATCGCATTTGATCTCCTTGCCGAGCTCTCGATTGACAATACCGATGGACTGCGCTTCTTGCTAACGCAAATGGCAAACCAACACACATTGGAGCGTCCTCCGGAGCCTACTGCTACGACTACAACGATCTCAACATCCAAGCGAAAGGGATCAAAGTCAATGAAAGATCAACTGCTTCAACGAGGCAAATACGTGGGTCTGAAAAACCTTGGATGTACATGCTACTTGAACTCGACCATCCAGAGCTTTTTCATGATGCCACGCTTCCGTCGACAAGTCCTGCGCCTTCAATCTAGCGGGAGTGGTAGCGAGAAGCCCGAGGTGAAGAGCCTAACGTATGAACTTCAGTCGTTGTTCGCTCATTTGGAGGGTAGCGCAAAGCCATACTATAACCCGCGTCCATTCACCCGCGCAATGAAGACATGGGACGGCGAAACTGTGGATGTGAATGTTCAGCAGGATGCTAGCGAATTTCTCACATCTTTCTTTCAGCAAATCGAGTCGGAGATGAATGGCGTTGGCGCCAGTGGTGGAGATCACTATACCAGTGATGAGAACATCCTGAACACGTTTTTCGGTGGAGAATTTAGCAACGAGCTGGTTGCAGAAGGCGATCGGTACAGTGAGCGATTTGAGCCGTTCCACTTCATTTCTGTTCCCGTTCGAGACCGAAAGAACCTGAAAGAGTCGTTGGACGGATGGGTGGAAGGTGAAAAGGTAAGCTACGCTTGGGAAAGGGGCAGTGGCTCAAAAAGTGAAGAAACCACCACAAATGATGGAGAAGAAGACGAGAAGGTGACGCTGGAAACGCACAAGCGTATCTCGATTTCGAAACTGCCATCGTATCTGATTATTCACCTGAAACGCTTCGAGTTCGACTTCGAGAAGATGCAACAAATTAAGCTCCATGACCGCTTTGAATTTCCCACCGAGCTCGACATGTATCCGTACACAAAGGAAGGGCAGCAAGAGAGGAGAAAAAGATCGACTTCATCTGCAGACGAAGGTGCTGTCAGTCATGACGTTCGCTTGAGTGCATCATCTGATAGTGCAGATGATGGCAGAACGACAGCTCCCGAGTACTCGCAGTATGAGCTGGTGGGAACTGTGGTTCATCTTGGTACAGCCAACTCAGGACACTACTATTCGTTTTTGCGAGACCAGCAGGTGCCACGTGACAAGAACCAATGGTACGAGTTTAACGATACTCTGGTTACACCGTTTGATCCTGAGCAAATTCCAGAGGAGTGTTTCGGTGGGGAGGACAAGACGCGTGCTCGCCACGGCTCAGCTAGTGGATCATCGCCGGAGGAAGGTTCCCCACTGCCGACCAAAATGAAGAACCGCAGCAGCTTCATGCTGTTTTATGCTCGAGTATCCCCGGAAGTGCGAATTGTCACCGACGAAGACGCTCCCTGTGTTAAATTCTCGACCGCTGTGCTCGTGGCGGCATTTTGTTCAAGACTTACGAGGCGAGCCTCGGCTCGGCTAGCACATTTGCGGAATATGGTCCAGATAATTGCGCCCGATCCGATCCGCAAGCTCATTGCGATGGAGAACCGCTTGTTCTGGCGCAAAAGGTATCTGTACGACACGCGGTGCCTGAAGTTTACGTATAATCTCCTCAGGTCTTGTCTAGTGGGGCTCGAAAATGCCAAGAATATGGCCGTTATGCCGCGATTTGAGCCCGTAGAAGTGCAGTTCGAAGCCTTGCAAGTGGCAACCAAGTTCGTATTTGGCACTCTATGGCAAGGTGGTGATGTGAGCAAGGTCTTGGAATGGCGCCTCATTCTTCAATCGCTCTACCATTCTGACATTGGTGGTTGTCGCTGGTTTCTATCGACCATGGAGGCGAACGAATCACTTCTTCTCGAACTGCTCGTCTTTAACGAGCACCGTGAGGTTCGCGAGTTGATGGCAAACGTGCTCTCAGAAGCGATTGTGACTACGTCTAACACGGAGTTCGAAGAGGAGGCCGATGAAGATGCTCATCATGCAGACGGTGATGGAAAGAAGCAACTGCCTGCCTCTTTCGAGTTCATGTTCTTCCTGATCCAGCTGATGCCAGCGTTGCTTTCGGTTCCTGTCCACCATCATCGCCAGTATTTCCTCACGATGTATGACTTTGTACAGACAGGCCGCAACGAAGGGTCTTTCCTCGTGGTAAACAGTGTTGTTGGTGCGATTGTAGCACTCCTGACTGGCCTCGGAAGCACACAGCCGTTGCTTCAGTTGCAGTTAAAGAAGCACAAGACGAAGCAGATTCTGAAACGCATTGATCTCAGCGTTACGATACTGAAGCTGCTGTCAGTGCTTATTCGCTGCAGCTTACCTCCTGCAATGGATGTCAAGGCAGATGACAAACACCCGCTGATTCTCCCATCCAACATGGCTCATGACCATGTTGATCTCACGCCAGCGGACCATGACGTGCTACTTAATGATCGCTTTATTACCTTGCTCACGCAGCGCGCAAACCACTACACCAAGGAGACGAAGCCATTGGAGCAGATTGTAAGTCACTTGTGCTGGGAAAGTCGCCGCGTTACCGCAGCGTTCTTGGAAACAATCATGCATGGAATAGAGAAAGAAGATCATCATGATGTCAAGCCGTATTTCCGGACGCTGAATTCGCTGCTGAAGATTCGAGACTCTCTGGCTGCGGAGCGTCTCGCAGACAGTCTCACGAAGCTAGTTGCCGTAATGGCTTCGCAGCAGCGGTTTTACAAGGCCACAGAGACGTCATTCGACATGCTGGCAAGGCTCGCCAAACGCCACAGTGGTGTGACCCAGTGGTTACGAGACAATCGCCAGAGCTGTGGGTGGATGGAAAAGTGGTTGGTGGCGCACCGCGGAGCTGAGGGTTATCTGCAGCAGCGTAAGACTGTCCTGGTGAAGCCCAACAGCACCTCATCGTGGGTTAACGTGAGCGTCACGAGCTCGGGGCTCATCAAGGCGATCGACCGCTCCATCACAAAATTGCTGCCGCGGATTCGAAGCATTTTGGACCCCGAAGCTGTGGTGGAAACCTTCTACGACAGTGACGATAACCCGCAACGGCTTGTCGGTAAGCGCGTACGCGTGAAATGGGCCAAGGACAAGTGGTACGAAGGTACTGTGCAGCAATTTAATGAGGACACGTACGAGCACTTCGTAGCGTACGATGACGGCGACAAGCGGTCGTACCACATGTCGGAGAAACTCTTCTACGTCGTGGACTTGACGCCATCGCCCAAGCCTCGCAAGAAAAAGCATCAGCAGCAAGTTTGAGCGAGCCGGAGCTGTAATTAGCCTCTAAATGCAAGGCAACGTGAACGGTTCGTCCGGTCTTCTTTATGTGTGGTTCTCGCAACTGATGCTTGTGTAGATGCAATGGATTGAAGCATGCGGACTGGTACAGTTGATGGTGTCTTGTGCATTGATCTCACTAACAGGATATCTTGTAATAGTCCCAATTTTGTCTTCGCAACGGTCAAGTTAGACGAGCGCTTATCGGACTCACCTCGAAATAGGCCGTCGCCGAGAACGCACTTTGTCGCTGCACTTCGAGCGTTGCCGCCACCGCGGAGATAACACCATGACAATCAACCCGCCGAAATGTGCTGTGAATATGGAGCAGCGCCTGGCAGCGCTGCGACGCGACCAGGAGATCGACGGACTTCGTGTCTACCTCATCAAGTACAACCTCTTCCCGCGCAACCGAGACCCGCACAACTCGCCCATTCGTCTCGAGGAGCTGAAGGAGCTCGTCAAGCACTGGAAACTCCACCGACAGCGCGGGTTTTGGCGCGATCATCCGGACAAGGACGACCTTGTTCGCGCCTTACTACAGCACATTAAAAGCGAGGCAGCGAACAAGAAGCGCCGCCAAGACGCGCAGGACAAGTACCGTAGCAAGACATTGAGCGGCGCGGATGACGGAAGTCCCGGGAAGCTTCGAGATCTCACGACGTTTTTTGGAGGGGGTAACGCGAACGGTGGAGGCGAAGGCGACCAGAACGGTTCCGATAATGACCGGGAGCAAGCCGTGGCTATTGCGAAGAAGAAAAACTTTGGCGGGGATCTATTCTACCAACGCGGTGACTACGACGAGGGGCTGATCTACTTATCACGAATCGACAAGTCCCGCTTCCAGTCAGAAAGCCACAATCCGTGTCAAGACCTACTTACGACGTCGGCATCAGCGCCGACACCGCTAAACCGTCTACTGCTGGGAGGTGATGCGGTTAATAAGCATAAGAGTGCTGGTGTTGCTGCTGCAAGCGATAAAGAGGCTGAGAGAGAGCTCAATCAAATGCCGGCAGTGACGTTGTCCCCCATACTCACTGGCGCCGTGAATACGACCCTTCTAACCAAAGACATGAAGCTCAAGTCAGTCGAGGGATTGTACAGCATATCGTGCCACAAGGGCTACGAGGCTCAGCTGCTACATGAGGGAGCACTCGTTACGCTTTCGAGTTTACTCAAGCAGGACGATCCGGCGATCCGGTTGTACGCTGCCGCGGCGATCCTGAATCTCACTCATTACATTCCTGTCCCGATATCGCCCTTGCCCACACCGGTTAAGAAGGCACAGACTCGGTCACCTTCATCCTCTTTGGCTATGGCACCTTCCCAAGCCGCGAGAGATTTGTACGCGGAAATGATGGATGAAAGCGTCATCGCGGCACTGCTTGACCTCGTCCACACTCCCCACCCGACTGTCAAGGCTCTGTGTGCTCGTGCGCTACTGCGCTTCACTATCGACGAGACGCACCACTTCGCCATGGTGCACGAAGGTGTAGTGACTGCGCTTTCACAGATCATGACTACGGTGCCCACGACCATGACGTCACCTCTTGCTGCACCAAATGACGTAAAGCTGCTCTGTGTGCTGGCTCTCGTGAATCTGGCCGATGTGCCGCGTGCCGTCACTTGCGACGCGCTGTTGAGCACTATTGTCGTTTTGGCTAGACACGGAGACACTGCGACGCGCAAGATATGCGCTCAGGCAATCTTGAACCTCTCTATACTCCCCACAACGCGCGGAGTAATTGTGGACGAAGGAGCGGTAGCTGCTTTGGAAGTACTGACAACGGTGGCAATTCGCCCACCACTGCAGCTCACTCTATTGGAAACAATTACGTGCACACTCTGTAACTTGGCGGCTGTGAAGACGAACCAGGATGCACTGACGAAGAATAGTGGACTGAACATTTTGTCGGATATTCTTACTAACGTTGGAGCAGAGCTTCGACGGATGCACGAAGGAGTCATAACCGACACGGATAGCGCGGAAGGGGAGGCCATGGTGGCATCCCTCCTTTGCGTAGTCCGCAAGAACTGTGTCAACGCCATCGCAATGCTGTGCTGCAACCCGAAACTCCAAGTTCGCATTCGCAACGCCAGCTTCATCCCGAAGCTACTGAATATCCTTCGAAAGGATGGTTACGATGAGCAAGATGATGACTATAGTGATGATGACAGTCATGCATCTCCAAATGGCGATGACCGTCGTATGTCAGCTTCGCTGTTGACCCAGCGTGCCAGCGTCGACCCAGAAACTGAGAAATTCGTGGTAGTGGCACTTGCTAATCTGGCTTTGGACGATCGCTGCCGCCCGACGCTAGTTCAGGACGGAGCTGTGCCCATTTTCTTAGGGTTATTGCATACTCCAGACATGACTGGCTCCGTTAGCACTGAAGAGCAAATTGATGGTGCAACAGACCGACAGAACGACAAGCGGGTTGCTGCGTTACTGCTCAAGTTGGACTGCGTCACGGCGTTGAGCAACCTTCTTCTTCACCCTGCCAACTTCCAAGCACTGGTTGACGCTGGCGTTGTTCCTTCTTTCCTGGATCTCATCCGTAACGAAGAGACTGCTGCACCTGGCGCTAGCAACAGCAGCAAGGAAATCCAGAAGGCCTGTGTGTATGCAATGCTAGGTCTTGCGAAAGATCCGGGAATGAAAACACGGCTTGCGGAGACTACGCAAAAGCGTTTGGATGGGAAGGAGGCCAGCGACCAAGTTGGTGCCATCCCGACAATGTTAGCATTTGCATCGCGAAACCTGGCTAATGCTGAGCTCTGCGGAGTCTGTATTAGTTTCTTGCACCACTTGTCATCGCGACCCGAGAACCACGAGTTGCTTTACTACGAGGGTGCTGTGGGTCTTCTTGTGCGGGTCCTACAGAAACCTAGCTCAGTAGAGGCTCCGGCTACGATATATTCACTCTGGTTGGACTGCTTGGCCACGCTTGCTCATCTCGCCTCTCATACTGCTAGGCGCCCTTCGCTCCTTGATGACGGAGTTCTCGATGCCATACAACACTTTTTGATCGCCTCTGCTGCAGACCAGCGACCACGGGATGCCGTCACTGACAGAAGTATTATCAAGGCCCAGTACGCTGCGTCTCAGATCGTTTACAAGATGCATGAAATCTGCAGCGGCAGTTCTGTGCCAGCAGGTTTTGGACCCGGTCCGGTGGACGCGCCAGCATTTTTTGCATGCTTGCTGCTTCTTGCCACACAGTCGGCTTCTAAGAACTCGAGATTGTCCAAGTCAACTGTCGCTCTGCAGCAGCGCACTGCACGGCGAACAGCACTTACGATCGCTAAGGTGGCTTTGGTAGTGCCGCAAGGCCCAAGGCTTTTAGCCGAACATGCTGACATCCCTCCTGCTCTGAACATGGTCATGCGGACGGGTATACACGAGGCACAGGTTTGCGCAGCGATCGCGTTGTGCAACTTGGCAGCTGAGCGGCCAACGCCAGCAAAAGGTAAGCCTCTACCTCGAGTGTGGCGCGATGCAACTGTCGATGACTTCATCGTCATTACACTGCTTCGAGTGAATAGTCCTCAGACCAAGGGGATCTGCGCGAAGGCTTTGTTTAACCTACTTACTCACGAAGATGCACGTGATCAACTCATGCGAGATGGCGTTCTGTATGCACTGCTGAAACTCGCACGACTTGAAAGTGATTCAATCCGCGACTTGGCGCTACGTGCCTTGTACAATATATCTCTGGATCCCAAGAAAACGACCCAACTCCTCGAAATTGAGCTCGTGCGAATTTTAACAAAAATGTATCAGGCCGACTTGAACAAGACCATGAAGCGGCTTATGGTCGGGATATTCAGCAATCTCTCGAGTGCTTCCTGTGCTCTCAGCACTAACGCTAGTGCCAACAGCCCAGGGGGAAATGTTGACGAAAACAAAAGTACCGAAGGAATTGTAAGCAGTACTAAGCATGTCGAGCTACAGATGCTTCAGGAGGGTGCATTGGGTGTTCTGAAGAATCTGGCGAAAGTGCGCGATCCAGAGATGAAGTTGTACGTAGCGAATGTGCTATACAACCTATCGTGTGCCACAGATTCCCGCGTCGCGGAAATTCTTGTTCACGACGAGAGCAACGTGTTAGGAATTGTCGTCGCTGAACTCAAGTCAGAGAGCAAGGACGTGCGGAAATATGCAGCGAAGACTCTTGCCAACCTCAGTGCATCTCCGGTTGCAGTACAAGTAATGACAAATGACGTCACCTCTGGTGTTGTGAGTGTTATCAATGATGCCATGAAAGGTGGGAAGGCCAAGACAGGATCAACACCTACAGGAAGCGGGTCATCCACGTCATCCACACTCTGCGTTGAGACGAATTGCGCTTGTGTATTTGCACTCCGGAACCTCTTCTCTCTAGAAATGAACCAGCGCAAGTTCATAGCTTGCAATGGACTACCGACCCTAGCAGCACTCCTCACAAGCCCTGCGATGGCTGCCGAGGCGCCGACTCTGCGAGTGGCTACCGATATGATTTGCTCTTTGGCTAAACTCAACATCGGGGCTGTCGGAAGCAACGCCACTAACGCCGGTGAATTGTCGTACGAAGAGCGACTCGTAAAGGATGGAATTGTACGAGCGCTGGTGGCGATCGCGAAAGGAGCCATGGATGGATCAACAACACGAGCTGAAGAGAATGCGGCCTGTATGAACATTGTGACGTCTTTGAGCAGTTTGTCAATACACCCGCGATGTCATGACGGCATGCTGCGCGACGGCGCTCTGGATGCTCTTGCGTTGTTGTGTGCGACCAATGCCAGCGATGCACGGGCACCCTTTAAGGGCCTCATTGGTGTGCGTGGCGAAGCGTTTGCGCTACATTGCATGGTAGTGATCCGCAATTTGTCACGCCAAGAAGTTCTACCACCATCGTCAGCAGCGGGTCCCCCTTCAATTGACAGTGACACTGGGGGTGAAGGTGTTCAAGCTACGAGCAAGGCAGAAGATGTTCGTAGTCAGAGGTTGAGCTCTCAGACAGCGTTGGTGCCTATCGTGTTGACACTTTCACAGTCCACTAGCTCCCAAACGCGTGAGCACGTAGTGGTGACGCTTTATAACTTGGCACGATTGCGTCGAAGCAAACGCCAGCTCATCAAAAACGATGGGGTTAAGGTTCTTCTGAAGCTTGGCACGAATGCGGTTTTTCCATTTCCGCGCCATGTGTGCGCGCTCGCACTGCAGGCACTCTCGACGCAGTCGCCTCCACCTGTTCCAGCTCAACAATCCAACAATTCCAATCCTGCAGCGGCTACGGCTGCTGCGACGGCTAGTGCTGCTGAATGGGACGAACCTCACGTAAATAAAGTGGTCCAGGAGGGAATTGTCGCCGCGATTGCTGCTCTAGCAGACTCGCACCAACATGACTTGCTCCTCAGTGTATCGACAAACTTGTATGCTGTCGCCAACCCTCCCTCAGCAGTAATGGAGCCGGTCTCGCTGTTGCGGACTACGAATCGAGCGATTGAACAGCACGGAGCTCCCCCTGACTGGACCAAAGTGCTTATCACAGACCTTGCTTCGTGGCCTGAGATTGAGGTGGGTAGTAGTCGGACAACAGCAGTTCGCGTCGACAGCGCGTTAACAGTAAGGACATTATCTCCTGTTGAGGGAGAGGAAGACCAGGGTGATGACTCTTACTCGGATGCAAGCGATGATGAAAGTGCGAGTCGTCGAAAAGGTTCGCAGCTGGGCAAGTCGGGGGCGAAATTGCTGGGATCAAGTCAAGTTGCGTCGCCAAAAAAGCAGACTCAGCAAGGAAACAGTTCGACCCTTGCCCCGCCGCGAACGTGCAGTTCGGACGCAGTGTTAGGGTGGTTCCAACTGCTGGCTGACCCGAAACCGGAGAAGGTGCGAATCAATGTGGACTATGAACTCGCAGGTAGGCGGGCTGCCACACCCACTCCAGTGAGTAGTGGCCTGGCGGTATCTGCATCCAGCGGGGACGAGCTACCAAAACTCCGCCCCGAGACGGCTCCTGAGGGTTCTACGGACGATGGAAACAAACTTGGCGGGAAGTTGAATGGACAATCTACTCTTACACTGGCCCGTCAGGACGCTGCGAGTAGCGGTACGCCAACTTACCGACGTTTAACCAGTAATGACGTTTATCGAGGCAACACAGCTGCTGATGTCGGGACAAGCCCGCTCAAATCTCCAGCAATGGCAGCAAAGCGAAAATCGCACCAGCTCGAGCCACTTTCCACATTAAACTAGACCTATTAAAGTCTAGACTTAAAAGTCATCTAAAAAGATGTTTTAGCTGTTTTCCAGTGTCATTTTCTGAAACTTAACATACGCCAAGTTTAAATTGTGATATGACTCAGGTAAATCATGAGTTTGAGGGCCGCTCTTACTAATAACCGCGAGCGTATCGACTGGGAGACATACGCTCAGCGCTTAGTTGACGAGGGTCAATTTCACAAGTGCTATAAGATGTCGTACTTGTAGAGCGTTACCATTAGCAGCAGAACCAACTTCTTGTACAGAATGGCCACCACCAACAGGGGCTACAACATTTCGCGCACTCCCAGCACCTTGTGCGCAAACACAGGAGCTGGAACTGCTTCGCCATCAGTCTCAGGTCCCACCACTTCGTCGATTGCGTCGAGCAACTCCCCACTTGATCGAGCGACCGGGCCTCCAACACATGTGTCGCGAGCTTTAACTTCAACAGAAGCTGCCGTCGGACCAGACCCAACGATAATGTCGCGATCGCAGCACCATCCAGCGAGGCTACAGGCGGGTCAGGAGCTAGTCAGAAGATGGGGGTGCGTCTGCTGACTTAGCGGGTGCACCGTGAGCACGCTTGTGGGGCCCGAGGGTTGTTCGCGTGTCACGCTTGCTTGTCGTTCCGCTCATCTTGAAATGTTTCCTTTGTAATGAAGCCATCATTTCCGTAAATATAGCTGTATCACACGCTATGGCAAAATTGGTATAAAACATCATTCTTATCGAATCGGTGCCATGGTGCCATCGCACGGAGCACAAGTGTCATTGTCGTGTAGGAACACGCGCTAATTTATATATGGCACACTTTCCCCACCACCAACACCCACCAAGTCACCGAAGACTCAATGGGATTGTTAGGGTTAGAACCTGAAGGCCCAGGAACTTTCCCTTGCACCGGGTTGGCGTTTCCTCTGTGCACCGAGCTTCCGCTAGTCGACCGACGGAAGACTCGGCGTCACTAGCCACGAGCAAAGGCTAGCACGCTCTCACACACAAAATATACCTCGCAGGCCCTCAGAAGGAAAGGTCCCGGCCTTTTACGGCGTGATACGAGGGTGCTGGAGCTATACTCCGGCGGGAAGAAATAAGTGGAGTGCGCTCTCGCTCCTCCAGTTCCTGGCGACGACTCGTCGCTACCAATACACCGGCCACTAACCCTTGGCTCTGCCAGGGATGAACACACGCTACACTAGTAGATGTGCCCACCGGCAATCATAATCCTACCTACCAGGTTTACTTTGAGCTGCAGGTCGTTCACTGCAGGCACCGGTGTCGCCCTTGCGTGGTTGGGAGGAAAAGCTGTTCTGTTATTGTTGCCCGAAGGCTTATCTTGTCTTCTCTTAAGTTTCCTATCGATCAATACAAATATCAAGTATAAACGTGTCCGTTTTTGGACCGCCAATTGTAACTCACGACGCTTCGGCGCTTTCTCTGCGACGTGGCGGCGTTACCGATGACTCAAACGGCCGCTGAAACGCCACCGACGACTCGGGACAGGCGCCGACGACTCATAGGTTCGGATCTTGCCAGTATGTCCGCACCGTACTTAGCGAGCTGCAACCGCCCTCGCTTGACTTGGGACCGTCGACGAGTCATCGTCACCGGTCTATTTAGGCCAGTCAGCAATTGGGGAGTTTGGTCCAATGACTGGCGATGGGTTGTGACTTGCCAGTTATTGCCGGCGCCTCGAGTCTTCTACGCACCCTGTCTCGGCTGCATTTCTCGGCACCACACATGGCACGGCATGCCATGACAGGGGTTAAGACTCGCCCTGAGGCCGACGTACCCACTTAAGGCCAGCACAAACACATCCAATCGTGAGCACGAGATAAGGATAGAGCACTTCTGTTGACTGTAATAGGTTTTCAAGTGGCTTGGAGGGGGACCTTCGGGGTCTTATCATCTTCAAGCTGGCCTCGGGGCTTTAAGATCTCATTACCAGAATGACCAAGGCACGGAAGACCTACGCGGTGTCCGAGAAGCGAGGAGCAGTTCATGATGTTCACAACAGTGCTACGAATGAGAATGGCAGGAAGGCAAGAGGAATTCCTGTGCGATCGCTAAACCGCTGGCTAAAGTTGGCTGCTGATCGCGGTGAAACCATGGACAGCAAGCGCTGAGGACTACCCCCTTGAGTTCCGGCGGAAGCATAGAAGTGCATCGTTTAGTGGGTGTGTAGTGGGTCTAACTTGACTCACTACTTTAGCTTACACTTTGCGCAACGTGTATGAGGAAGCGTAAGTACTTAGTAATAACTTGAATTAATTATATTTGAGTACACAAGTATAATATAAATCAAATAAAGACTCCAAGTGACTTAGATTTGGTAAAATGAGAACTGTATTGTTTGTAAATTGATCTTTCTCCTAAATCTGCTAAAACTGTTTATCATCTATGAAAGGGGTTGACAGCGGCTGGCTGTCAGAGCCCCGCTAATATGCACGTCTCTAATTGGTACAAAGATGCTGCTTTCTACCAATAGGATCTTTGGGTACGTGTGGACCACTCATTGTGGTGCCCACTTCAATGTATCCATTGGTGTGACTTACACCAAGGTGAGGAAGTATCTAAAACTTTTAACAGATATTTTATCTGTTAAAATCACAAGTGGCTTGTAGCCACTTGTGCGTGTAACCCCGTTACACTATCCCCCCTTAAAGTTAGACGCACGGGGTCTCCGCACGTCAATCTTCTGAATTGACCATTCGTCAATTCTCCGCGTTTGGAGAAGAAATCCGCGCTCATTCAACGATGAGCGCGCCTCAGAAGAAGTCCGCAAAGTCGGTAGGGAGTCATCTCTCCATCGACGACTACTTCGAACGCCAGAAGGCGAAGTACGGCGACGTCGTCGACTTCGACGACGACGATGAAGACATGGAGGGCGAGGAGGACTCGCCCTCAAAGCGTAAAGACTCAGTGTCGAGCGAATCGCTCGACCCTCACGCCAAGAACGTTCGCCCGCGTGAAGGGGACGAATCGGACGCTTCGAGTTCGAAGCGTCCGCGAACTGAGAGTGATACCCCACTCGCTTCCGCTGGGG
This sequence comes from Phytophthora cinnamomi, assembly GCF_018691715.1. Lineage (NCBI taxonomy): Eukaryota > Oomycota > Peronosporomycetes > Peronosporales > Peronosporaceae > Phytophthora > Phytophthora cinnamomi. The sequence goes on from NW_027150953.1 coordinate 120,970, forward strand.
CTCTCAGTTCTCCGCGCGCTGCGCCTGCAACGCGCGATCCGTGGATGCCGTCCGCGTCCGAGATCACGGACCGGTATGGGAACTCGGTACCTCCGAATGAGGTGCCGTTATACGTATGCAGCGCCATCAAAGATGACGCCGTGGCTGCAGAGCTGAACTTTGATGCGAAGACGCATCAAAGGCGCGATTATTACATCGGACTCTTTCATGAGCTCCGATGGTTTCAAAGCAAGAGGACATCTTCTCACAGCAAACTGCCCGAGTGGCAGGCACTTTGTCAAAGTTGGAATGCTTTTGTTGAGAACTTCAACAAGAAGCCGAACGCTTATCGTGATCGGATTAAGCAAGCGCGTGATCGCTTCGAGACGTACTCGAAGCGTGGAAAGTTGGAGCAACTCCACGTTGCTGCGGAGGAGGCTAACGTGCCGTGCGCTGTGCCCGAGGGCTTTCAGTGCGCGAAGTGCTTCCCAGGCGCGGTCCGCTTGAGCGACCGCGACCTGAACGGGTACACGTCATTCCGTGTGCCCGAAAGTCTCAAAGAGCTCCGTGCTAAATTCTTAGCACGTGAGGGTTCGGGCGCTAGCGATGACCGCAGCGCTCGCACTACTTCCGCTGCGCTAGCGCGTTCTGCTCTTCGTACGCCCTCACCATTTCCGGAACGTCCTCCAGCAAGACGTTCCGTGGCTCCCATGTATCTTGATGGGGAGGAAATCCTCTCCAACGAATACGAAAACGAGCCCCTTGAGGGTTCGTTTTCGGGATACTATGGCCAACTATCCACTCAACAATTCAGCGGGTGGAGCCGCGGGCGTCACGGATCGGCGGTGGCGGGGGTGGGAACACGCCCCGGGTATGATCAGCCCCGAGCTGATCAGTACGCGCCTCTCCACGATCGGGTGACCGCCGTGGAGCGTCTGCAGGGCGCTGAGTTCGCCGCCCTGAAGCAGGAGCTGGCGAACCAGAAGGCCCAAGTCGCGGCGGTCTCGCAGACCGCCTCGAATATCCAGGTCGAGCTGGGGACCGAGATGAAGGGGTTGCTCCAGCGCGTCCGCGTGCTGGAGGAGAGGTTGCTCGTCGCCGAGGCCAAGTCCTCCGCTTCTGCCTCGGCTCCTGCCGAGGCTTCGGGTCAGCCGAGCTAGATGGCTCGTGCTGCAGGTATGGCTTCAGCCGTCCGACGTAAAAGGTCGGATGGAGGCGCATGTTAGACGGTATGTCTAGCGTGTATGCGTTGCCGTGCCGTGCCAACACAGTGAACGGCCCGATGAAGCGCGGAGCAAGCTTGCTTGCTCCGAAATCCGAAACTGCATGTCTAGGCAGGTTTTGTGTAGCTAACAAAACTAATGAACCAACTTTAAATTCATTTGTGTTGCCTCTGCCCGCATTGTCTGCGTTCAGCTTCTGTTGATCAACAGAAGCTGCTATTGTGTCTTGGACAAACCGAATCACGGCTTGTCTTTTGGTGATGAAACTGATTGCATCCGAGCTGAAGTCATTCAGCTCGCTCTCCGCTAGAGGCCCGGCCTCTGCGTGGTTCTTTGCGGTGTCTGCGCCCTGCGCAGACCCGTGGTCTTTGTCCTTGTTGTTGGGGGAGTCTGCGCCCTGCGCAGACTCATGTGGTCGGTTCATTGTTGCAGCTGACACTGTGCAAGTGTCAGCGGTTTTCTGCGGCTGCTGTATTGCAGTCGTAGATCCTCCCCCACTTAAAGTGGGAGCCATCACTCCGAGTAAACTCGGTAGGCGTGGATGCCGCATGGCATTCACGTAGAACGGCGTGTGCCCGGTCGAGGCATGCACTGAGTTGTTGATGGCAAACTCTGCCATCGATAAGCACTCGCTCCAGTATTGGAACGAGTGAGCGTAGCTCTTCAACATATCGACGAGCACGCGATTCACGCGCTCGGTTTGACCGTCCGTCTGCGGATGATCCGCAGTCGACATGGAAAGCTGGCTCCCAAGAAGTGTAAACACTTCTTGCCACAGGTGCGCTGTGAAGCGCGGGTCTCTGTCCGACACGATGTCGGACGGCATGCCATGGTGTTTGAACACCATGTCGACGAGCAGACGGGCCGTCTGCTTCGCGGTCACCTCTGCTGGCACCGCAGCAAGATGTACCATCTTGCTGAAACGGTCTACAAAGACCACAACACCGGTGTTCCCTCCGCTATCCGGGGGAAGACCAAAGATGAAGTCCAAGGACATGGACTTCCAACACTCCGACGGAGTCGGTAGTGATTGCAGTGGAGCCTGCGCGAATGGCGCAGGCTTTACGCGTTGGCATACCTCGCAAGCACGGATGTACTTGCGCACCCACTTATACTGGTGGTGCCAGTAGAAGTCGCGCGTGAGAAGGACGTAAGTCTTCTCACGTCCGAGATGTCCCGCAGTCGGGGCATCGTGATACTCGTACATGATCCTGAGTCGCAGGTCATGGTCATTTGGCACGACAACGCGATCTGCGTTGTCGTCGACTACGTTGTAAAGTAGCAGTCCGTCGTGCACACGAAAGCGGTGTGCACGCGCTCGAAGGTGCTTGGGCAGCTTCTGACGGGACTTGTCAGAAGGCGCTGCGCCATAGGCCAGCAAGAGTTTCGCGTCCGCGTCGTGCGCGTACGCGGCCTTCACATCATCCAACAGAGATGATGTGGGTTTGCTCGATCGCATGGCGTCAATGGCATTGACGTCAGCAGCTTCTGCGTAGTCCGGCCGACGTGATAACGCGTCGGCCACTACATTCAATCTTCCGGGTTTGTATTCGACCCGGAAGTTATACTCCGCAAAGAATAAGAGCCATCTCGCCATTCTTTGTGAAATGTGTGGCGACTTCACTGCGGTGCGCAGTGATGCATGGTCGGTGTAGACCACAAATGGTCTACTCCCAAGCAAGTACACTCGGAACTTTGCGAGTGCATATTTCATGGCAAGGAGTTCCTTGTCATGCACCGGATAGTTGCGCTCAGCTGGCTTCAGCTGACGCGATTGGTAGTAGACGACACGATCACGGCCCTCGTGATCGTGCTGCATCAACGCGCATCCGATCGCGAAATCGGATGCGTCACACACTACGTGAAATGGGCGATCTTGGTCAGCCACTGCCAAGATCGGCGCCTCAGTCAAGCCCCGCTTGACTGCATCGAATGCCTTTTGGCAATCGGGTGTCCAATTCCACACAGCTTCTTTCTTAAGAAGCTGTGACAGCGGGCGGATCTTGCCCGCATAGTCCTCCACGTACTTGCACAAGTACGTGGCCAAGGAACTGCCTCAGTTCCTTGACACTTGAAGACGTTGGCCATTCATTGATCACTCTGACCTTTTCCGGGTCAGGGCGAACACCATTCTTCCCTACGAGACACCCGAGGACGGGTATCACGCTCGCCCCGAAGATACACTTCTTCAGGTTCGCGTAGAGCTTATGCTTTCGCATAAGCTCAGAAGCTTCCGGAGATGCACCCTGTGCATCTCTACGTCGGTCTTCCCGTCCACAGCCCGGCTGTGGATGAACACATCATCGAAGTAGCTCGGTGCGAAGTCGCGCACCGAGCGCAACAAGTGCGTCACGCACCTGTTGAAAGTCGCAGGGGCATTCTTAAGCCCCTGTGGCATTACTAGCCATTCCCAGAGCATGCCGCTTGGCGTGCTCACTGCCGTGAGAGGGATATCGCTCTCACGCATTAGGATTTGATAAAATCCATCTCGCAAGTCGAGAGCACTGTAAACGGTGCTCCCGGCCATCGAATCGATGATAACATCTTTTCGTGGTATCGGCGTCTGCGCCGGCACCGTCGCATCGTTCAGCTTGTTGTAGGCATGAACGATGCGCCATCCGCCCTGTGGCTTCTTGACACAGAACGTCGGAGCACTGTGCGGGGACTTTGATTCCCGCACTTGTCCTGCTTTACGACGACTTTCAAAGAAGTCGTCGATCGCTTTCACTTGCTCTCGCGGCAGTGGCCACTGCCGCGTGACACAGTACTTCGTGCCCGGCACGAGATCAATCTCGTGCTGAATGCCCTTATCCTGCGGAAGCTCCGCAGGAATGTCTTCCGGGAGTACGTCTTTGTACTCCCTTAACAATTCGTAATAGGGACTCGACTTCAGCGAGTCCCAACCTTGTTCCTCGAAGCGCTCTCGCTTCGTCTTCGCACTGAGAGTGTCTTCACTCTCAGTGGTACTTCCCATGAAGAGCTGCCTCAGCTCTTCGCTCTCGCTCTCCGTTCTTTCGCTGTCCGAAAGAACGCAGACTTGCTCGATGCGTCCATCGTGCAAGTCGCGCGTGAAGCGCTTCCAGCTCATGGCTGGGAGCGAAATCAACTCCGACGCTATCGTCGGAGGACTAGCGAGTTCCATCTCTCGATACTGGAATCCAGTATCGGTGCGCGTCAAGACGCTTAGCGTCTTGACATTCGGCGTCACCGCCGCAGTCTGCCCAGCAGACTGCTCTTGTTGCGTCTCGGTCCCGGACCGAGACTTGCGCAGCGTTTTCCGCTTGCGCCGTCTTCTTGTTGTGCGGAGCCCGGCTCCGCACAGTTGTTCTTCTGGTCCAGGCCCGGCCGTGGACAGTTGTTCGCCGGCGGACCGTCCGCGGGCGCGCGGTATCAAGCCCGGCTTGACCGCATTTTCCTTCGTGCAGCCCGGCTGCACGGTAATGTGTCCCTTCGCCGGCAGACCCTGTCTGCGGGCGCGCGATATCAAGCCCGGCTTGATCGCATGGCGCTTCGTCGTGCAGCCCGGCTGCACGACAGCATGCAAAATTGCGTCAGTGCGGTACGTTTGCAACCGTCCGCACTGTTTGCAGCGTCAACTCCCGGAGTTGACACGCCTTCGTCACCTCGACGCCATTCATTGGCGGAGCCCCTCATGACCGAGGGTGCGTCGGCTCCCGGAGCCGACGCGTCGCTGTCGACCTGACCTCTTCGGGTCAGGGACTGTCCCTACACGCTTGAACGTGGGTGTTGGTTCCCGGAACCAACATATCTTTTTTCTTCCGACGTCGGCAGCATTGCCGACGTGGGTCTCTACTTGTGCGCGCCCTTGCGCACTTCTTGGGCACTCCGGGACAGCAGCATAAAGCGCTGTCTCGACTGGTGAGCCGCGCGCACCTGCTGGTGCGCGCGCTGCGGTAACAGGGCCATCGCTCTCTGTTCCGCTATCGCGTCCGAAGCGCACGAGCGTGCGCTTCTTCCAATCTATTACCGGATCATGCCGTGCAAGCCACGGCATGCCCATTACTACGTCGAATTTATCGTCCAGGTCCAGGACGATAAAGTGTTCGACAAACACTCGTTGTTTGTACGAGAAGCGCACGTTCACGACGCGCTTCTCGGTCTTCACGATGGCACCTGTTGCCAGTCGTACCTCCAGAAGACTTCGAGGTGTATCTACCTCCTCGAAGTCAAGTCTCGACAGGCTTCGTAGTCGAACAAAGTTGTTCGACGCGCCTGAATCTACCAAAGCTCGAAGAGAGTCACTCGCTCTCTTCGAGCAAACCTTCAAGATGACTAGGTTCGGCCTGTCATCTTGTTTCTTGCAGTGAGATCTGGTCTCACTGGGGGCTGCAGTCCTCAGTGTCGCGTGCCCGATGTCGGCACGCGCGACTGCATTACCAGTAGGGCGCCCCGCGCCTACTGGATGTTCGCGTTTTTTGTTGGTCCGCGGCGATGCCTAACATCGCCACGACGGCCACCTCCAGGGGGCATGGGAGCTGTGCACTCCCGTGCAAAGTGACCGATCCTTCCGCAACGGAAGCATCGCACGTTACCTCCCTGCTGCTGGTAACCAGCAGTTGTTGTATTCGAGAGGTCCATTGGTTCTGGACCTCCCGGCCTCGCTACCGGGCGCGGTTGCGGCCTCGGCACGTTTGCATGGGGTTTAGCTTGCCGCAGGCTAAACCCTTCTTGCATGGCAAGAGTGATTGCAGCGTCGATAGTGCTCGGGAACTCTCGGAAGAGATAGGTCTTCACGGACCCATCTCAAAGTCCCTTCATGAACGTGACGTCCTTGATCGCCTCGTCAATTGGATTAGTCACGATATTTGAGACCAAGTATCGTGCGCGCTGCGCGTAAGCATGGACGTCATGCTTACCCTGCTGAAGGTCGAGGAACTCCGCCCTCGACCGGAACTCGTTTTGCGGGGGCTCAAACGCTTGTCTGAGCTCCTCTTTGAATACTTCGTACGTGTAGGATTGGAGAGTCGGCGCCCATACGCCCAACTCCTTGCGCGTCCGCCAAGGCAGGACATGGCGAACGCGACCTTCGACAGCGGGTCGACGATGCGTCGAGCCGCTATGGCTGTGTCAAGCTCGACTAGCCACCGGAGGAGAGGCTCGCCTACTCTTCCCACGTAATTGCTTACGCTCAACTTTAATGGTTGAGCACGCGGTGTCGTCCCTGACGACGCCGTCACTGAGGAAGCAGCGTCACGCTGCTCCTTCATGATGAACCCCAGAGCAACACCATGTTGCTCCGTCGGCGATAGCGTACGCAGCATCGTGGCTATCGCCGCTTCTCCAATGACTGTGGACAGTCGTTGGAGGGCCTCCACTCTGGGTCAGACAGGTGGGGGCAGTCAGCGCGTGCAACATGCGTTGCAGGCGTGTTGGAGCTCTCCATGGGCACCTCCGTGCTCATGTGGTTCTCGGCTCCGCGTTCGTACACCGCGTACGAACGTCAAGCAGTCGGTCGTTGGACGGACTACAAAGTGCTACCAGGTGTAGTGGGTCTGATTTGACTCACTACTTTAGCTTACACGTTGCGCAACGTGTATGAGGAAGCGTAAGTACTTAGTAATTACTTAGGTTAATTATATTTGAATACACAAATATAAGTTAAGTAAGAAAGGATTCCAAGTGACTTAGATTTGGTAAATTGAGAACTGTATTGTTTGTAAATTGATCTTCCTCTTAAATCTGCTAAAACTGTTTATCATCTATGAAAGGGGTTGACAGCGGCTGGCTGTCAGAGCCCCGCCAATATGCACGTCTCTAATTGGTAGATAGATGCTGCTTTCTACCAATAGGATCTTTGGGTATGTGTGGACCACTCATTGTGGTGGTCCACTTCAATGTATCCATTGGGGTGTCTTACACCAAGGCGAGGAAGTATCGCGGTATAAATTAATTCCCCGCTCTACCACAGAAGTATCTAAAACTTTTAACAGATATTTTATCTGTTAAAATCACAAGTAGCTTGTAGCCACTTGTGCGTGTAACCGTTACAGTGATTGCCCAGCAGCTGATGGGATCCCCTATTGGTCGTCAAGCTGTGGAGAAGCGAATTCCGGGGAAGGCGTGATTGGGAGCGATCGGCAAAAGATGGATTCCGACAGAGTCACAATATCGCGGAAGTGACACCGGAGAAGCCAGATCGAGTGGATCTGATCGGTACGAGTAGATTCAGGCTATCCGATGCGCGTACCATCGAAGGGAAACTGCAAGATGGCAAAGAAAGCGCCCATACACGGTGGAAGGCTGGATCAGCACTTCCCGGGAAGGCTGGACCCAGATCACATGCACCCATGTGGATCCCGATCCGGCCTACCGCTGCCAAGGCGGTTTCGAGCTTCGGGAAGATGATTATGACACGCAAAACGATGGATGGAGCTTAGACCAGCTGAAGGGCCCCAGATCAAGACAAGTTAACCCGGATCAGGGACGGTGGGATCCGGATCACATGTACCCATGTGGATCCAGATCCGGATCACCTGCGCCCATGCGGATCTGGGCTTCTGAGAGGTGGCAATGGCAAGTGAAGTGGAGAAAGGAGTTTGCGACGGCCGAAGGGCTCAAGATCAGCGAGGATCAGCGTGGATCAGGCAGATCTGGGGGAGGTGGATCCAGATCACATGTACCCATGTGGATCTGGATCCAGATCCCATACACCGGGGCGGATCCAAGCCTCTGGTAGACGGCTAAGTTGCGTGAAGTGAGGAAAGGAGGTCGCAACAGCACAGGGACCCCAGATCAACGCAGACCGACCCAGATCAAGGCACTTCGGAGATCAGCGGATCTGGATCTGAGAATCAGATCCGGATCTGGGAATCAGGCGGATCCGGATCTGGGAATCAGGCGGATCCGGATCTGGGAATCAGGCGGATCCGGATCTGGCGGATCTGGGACTCAGCGGGTGATCTGGCGACTACAGCTCAACGGAGGCAACAAGTGACGATGCAATGAAGGTAGAGGTGGTTTGTAGAGCCGGCAGGTACAGATGGGAAGATAGTTCGGATTGGGTGATAGGATTTTGGGATAGGATTGGACATAACCATAAATCAGACTCAAATTTGCCTTGGACAACACAAGTACCTTCGCCTTCGCCTGGAATCGGGATCGACATTGGCCCACCAAGAAGCAGCAAGGTACTGGGTAGCAGATCTAGTGTCGGTTGAATAATCTGGATAATATATTGGCCAGATCAACCTTCCTAGTGAACTCCCTACAAGTGCAGATCCCAGATCACTCGGAGCCAACTACTTGGCCGGGTGATCCTTGATTCTAAACTACCCTGATCCCGCTATAGGAAGCGGCAAGTACGACAAAGGGCGACCTACCAAGTCGCAACAAGGGCCTACAACACATCACAAGGCAGCCACTCGGCCGGATCCAGATCCAGGCCGCCAGATCCAAGTCGGGAATCACTTGATCTGGACCAAGAACCGCGAGCAGAGTGAAGATTTCCGCGCTGCTCCACCGGATCCCCGCGTCTCGCCAAGACGTTCCTACTTCAACACTTGGACTCTTCAGAAGTTACCAGAGGAGCAAGATCCAGCCCTACCGACGGGTACACAAGGTGAGGAGTTCAGCACTGATCACGGATCATCGGAGTACCCCTCCGTTAGTCGGTGTCCGGGCGCTGTTGAGAAGTTGGATCTAGCAATCTCGCAGATTTTGCTGATCCCGCTACACCACAAAGCCCTCGTCCGAAAAGCGAGTGGAGTCGCGAGGCTGGTTGACGATAAACGTGTGGGCGATGACTGGTACCGAGGTTTCTTAGTTCGGTATTCAGCGTTAGGAAATCGCAGATCACAAGCGGTTACCAAGGATCGAAATGCAGTCGCGAAAACCGATATCACAATATAGTTCTGGTCGCTGGCCAAGGTAGTAATTGAGCACAAGCTGGATGCCTCTCGCATATTCAGTGTAGACGAAACCGCATTTGAAATCGTTAAGATGTCAACGCGTGTGATCGCATTGCGGGGATCTTGGGATGTATTACTACTACCGATAGCGCCTTCATGAGTTCAACCCTGTTTGCCAAGTGGCTAGAATTCTTTTCGTCTGCGATCCTTCTGATATCAAACGCTCTGTTTTGTTGCTAATGGACGGATGCTCGCCGCATACTTCTGCTGATATTAATAATATTGGATCAGACTGTTAACCCGACCGCCGCAAAATTTTACGAGGGGGTGACCAATACGAGTCCAGCGGACCAACGTTACGGACCGGCTAGTTAGTTGCCCAGTACACCTTCCAGTTGTGATTGGGGTGCTGGTTGAATCGCTGCCAACGGCGGATGGTTACGTCCGGCTGGATTCCGCTAAATACAAGAACTGGCAAGTTTTTGCGTACCCTGTGGTACGTGATAAGACCCTATTGAAGTGGGAAGCCGAACTCTACCAACAGTGGTTAGCCAAACAACCACCGATAGGGAATAGACCGAACTACCCCTCGCCCAGTGACATCCGGAAGCGGTCGCTAAGGATCAAGAAAGTGAGAAAGTCGGTGCTGACGGCAGGTGTGATAGCCCTGATGACTCGTCAGTGGATAGTGACTCGGAATCAGCGGTGCAAGAACACTGCCGGAACCTCCTTGTCACTACGGACGACTCAGCGGAGGTGCCCAGCGCCGAAGACGATGCTGCCATGACTTCGGAAGCATCTGGGGAAGAGCAAAGTGCTAGCGAGTCTACGGCTCAAGGCGTCGAGGAAGTCCGGCCGGCGAACGAAGCACCGGAATATATCCCGACGACTCAGCCAGCTTCAGGTGGCGACCCCGACGACGACTTAGAAGTACTTAGACGGACTTATATCGCGGTGATGTAATAGTAACGGAAGGTACTCCAGAGGATGGCGCACAGATAATCGATCATCGTGCAGTCGGAATTGACTACTCGCTTTCCTACCGTACTTGTCGGAGGCAGCGACAACTGAGCTGAACTATTCAGCCGCGAACGTAACGAATCCCGAAATGCCAGGGGAACGACAGGAACTCTTGGTCGTGGTGCTGAAACGACATGAGTAGGTTATGATTGCGAGTAGTAACGTACTCCCACCGCCAGCATATGGGAAGGGCATGCGCCCATCAAGCAGCACTCCCGCTCCGACATCTCAAGAAGCTATACGAACTGTCCAAAGTATTATTGAAGGCAGACATCGTTTCGTTTTCGTATAGCCCTTAGGCCTCACCGATAGTCATAGCCCTCAAGAAAAACGGTCTGGGCATTCGCTTGTGCATCGATTACAACCTAGTCAATCCGATTACGGCAGTCCTGGAATACGTAATGTCGCTTGCTGAGGACCTGCTTACGGATTTGGAGGCATACCTGTGGTTCTGTTCTCTCCACTCGCCAGTTATCGCTGGCGCCTCGAGTCTTCTCCGCACCCCGTCTCGGACGCGAACCGCATGCTGGTATGCTCCTGTCGTCATGGTGGGTGACTCGAGCGCTGTCCGGGCCACCTTAAACTCCGCGTTCAAGCATCTTGGTCTCACTCGGCCGTCGATTACGGTAAGGCGGCGCCCGTCTCCTCATGTCTTGTGTCTATTGCTGACGGTGTAATTGTTCCCTTCCTTCAGCCTTCGTCTGGTCCTGAGGGTGCGTCTGCAGCTGCCGGCACTCCATCCGCAGCTCCAGCCGCTTCGCAGACGGTGGTATGTACACGGTAGCGTGACTGAGCCGTCTGGCGGCTCGTCCACTGTAAGTCGTGGTCACCTTCTGCAATCGTCGTTCTTGCCTGGAGTGCTAACGCTGGCGTCTTCTTGCGGCTTGTAGATGTTGTTTGAGCCATCACTTGCTCATTGCATGTTGTTCTGCCGTCTTCTGGTTTGGGTTCGCCTACTGGTGACGACCCACCACACCAGGCATCGCTGGAGACGTCTGCTGGGCTGTCTGCTTCTCTGGCTGCCATTTCCGCTGCTTCTTCGGTACGTCCCGTCGACTTGCTCCGCTGGTTTCAGCTTCTTTTGCTCTCATTAGCAGTCGTTGTCTCCATCGTCGATCTCGCAGGCTCCTTCTGTTGGTATGCCTATTGGAGATGCTGCCGGCGGCTCGGGTGCGAGCCAGCAGTCGCCGCCGGCTGCTGGGTGTTCCATTCGGAGTGCGAGTGCTGATCCATCCGCCACCGGCGACTCGCAGGCCTCTGGCGATGCTAAATCGCGTGATTTCTTCAAGAAGCTCGCCAATGGAGGTTTGCGTCGAATCGTCCGAGCGTGTGACTGCGGTACTGGGTAGTCCCTCGGACGCCTCGCCGGCCATCTGGAACAGGGTCTAAACGTCCGCGGGGATCGTCACGTGGGTTCTCGCTTGATTGTCGCTCTCTTACCGGATGACGTGGTAGCGGCGGCCACCCTCGCATGGGCGTGCATGATGACGTGACTCGGGACGTGGCCGTGATACGGAGCCAGCTGCACTCCGCCGAGGCAGCGCGCGCTGTCGCGGAGAAAGCGATGATGAAGGAGTCGTTCAAGCATGAGAACAATATGGTCTTCCTCCAGCAGGCGCGCGCGGAGCTCGAGCAGTCCAAGAGGGAGGTCAAGCGCCTGTGCATCTTGGAGACCCACTGCCTCAAAGAGATTGAGGGCCTCGGGACGTGGTCGGCGCTCACACAGATACCGCTGCTCGCCTGGAAAATCGCGTGAAGGTGCTGATGCTGAGTTCAAGCGTCTGGCCGATCAGCTTACGCGCGAGCAGACAGTGTTCAGGGCTGCGGTGGCGTCGTCGACTGATCAGAGAATGCGGCTGCACGGCCTGTTGGTTTGCCTCGATGATGGCGATGACTCGGCTTCGACTCGTCTTCAGCGCAGGAACGAAGACCTTCAAGAGCAGGCGAAGCAGCTGACTCGCGCTAACTGGACTCTTCGGCCACACGTCAAGCTCGAAGAGATGGATCCAGACGTCCTCGTCTTGACCTACGAAGGTGCGTGTCTTCTTCCGAGTTGCTGTGTCTCCTTGATGTAGGCTTCTGTTCTGACTCTGGGTGATGACTCACTCCTGCAGGCTTGTCGACTGGCGCGTTGAACTGGGATTTGTTGGACATCAGCCAAGAGGTCAGACGGGTCCTCAAGGACAAGTTGAGCACTGCTGATCCATCTCGCTCAGATCGTCCCATTGCTGTCGACTTGGCTCGTGCTGTCTTATGGAACCGGACATTCAAGTTGAGTCGACACCGAATGAGCGAGCTGCTGAGGCGAACAAGGCTACGCCTGGAACAAGTGCTGCCGATGTCGAAGCGCACCTCGATCGCGCTCCAGAGGCTTCTTCGCGACGCGCGAACGTCAGTCGTTCAAGCAAGCGCTCGTCGCAAGCGGGGCCCCGTTTCCGGCACCAGTGTGCCAGATCAAACTCGGTCTCTCATTCGGCGTCGCAATAGCGGGCTAGATCATCGTCGGATCGCCGCACCCCAGTTGGTCCAGGAAGCCTCGCCGGTCTACCGAAGACTCAGCGCACGTTGCCAGAGGATCTCGTGCTCCTCTGTCGGGACGGGATGCAGTGGCGGTCGTGTGTCTTCGCTGGCTGTTCCCGGTGGTTCTCGGTTGACTGTTCAAGATGATGGGAGGTGGAGATCGTCAACCCTTCGGGAAATGCTCCAGCAGCAGCTGTGCTGAATTTCCAGTCGTCATCACGAGTGCCAGAGGCTTTCGAAGGTTCGCAGCCCAAGGCAAGACGAGGAGGAAGCCCAAGGGACGGTGTGCTCGTTCTCAGCCTGTCGCCGGGCCGCCAGCGCGCGCAATCTTTATGGAAGTGCTGTAAATTCCTTGTCGGACAGCTCACCTGTCCTTCCTTCGCTCAAGTCTTCTCGCGTCGTGGAGCCTTCGGATGAAGATGCTGATTGGTCCGGCACTCGTTCCCCTCCTTCCGAGCAAGTCCACGTTGACTCTAGCACTTCTCTCTATTGGTTTCCCAATGTTGGTTCGGATGAACAGAATATGGTTACTGGATCTATCATTGAGTTGCCAGGGGCCGTCTCCGGCTCGTCTTCTCTTGCGGAGTGTCCGGGCTCTGAGTCGTCGGGAGTTGTAGTGGGTCTAACTTGACTCACTACTTTAGCTTACACGTTGCGCAACGTGTATGAGGAAGCGTAAGTACTTAGTAATTACTTAGGTTAATTATATTTGAATACACAAATATAAGTTAAGTAACAAAAGGATTCCAAGTGACTTAGATTAGGTAAAATGAGAACTGTATTGTTTGTAAATTGATCTTCCTCTAAAATCTGCTAAAAACTGTTTATCATCTATGAAAGGGTTGGCAGCGGCTGGCTGTCAGAGCCCCGCTAATATGCATGTCTCTGATTGGTGAAAGATGCTGCTTTCTACCAATAGGATCTTTGGGTATGTGTGGACCACTCACTGTGGTGGTCCACTTCAATGTATCCATCGGTGTGTCTTACACCAATGTGAGGAAGTATCCAAAACGTTTAACAGATAACCTATCTGTTAAATTCACAAGTGGCTTGCAGCCACTTGTACGTGTAACCGTTACACCATCCCCCCCTTATAAGGTTAGACGCGCGGGGTCCCCGCACGTCAATCTTTGGAATTGACCATTCGTCAATTCTCCGCGTTTGGAGAAGAAATCCGCGCTCATTCAACGATGAGCGCGCCTCAGAAAAAAAGTCCGCAAAGTCGATGGGGAGTCATCTCTCCATCGACGACTACTCGAACGCCAGAAGGCGAAGTACGGTGACGTCGTCGATTTCGACGACGACGATGTAAGACATGGAGGGCGAGGAGGACTCGCCCTCAAAGCGTAAAGACTCAGTGTCGAGCGAATCGCTCGACCCTCACGCCAAGAACGTTCGCCCGCGTGAAGGGGACGAATCGGACGCTTCGAGTTCGAAGCGTTCGCGTACTGAGAGTGATACCCCACTCGCTTCCGCTGGGGCTCTCAGTTCTCCGCGCGCTGCGCCTGCAGCGCGCGATCCATGGATGCCGTCCGCGTCCGAGATCGCGGACCGGTTTGGGAACTCGGTACCTCCGAATGAGGTGCCGCTGTACGTATGCAGCGCCATCAAAGATGACGCTGTGGCTTCCGAGCTGCACTTTGATGCGGAAACGCACCAAAGGCGTGATTACTACATCGGACTCTTTCATGAGCTCCGATGGTTTCAAAGCAAGAAGACCTCTTCTCGCAGCAAAGTGCCCGAGTGGCAGGCACTTTGTCAAAGCTGGAACGCCTTTGTTGAGAACTTCAACAAGAGGCCGAGTGCTTACCGTGATCGGATTAAGCAAGCGCGTGATCGCTTCGAGACGTACTCGAAGCGTGGAAAGCTGGAGCAACTTCATGTTGCTGCTGAGGAGGCAAATGTGCCGTGCGCTGTGCCCGAGGGCTTCCAGTGCACGAAGTGCTTCCCAGGCGCGGTCCGCTTGAGCGACCGCGACCTGAACGGGTACACGTCGTTCCGTGTGCCCGAGAGTCTCAAAGAGCTCCGTGCTAAGTTCTTAGCACGTGAGGGTTCGGGCGCTAGCGATGACCGCAGCGCTCGTGTTACTTCCGCTGCGCCAGCGCGTACTGCTCTTCGTACGCCCTCACCATTTCCGGAACGTCCTCCACCAAGACGTTCCGCGGCTCCCATGTATCTCGATGGGGAGGAAATCCTCTCCAACGAATACGAAAACGAGCCCCTTGAGGGTTCGTTTTCGGGATACTATGGTCAACAATCCGCTCAACAATCCAGCGGGTTGAGCCGCGGGCGTCACGGATCGGCGGTGGCGGGGTGGGAACACGCCCGGGTATGATCAGCCCCGGGCTGATCAGTATGCGCCTCTCCACGATCGGGTGACCGCCGTGGAGCGTCTGCAGGGCGCTGAGTTCGCCGCCCTGAAGCAGGAGCTGGCGAACCAGAAGGCCCAAGTCGCGGCGGTCTCGCAGACCGCCTCGAATATCCAGGTCGAGCTGGGGACCGAGATGAAGGGGTTGCTCCAGCGCGTCCGCGTGCTGGAGGAGAGGTTGCTCGTCGCCGAGGCCAAGTCCTCCGCTTCTGCCTCGGCTCCTGCCGAGGCTTCGGGTCAGCCGAGCTAGATGGCTCGTGCTGCCGGTATGGCTTCAGCCGTCCGACGTAAAGGTCGGATGGAGGCGCATGCTAGACGGTATGTCTAGCGTGTATGCGTTGCCGTGCCGTGCCAACACAGTGAACGGCCCGATGAAGCGCGGAGCAAGCTTGCTTGCTCCGAAATCCGAAACTGCATGTCTAGGCAGGTTTTGTGTAGCTAACAAAACTAATGAACCAACTTTAAATTCATTTGTGTTGCCTCTGCCCGCATTGTCTGCGTTCAGCTTCTGTTGATCAACAGAAGCTGCTATTATGTCTTGGACAAACCGAATCACGGCTTGTCTTTTGGTGATGAAACTGATTGCATCCGAGCTGAAGTCATTCAGCTCGCTCTCCGCTAGAGGCCCGGCCTCTGCGTGGTTCTTTGCGGTGTCTGCGCCCTGCGCAGACCCCTGGTCGTTGGCCATGTTGTTGGGGGAGTCTGCGCCCTGCGCAGACTCATGTGGTTTGTCCATTGTTGCAGCTGACACTGTGCAAGTGTCAGCGGTTTTCTGCGGCTGCTGTATTGCAGTCGTAGATCCTCCCCCACTTAAAGTGGGAGCCATCACTCCGAGTAAACTCGGTAGGCGTGGATGCCGCATGGCATTCACGTAGAACGGCGTATGCCCGGTCGAGGCATGCACTGAGTTGTTGATGGCAAACTCTGCCATCGATAAGCACTCGCTCCAGTATTGGAACGAGTGAGCGTAGCTCTTCAACATATCGACGAGCACGCGATTCACGCGCTCGGTTTGACCGTCCGTCTGCGGATGATCCGCAGTCGACATGGAAAGCTGGCTCCCAAGAAGTGTAAACACTTCTTGCCACAGATGCGCTGTGAAGCGCGGGTCTCTGTCCGACACGATGTCGGACGGCATGCCATGGTGTTTGAACACCATGTCGACGAGCAGACGGGCTGTCTGCTTCGCGGTCACCTCTGCTGGCACCGCAGCAAGATGTACCATCTTGCTGAAACGGTCTACAAAGACCACAACACCGGTGTTCCCTCCGCTATCCGGGGGAAGACCAAAGATGAAGTCCAAAGACATGGACTTCCAACACTCCGACGGAGTCGGTAGTGATTGTAATGGAGCCTGCGCGAATGGCGCAGGCTTTACGCGTTGACATACCTCGCAAGCACGGATGTACTTGCGCACCCACTTATACTGGTGGTGCCAGTAGAAGTCGCGCGTGAGAAGGACGTAAGTCTTCTCACGTCCGAGATGTCCCGCAGTCGGGGCATCATGATACTCGTACATGATCCTGAGTCGCAGGTCATGGTCATTTGGCACGACAACGCGATCCGCGTTGTCGTCGACTGCGTTGTAGAGTAGCAGTCCTTCGTGCACACGAAAGCGGTGTGCACGCGCTCGAAGGTGCTTGGGCAGCTTCTGACGGGACTTGTCAGAAGGCGCTGTGCCATAGGCCAGCAAGAGCTTCGCGTCCGCGTCGTGCGCGTACGCGGCCTTCACATCATCCAACAGAGATGATGTGGGTTTGCTCGATCGCATGGCGTCAATGGCATTGATGTCAACAGCTTCTGCATAGTCCGGCCGACGTGATAACGCGTCGGCCACCACGTTCAATCTTCCGGGTTTGTATTCGACCCGGAAGTTATACTCCGCAAAGAATAAGAGCCATCTCGCCATTCTTTGTGAAATGTGTGGCGACTTCACTGCGGTGCGCAGTGATGCATGGTCGGTGTAGACCACAAATGGTCTACTCCCAAGCAAATACACTCGGAACTTTGCGAGTGCATACTTCATGGCAAGGAGTTCCTTGTCATGCACCGGATAGTTGCGCTCAGCTGGCTTCAGCTGACGCGATTGGTAGTAGACGACACGATCACGGCCCTCGTGATCGTGCTGCATTAACGCGCATCCGATCGCGAAATCGGATGCGTCACACACTACGTGAAATGGGCGATTTTGGTCAGCCACTGCCAAGATCGGCGCCTCAGTCAAGCCCCGCTTGACTGCATTGAATGCTTTTTGGCAATCGGGTGTCCAATTCCACACAGCTTCTTTCTTAAGAAGCTGTGACAGCGGGCGGATCTTGCCCGCATAGTCCTCCACGCACTTGCACAAGTATACGTAAGCCAAGGAACTGCCTCAGTTCCTTGACACTTGATGGCGTTGGCCATTCGTTAATCACTCTGACCTTTTCTGGGTCAGGGCGGACACCATTCTTCCCTACGAGACACCCGAGGACGGGTATCTCGCTCGCCCCGAAGATACACTTCTTCAGGTTCGCGTAGAGCTTATGCTTTCGCATAAGCTCAAGTAGCCGGAGATGCACCCTGTGCATCTCTACGTCGGTCTTCCCGTCCACAGCCCGGCTGTGGATGAATACATCATCGAAGTAGCTCGGTGCGAAGTCGCGCACCGAGCGCAACAAGTGCGTCACGCACCTGTTGAAAGTCGCAGGGGCATTCTTAAGCCCCTGTGGCATTACTAGCCATTCCCAGAGCATGCCGCTTGGCGTGCTCACTGCCGTGAGAGGGATATCGCTCTCACGCATTAGGATTTGATAAAATCCATCTCGCAAGTCGAGAGCACTGTAAACGGTGCTCCCGGCCATCGAATCGATGATAACATCTTTTCGTGGTATCGGCGTCTGCGCCGGTACCGTCGCATCGTTCAGCTTGTTGTAGGCATGAACGATGCGCCATCCGCCCTGTGGCTTCTTGACACAGAACGTCGGAGCACTGTGCGGGGACTTTGATTCCCGCACTTGTCCTGTTTTACGACGACTTTCAAAGAAGTCGTCGATCGCTTTCACTTGCTCTCGCGGCAGTGGCCACTGCCGCGTGACACAGTACTTCGTGCCCGGCACGAGATCAATCTCGTGCTGAATGCCCTTATCCTGCGGAAGCTCCGCAGGAATGTCTTCCGGGAGTACGTCTTTGTACTCCCTCAACAATTCGTAATAGGGACTCGACTTCAGCGAGTCCCAACCTTATTCCTCGAAGCGCTCTCGCTTCGTCTTCGCACTGAGAGTGTCTTCACTCTCAGTGGTACTTCCCATGAAGAGCTGCCTCAGCTCTTCGCTCTCGCCTCGCCGTTCTTTCGCTGTCCGAAGAACGCGGACTTGCTCGATGCGTCCATCGTGCAAGTCGCGCGTGAAGCGCTTCCAGCTCATGGCTGGAAGCGAAGTCAACTCCGACGCCGTCGTCGGAGGACTAGCGAGTTCCATCTCACGATACTGGAATCCAGTATCGGTGCGCGTCAAGACGCTTAGCGTCTTGACATTCGGCGTCACCGCCGCAGTCTGCCCAGCAGACTGCTCTTGTCGCGTCTCGGTCCCGGACCGAGACTTGCGCAGCGTTTTCCGCTTGCGCCGTCTTCTTGTTGTGCGGAGCCCGGCTCCGCACAGTTGTTCTTCTTGTCCAGGCCCGGCCGTGGACAGTCGTTCGCCGGCGGACCCTGTCCGCGGGCGCGCGGTATCAAGCCCGGCTTGACCGCATTTTCCTTCGTGCAGCCCGGCTGCACGGTAATGTGTCCCTTCGCCGGCAGACCCTGTCTGCGGGCGCGCGATATCAAGCCCGGCTTGATCGCATGGCGCTTCGTCGTGCAGCCCGGCTGCACGACAGCATGTAATTGCGTCAGTGCGGTACGTTTGCAACCGTCCGCACTGTTTGCAGCGTCAACTCCCGGAGTTGACACGCCTTCGTCACCTCGACGCCATTCATTGGCGGAGCCCCTCATGACCGAGGGTGCGTCGGCTCCCGGAGCCGACGCGTCGCTGTCGACCTGACCTCTTCGGGTCAGGGACTGTCCCTTACACGCTTGAACGTGGGTGTTGGTTCCCGGAACCAACATATCTTTTTCTTCCGACGTCGGCAGCATTGCCGACGTGGGTCTCACTTGTGCGCGCCCTTGCGCACTTCTTGGGCACTCCGGGACAGCAGCATAAAGCGCTGTCTCGACTGGTGAGCCGCGCGCACCTGCTGGTGCGCGCGCTGCGGTAACAGGGCCATCGCTCTCTGTTCCGCTATCGCGTCCGAAGCGCACGAGCGTGCGCTTCTTCCAATCTATTACCGGATCATGCCGTGCAAGCCACGGCATGCCCATTACTACGTCGAATTTATCGTCCAGGTCCAGGACGATAAAGTGTTCGACAAACACTCGTTGTTTGTACGAGAAGCGCACGTTCACGACGCGCTTCTCGGTCTTCACGATGGCACCTGTTGCCAGTCGTACCTCCAGAAGACTTCGAGGTGTATCTACCTCCTCGAAGTCAAGTCTTGACAGGCTTCGTAGTCGAACAAAGTTGTTCGACGCGCCTGAGTATCTACCAATGCTCGAAGAGAGTCACTCGCTCTCTTCGAGTAAACCTCAAGATGACTAGGTTCGGCCTGTCATCTTGTTTCTTAGTGAGAGCTGGTCTCACTGGGGGCTGCAGTCCTCAGTGTCGCGTGCCCGATGTCGGCACGCGCGATTGCATTACCAGTAGGGCGCCCCGCGCCTACTGGATGTTCACGTTTTTGTTGGTCCGCGGCGATGCCTAACATCGCCACGACGGCCACCTCCAGGGGGCATGGGAGCTGTGCACTCCCGTGCAAAGTGACCGATCCTTCCGCAACGGAAGCATCGCACGTTACCTCCCTGCTGCTGGTAACCAGCAGTTGTTGCGCTCGAGAGGTCCATTGGCTCCGGACCTCCCGTCCTCGCTACCGGGCGTGGTTGCGGCCTCGGCACGTTCACATGCAGTTTAGCCTGCCGCAGGCTAAACTCTTCTTGCATGGCAAGAGTGATCGCAGCTTCGAGAGTACTCGGGTACTCTCGGAAGAGATAGGTCTTCACAGGCCCATCTCTAAGTCCTTTCATGAACGTGACGACCTTGGTCGCCTCGTCAATCGGGTTAGTCACGATATTTGACACCAAATATCGTGCGCGCTGCGCGTAAGCATGGACATCATGCTTACCCTGCTGAAGGTCGAGGAACTCCGCCCTCGACCGGAACTCGTTTTGCGGGGGCTCAAACGCTTGTTTGAGCTCCTCCTTGAATACTTCGTACGTGCTGAAGCACGTAGGATCGGAGAGTCGGCGTCCATACGCCCAACTCCTTGCGCGTCCGCCAAGGCAGGACATGGCGAACGCGACCTTCGACAGCGGGTCGACGATGCGTCGAGCCGCTATGGCTGTGTCGAGTTCGACAAGCCATCGGAGGAGAGGCTCGCCCTCTCTTCCCACGTAATTGCTTACGCTCAACTTTAATGGTTGAGCACGCGGTGTCGTCCCTGACGACGCCGTCACTGAGGAAGCAGCGTCACGCTGCTCCTTCATGATGAACCCCAGAGCAACGCCATGTTGCTCCGTCGGCGATAGCGTACGCAGCATTGTAGCTATCGCCGCTTCTCCAATGACTGTTGACAGTCGTTGGAGGGCCTCCCACTCTGGGTCAGACAGGTGGGGGCAGTCAGCGCGTGCAACATGCGTTGCAGGCGTGTTGGAGCTCTCCATGGGCACCTCCGTGCTCATGTGGTTCTCGGCTCCGCGTTCGTACACCGCGTACGAACGTCAAGCAGTCGGTCGTTGGACGGACTACAAAGTGCTATCAGGTGTAGTGGGTCTAACTTGACTCACTACTTTAGCTTACACGCTGCGCAACGTGTATGAGGAAGCGTAAGTACTTAGTAATTACTTAGGTTAATTATATTTGAATACACAAATATAAGTTAAGTAACAAAAGGATTCCAAGTGACTTAGATTAGGTAAAATGAGAACTGTATTGTTTGTAAATTGATCTTCCTCTAAAATCTGCTAAAAACTGTTTATCATCTATGAAAGGGTTGGCAGCGGCTGGCTGTCAGAGCCCCGCTAATATGCATGTCTCTGATTGGTAGAAAGATGCTGCTTTCTACCAATAGGATCTTTTGGGTATGTGTGGACCACTCACTGTGGTGGTCCACTTCAATGTATCCATCGGTGTGTCTTACACCAATGTGAGGAAGTATCCAAAACGTTTAACAGATAACCTATCTGTTAAATTCACAAGTGGCTTGCAGCCACTTGTACGTGTAACCCCGTTACAGGAGTTGTCCAGGATACTGATGCAGAGATTGAGGATGCGCCTCCCGCTCCACCAAAGACTCAAAAGCGTTCCCGACACCAGCGTCGACGCTCTTCAGTTCCACACCAGTCTACCCCTTCTGGACGCGCTCAAGTTGTAGTTACTATCTCCTCCACCCCTGGATCGGACCCGAGCTTCTCGCGCCCGCTCGCTGTGCCGCCACTGGTGAGTAGTCAGCAGCCTCTCGTCCGATTCCCCAAGCAAGTAGCCAAATGGGCGTTGCCCTACATGGAGCCCTCTTTCACGATTCCTGAGGCTCTCACGTGCTCGACCCAGATTTTGAACGCTCGGCTGCCGACACCGTTGCCTCGGGACTTCCGGCTTTAGTCCAGCCATGAAGGTATCGCGGCGTTTGGGGACTACAAGATCCCCGATCACTCTTGGCAGAAGCTGCGCCAACGACTCTCGCTCCACGCGTGTCGTTTTGACACTTCTGAGTTCGATTCAGACTCCAAGGCATCTCAGCGGACGTCGCCGATGACTCGTGTGAAGGGATACTGGAGCAACTTCCGAGGTTTCGGCCCGGACGATGCCGACCTCGGCTTCTCGCTTCGGGAGCGTGGTCATTGGATTCCCCCCGAAAGCTGAGAGGATTACGTTCCCTGTCACTGCTGGCAACTTGGAGAATATGGATTGGGCTCCTGCAAGGAAGGTTCGCACGAAGGACTTGGACTCTGTGACACCTGCTTGGTCGAAGTACGTTGGTGAACGCAACAAGTGCAGCGACCGCCTCCGTGCCAAGGTGGTTCCGTATATCTGGAAGTGAGTCAGTAGCAAGGATCCCGGGTTCTCGGAGGTAAAGCCGGAGTTCATGTTTGAACCAACCGTGTCTGGTTATTCTCTTGAGTACGTGGTTTGGAAGCTCAAGACTGCTGACTGGTTGGATGCGATTGCGGCTCTGGATGCAGCGCAGCCCTGGCGGAGCGGGTGAATTGATGTGTCGGAGCGGCAACACCTTTGTCCCGTGCAACTCGTCAGCCCCACTCTTCGTTCCTGATGGTTCTTCGCGAGTCGACGTTGACCACCAAGTCGTTCCAAGTTCGTCGCTGCAGCTGGGCGAGTTAAGCCCAGAATGGGTTGTCGAGTTTGGCGACGCCCGTGTTCTTACTGCTGCGGCCGAGGCTTCGACAAGCGCTACGTCTGCTCTGGAGGAACAAGCCTCGGATGCTTTTGCTGCCTCCGAGGACTCGGATCTTCTGGACGCCCTGGCTCGTGTAGCAGTTACTTCCGATCCTGAGTGAGACTCTCTTCGACGAGACCATTCAAGATGACCAGGTTCGACATGTCATCTAGCTTCTTGCAGCGAGAACTAGTCTCACTGGGGGCTGCAGTCCTCAGTGTTGCGTGCCCGATGTCGGCACGCGTGACCGCATTACCAGTAGGGCGCCCCGCGCCTACTGGATGTTCGCTGTTATTTTTGGTGCGCCGCAATGCCTAGCATCGCCACGATGGCCACCTCCAGGGCGCATGGGAGCTGTGCACTCCCGTGCAAAGTGACCGATCCTTCCGCAACGGAAGCATCGCACGTTGCCTCCCTGCTGCTGGTAGCCAGCAGTTGTTGCGCTCGAGAGGTCCATTGGTTCTGGACCT
Source organism: Phytophthora cinnamomi (assembly GCF_018691715.1). Classification (NCBI taxonomy): domain Eukaryota; phylum Oomycota; class Peronosporomycetes; order Peronosporales; family Peronosporaceae; genus Phytophthora; species Phytophthora cinnamomi. The sequence goes on from NW_027150953.1 coordinate 143,873, forward strand.
CCCGTCCTCACTACCGGGCGCGGTTGCGGCCTCGGCACGTTCACATGCAGTTTAGCCTGCCGCAGGCTAAACTCTTCTTGCATGGCAAGAGTGATCGCAGCTTCGAGAGTACTCGGGAACTCTCGGAAGAGATAGGTCTTCACGGACCCATCTCAAAGTCCCTTCATGAACGTGACGTCCTTGATCGCCTCGTCAATTGGATTAGTCACGATATTTGAGACCAAGTATCGTGCGCGCTGCGCGTAAGCATGGACGTCATGCTTACCCTGCTGAAGGTCGAGGAACTCCGCCCTCGACCGGAACTCGTTTTGCGGGGGCTCAAACGCTTGTCTGAGCTCCTCTTTGAATACTTCGTACGTGTAGGATTGGAGAGTCGGCGCCCATACGCCCAACTCCTTGCGCGTCCGCCAAGGCAGGACATGGCGAACGCGACCTTCGACAGCGGGTCGACGATGCGTCGAGCCGCTATGGCTGTGTCAAGCTCGACTAGCCACCGGAGGAGAGGCTCGCCTACTCTTCCCACGTATTTGCTTACGTTCAATTTTAATGATTGAGCACGCGGTGTCGTCCCTGACGACGCCGTCACTGAGGAAGCAGCGTCACGCTGCTCCTTCATGATGAACCCCAGAGCAACACCATGTTGCTCCGTCGGCGATAGCGTACGCAGCATCGTGGCTATCGCCGCTTCTCCAATGACTGTTGACAGTCGTTGGAGGGCCTCCCACTCTGGGTCAGACAGGTGGGGGCAGTCAGCGCGTGCAACATGCGTTGCAGGCGTGTTGGAGCTCTCCATGGGCACCTCCGTGCTCATGTGGTTCTCGGCTCCGCGTTCGTACACCGCGTACGAACGTCAAGCAGTCGGTCGTTGGACGGACTACAAAGTGCTACCAGGTGTAGTGGGTCTGATTTGACTCACTACTTTAGCTTACACGTTGCGCAACGTGTATGAGGAAGCGTAAGTACTTAGTAATTACTTAGGTTAATTATATTTGAATACACAAATATAAGTTAAGTAAGAAAGGATTCCAAGTGACTTAGATTTGGTAAATTGAGAACTGTATTGTTTGTAAATTGATCTTCCTCTTAAATCTGCTAAAACTGTTTATCATCTATGAAAGGGGTTGACAGCGGCTGGCTGTCAGAGCCCCGCCAATATGCACGTCTCTAATTGGTAGATAGATGCTGCTTTCTACCAATAGGATCTTTGGGTATGTGTGGACCACTCATTGTGGTGGTCCACTTCAATGTATCCATTGGGGTGTCTTACACCAAGGCGAGGAAGTATCGCGGTATAAATTAATTCCCCGCTCTACCACAGAAGTATCTAAAACTTTTAACAGATATTTTATCTGTTAAAATCACAAGTGGCTTGTAGCCACTTGTGCGTGTAACCCCGTTACAGTGATTGCCCAGCAGCTGATGGGATCCCCTATTGGTCGTCAAGCTGTGGAGAAGCGAATTCCGGGGAAGGCGTGATTGGGAGCGATCGGCAAAAGATGGATTCCGACAGAGTCACAATATCGCGGAAGTGACACCGGAGAAGCCAGATCGAGTGGATCTGATCGGTACGAGTAGATTCAGGCTATCCGATGCGCGTACCATCGAAGGGAAACTGCAAGATGGCAAAGAAAGCGCCCATACACGGTGGAAGGCTGGATCAGCACTTCCCGGGAAGGCTGGACCCAGATCACATGCACCCATGTGGATCCCGATCCGGCCTACCGCTGCCAAGGCGGTTTCGAGCTTCGGGAAGATGATTATGACACGCAAAACGATGGATGGAGCTTAGACCAGCTGAAGGGCCCCAGATCAAGACAAGTTAGCCCGGATCAGGGACGGTGGGATCCGGATCACGTGTATCCATGTGGATCCAGATCCAGCTCACCTGCACTCATGCGGATCTGGAATTCTGAGAGGTGGCAATGGCAAGTGAAGTGGAGAAAGGAATTTGCGACGACCGAAGGACTCAAGATCAGCGAGGATCAGCGTGGATCAAGAGGAGGTGGTTCCAGATCACATGTACCCGTGTGGATCTGGATCCGGATCGAATACACCGGGGCAGATCCAAGCCTCTGGTAGACGGCTAAGTTGCGTGAAGTGAGGAAAGGAGGTCGCAACAGCACAGGGACCCCAGATCAACGCAGACCGACCCAGATCAAGGCACTTCGGAGATCAGCGGATCTGGATCTGAGAATCAGATCCGGATCTGGGAATCAGGCGGATCCGGATCTGGGAATCAGGCGGATCCGGATCTGGGAATCAGGCGGATCCGGATCTGGCGGATCTGGGACTCAGCGGGTGATCTGGCGACTACAGCTCAACGGAGGCAACAAGTGACGATGCAATGAAGGTAGAGGTGGTTTGTAGAGCCGGCAGGTACAGATGGGAAGATAGTTCGGATTGGGTGATAGGATTTTGGGATAGGATTGGACATAACCATAAATCAGACTCAAATTTGCCTTGGACAACACAAGTACCTTCGCCTTCGCCTGGAATCGGGATCGACATTGGCCCACCAAGAAGCAGCAAGGTACTGGGTAGCAGATCTAGTGTCGGTTGAATAATCTGGATAATATATTGGCCAGATCAACCTTCCTAGTGAACTCCCTACAAGTGCAGATCCCAGATCACTCGGAGCCAACTACTTGGCCGGGTGATCCTTGATTCTAAACTACCCTGATCCCGCTATAGGAAGCGGCAAGTACGACAAAGGGCGACCTACCAACTCGCAACAAGGGCCTACAACACATCACAAGGCAGCCACTCGGCCGGATCCAGATCCAGGCCGCCAGATCCAAGTCGGGAATCACTTGATCTGGACCAAGAACCGCGAGCAGAGTGAAGATTTCCGCGCTGCTCCACCGGATCCCCGCGTCTCGCCAAGACGTTCCTACTTCAACACTTGGACTCTTCAGAAGTTACCAGAGGAGCAAGATCCAGCCCTACCGACGGGTACACAAGGTGAGGAGTTCAGCACTGATCACGGATCATCGGAGTACCCCCTCCGTTAGTCGGTGTCCGGGCGCTGTTGAGAAGTTGGATCTAGCAATCTCGCAGATTTTGCTGATCCCGCTACACCACAAAGCCCTCGTCCGAAAAGCGAGTGGAGTCGCGAGGCTGGTTGACGATAAACGTGTGGGCGATGACTGGTACCGAGGTTTCTTAGTTCGGTATTCAGCGTTAGGAAATCGCAGATCACAAGCGGTTACCAAGGATCGAAATGCAGTCGCGAAAACCGATATCACAATACAGTTCTGGTCGCTGGCCAAGGTAGTAATTGAGCACAAGCTGGATGCCTCTCGCATATTCAGTGTAGACGAAACCGCATTTGAAATCGTTAAGATGTCAACGCGTGTGATCGCATTGCGGGGATCTTGGGATGTATTACTACTACCGATAGCGCCTTCATGAGTTCAACCCTGTTTGCCAAGTGGCTAGAATTCTTTTCGTCTGCGATCCTTCTGATATCAAACGCTCTGTTTTGTTGCTAATGGACGGATGCTCGCCGCATACTTCTGCTGATATTAATAATATTGGATCAGACTGTTAATCCGACCGCCGCAAAATTTTACGAGGGGGTGACCAATACGAGTCCAGCGGACCAACGTTACGGACCGGCTAGTTAGTTGCCCAGTACACCTTCCAGTTGTGATTGGGGTGCTGGTTGAATCGCTGCCAACGGCGGATGGTTACGTCCGGCTGGATTCCGCTAAATACAAGAACTGGCAAGTTTTTGCGTACCCTGTGGTACGTGATAAGACCCTATTGAAGTGGGAAGCCGAACTCTACCAACAGTGGTTAGCCAAACAACCACCGATAGGGAATAGACCGAGCTACCCCTCGCCCAATGACATCCGGAAGCGGTCGCTAAGGATCAAGAAAGTGAGAAAGTCGGTGCTGACGGCAGGTGTGATAGCCCTGATGACTCGTCAGTGGATAGTGACTCGGAATCAGCGGTGCAAGAACACTGCCGGAACCTCCTTGTCACTACGGACGACTCAGCGGAGGTGCCCAGCGCCGAAGACGATGCTGCCATGACTTCGGAAGCATCTGGGGAAGAGCAAAGTGCTAGCGAGTCTACGGCTCAAGGCGTCGAGGAAGTCCGGCCGGCGAACGAAGCACCGGAATATATCCCGACGACTCAGCCAGCTTCAGGTGGCGACCCCGACGACGACTTAGAAGTACTTAGACGGACTTATATCGCGGTGATGTAATAGTAACGGAAGGTACTCCAGAGGATGGCGCACAGATAATCGATCATCGTGCAGTCGGAATTGACTACTCGCTTTCCTACCGTACTTGTCGGAGGCAGCGACAACTGAGCTGAACTATTCAGCCGCGAACGTAACGAATCCCGAAATGCCAGGGGAACGACAGGAACTCTTGGTCGTGGTGCTGAAACGACATGAGTAGGTTATGATTGCGAGTAGTAACGTACTCCCACCGCCAGCATATGGGAAGGGCATGCGCCCATCAAGCAGCACTCCCGCTCCGACATCTCAAGAAGCTATACGAACTGTCCAAAGTATTATTGAAGGCAGACATCGTTTCGTTTTCGTATAGCCCTTAGGCCTCACCGATAGTCATAGCCCTCAAGAAAAACGGTCTGGGCATTCGCTTGTGCATCGATTACAACCTAGTCAATCCGATTACGGCAGTCCTGGAATACGTAATGTCGCTTGCTGAGGACCTGCTTACGGATTTGGAGGCATACCTGTGGTTCTGTTCTCTCCACTCGCCAGTTATCGCTGGCGCCTCGAGTCTTCTCCGCACCCCGTCTCGGACGCGAACCGCATGCTGGTATGCTCCTGTCGTCATGGTGGGTGACTCGAGCGCTGTCCGGGCCACCTTAAACTCCGCGTTCAAGCATCTTGGTCTCACTCGGCCGTCGATTACGGTAAGGCGGCGCCCGTCTCCTCATGTCTTGTGTCTATTGCTGACGGTGTAATTGTTCCCTTCCTTCAGCCTTCGTCTGGTCCTGAGGGTGCGTCTGCAGCTGCCGGCACTCCATCCGCAGCTCCAGCCGCTTCGCAGACGGTGGTATGTACACGGTAGCGTGACTGAGCCGTCTGGCGGCTCGTCCACTGTAAGTCGTGGTCACCTTCTGCAATCGTCGTTCTTGCCTGGAGTGCTAACGCTGGCGTCTTCTTGCGGCTTGTAGATGTTGTTTGAGCCATCACTTGCTCATTGCATGTTGTTCTGCCGTCTTCTGGTTTGGGTTCGCCTACTGGTGACGACCCACCACACCAGGCATCGCTGGAGACGTCTGCTGGGCTGTCTGCTTCTCTGGCTGCCATTTCCGCTGCTTCTTCGGTACGTCCCGTCGACTTGCTCCGCTGGTTTCAGCTTCTTTTGCTCTCATTAGCAGTCGTTGTCTCCATCGTCGATCTCGCAGGCTCCTTCTGTTGGTATGCCTATTGGAGATGCTGCCGGCGGCTCGGGTGCGAGCCAGCAGTCGCCGCCGGCTGCTGGGTGTTCCATTCGGAGTGCGAGTGCTGATCCATCCGCCACCGGCGACTCGCAGGCCTCTGGCGATGCTAAATCGCGTGATTTCTTCAAGAAGCTCGCCAATGGAGGTTTGCGTCGAATCGTCCGAGCGTGTGACTGCGGTACTGGGTAGTCCCTCGGACGCCTCGCCGGCCATCTGGAACAGGGTCTAAACGTCCGCGGGGATCGTCACGTGGGTTCTCGCTTGATTGTCGCTCTCTTACCGGATGACGTGGTAGCGGCGGCCACCCTCGCATGGGCGTGCATGATGACGTGACTCGGGACGTGGCCGTGATACGGAGCCAGCTGCACTCCGCCGAGGCAGCGCGCGCTGTCGCGGAGAAAGCGATGATGAAGGAGTCGTTCAAGCATGAGAACAATATGGTCTTCCTCCAGCAGGCGCGCGCGGAGCTCGAGCAGTCCAAGAGGGAGGTCAAGCGCCTGTGCATCTTGGAGACCCACTGCCTCAAAGAGATTGAGGGCCTCGGGACGTGGTCGGCGCTCACACAGATACCGCTGCTCGCCTGGAAAATCGCGTGAAGGTGCTGATGCTGAGTTCAAGCGTCTGGCCGATCAGCTTACGCGCGAGCAGACAGTGTTCAGGGCTGCGGTGGCGTCGTCGACTGATCAGAGAATGCGGCTGCACGGCCTGTTGGTTTGCCTCGATGATGGCGATGACTCGGCTTCGACTCGTCTTCAGCGCAGGAACGAAGACCTTCAAGAGCAGGCGAAGCAGCTGACTCGCGCTAACTGGACTCTTCGGCCACACGTCAAGCTCGAAGAGATGGATCCAGACGTCCTCGTCTTGACCTACGAAGGTGCGTGTCTTCTTCCGAGTTGCTGTGTCTCCTTGATGTAGGCTTCTGTTCTGACTCTGGGTGATGACTCACTCCTGCAGGCTTGTCGACTGGCGCGTTGAACTGGGATTTGTTGGACATCAGCCAAGAGGTCAGACGGGTCCTCAAGGACAAGTTGAGCACTGCTGATCCATCTCGCTCAGATCGTCCCATTGCTGTCGACTTGGCTCGTGCTGTCTTATGGAACCGGACATTCAAGTTGAGTCGACACCGAATGAGCGAGCTGCTGAGGCGAACAAGGCTACGCCTGGAACAAGTGCTGCCGATGTCGAAGCGCACCTCGATCGCGCTCCAGAGGCTTCTTCGCGACGCGCGAACGTCAGTCGTTCAAGCAAGCGCTCGTCGCAAGCGGGGCCCCGTTTCCGGCACCAGTGTGCCAGATCAAACTCGGTCTCTCATTCGGCGTCGCAATAGCGGGCTAGATCATCGTCGGATCGCCGCACCCCAGTTGGTCCAGGAAGCCTCGCCGGTCTACCGAAGACTCAGCGCACGTTGCCAGAGGATCTCGTGCTCCTCTGTCGGGACGGGATGCAGTGGCGGTCGTGTGTCTTCGCTGGCTGTTCCCGGTGGTTCTCGGTTGACTGTTCAAGATGATGGGAGGTGGAGATCGTCAACCCTTCGGGAAATGCTCCAGCAGCAGCTGTGCTGAATTTCCAGTCGTCATCACGAGTGCCAGAGGCTTTCGAAGGTTCGCAGCCCAAGGCAAGACGAGGAGGAAGCCCAAGGGACGGTGTGCTCGTTCTCAGCCTGTCGCCGGGCCGCCAGCGCGCGCAATCTTTATGGAAGTGCTGTAAATTCCTTGTCGGACAGCTCACCTGTCCTTCCTTCGCTCAAGTCTTCTCGCGTCGTGGAGCCTTCGGATGAAGATGCTGATTGGTCCGGCACTCGTTCCCCTCCTTCCGAGCAAGTCCACGTTGACTCTAGCACTTCTCTCTATTGGTTTCCCAATGTTGGTTCGGATGAACAGAATATGGTTACTGGATCTATCATTGAGTTGCCAGGGGCCGTCTCCGGCTCGTCTTCTCTTGCGGAGTGTCCGGGCTCTGAGTCGTCGGGAGTTGTAGTGGGTCTAACTTGACTCACTACTTTAGCTTACACGTTGCGCAACGTGTATGAGGAAGCGTAAGTACTTAGTAATTACTTAGGTTAATTATATTTGAATACACAAATATAAGTTAAGTAACAAAAGGATTCCAAGTGACTTAGATTAGGTAAAATGAGAACTGTATTGTTTGTAAATTGATCTTCCTCTAAAATCTGCTAAAAACTGTTTATCATCTATGAAAGGGTTGGCAGCGGCTGGCTGTCAGAGCCCCGCTAATATGCATGTCTCTGATTGGTAGAAAGATGCTGCTTTCTACCAATAGGATCTTTTGGGTATGTGTGGACCACTCACTGTGGTGGTCCACTTCAATGTATCCATCGGTGTGTCTTACACCAATGTGAGGAAGTATCCAAAACGTTTAACAGATAACCTATCTGTTAAATTCACAAGTGGCTTGCAGCCACTTGTACGTGTAACCCCGTTACACCATCCCCCCCATAAGGTTAGACGCGCGGGGTCCCCGCACGTCAATCTTTGGAATTGACCATTCGTCAATTCTCCGCGTTTGGAGAAGAAATCCGCGCTCATTCAACGATGAGCGCGCCTCAGAAAAAGTCCGCAAAGTCGATGGGGAGTCATCTCTCCATCGACGACTACTTCGAACGCCAGAAGGCGAAGTACGGTGACGTCGTCGATTTCGACGACGACGATGAAGACATGGAGGGCGAGGAGGACTCGCCCTCAAAGCGTAAAGACTCAGTGTCGAGCGAATCGCTCGACCCTCACGCCAAGAACGTTCGCCCGCGTGAAGGGGACGAATCGGACGCTTCGAGTTCGAAGCGTTCGCGTACTGAGAGTGATACCCCACTCGCTTCAGCTGGGGCTCTCAGTACTCCGCGCGCTGCTGCTGCAGCGCGTGATGTTAAAGCTCAAGGCTCTCCGCGCGCTGCGCCTGCAGCGCGCGATCCATGGATGCCGTCCGCGTCCGAGATCGCGGACCGGTTTGGGAACTCGGTACCTCCGAATGAGGTGCCGCTGTACGTATGCAGCGCCATCAAAGATGACGCTGTGGCTTCCGAGCTGCACTTTGATGCGGAAACGCACCAAAGGCGTGATTACTACATCGGACTCTTTCATGAGCTCCGATGGTTTCAAAGCAAGAAGACCTCTTCTCGCAGCAAAGTGCCCGAGTGGCAGGCACTTTGTCAAAGCTGGAACGCCTTTGTTGAGAACTTCAACAAGAGGCCGAGTGCTTACCGTGATCGGATTAAGCAAGCGCGTGATCGCTTCGAGACGTACTCGAAGCGTGGAAAGCTGGAGCAACTTCATGTTGCTGCTGAGGAGGCAAATGTGCCGTGCGCTGTGCCCGAGGGCTTCCAGTGCACGAAGTGCTTAGGCGCGGTCCGCTTGAGCGACCGCGACCTGAACGGGTACACGTCGTTCCGTGTGCCCGAGAGTCTCAAAGAGCTCCGTGCTAAGTTCTTAGCACGTGAGGGTTCGGGCGCTAGCGATGACCGCAGCGCTCGTGTTACTTCCGCTGCGCCAGCGCGTACTGCTCTTCGTACGCCCTCACCATTTCCGGAACGTCCTCCACCAAGACGTTCCGCGGCTCCCATGTATCTCGATGGGGAGGAAATCCTCTCCAACGAATACGAAAACGAGCCCCTTGAGGGTTCGTTTTCGGGATACTATGGTCAACAATCCGCTCAACAATCCAGCGGGTTGAGCCGCGGGCGTCACGGATCGGCGGTGGCGGGGGTGGGAACACGCCCCGGGTATGATCAGCCCCGGGCTGATCAGTATGCGCCTCTCCACGATCGGGTGACCGCCGTGGAGCGTCTGCAGGGCGCTGAGTTCGCCGCCCTGAAGCAGGAGCTGGCGAACCAGAAGGCCCAAGTCGCGGCGGTCTCGCAGACCGCCTCGAATATCCAGGTCGAGCTGGGGACCGAGATGAAGGGGTTGCTCCAGCGCGTCCGCGTGCTGGAGGAGAGGTTGCTCGTCGCCGAGGCCAAGTCCTCCGCTTCTGCCTCGGCTCCTGCCGAGGCTTCGGGTCAGCCGAGCTAGATGGCTCGTGCTGCCGGTATGGCTTCAGCCGTCCGACGTAAAAGGTCGGATGGAGGCGCATGCTAGACGGTATGTCTAGCGTGTATGCGTTGCCGTGCCGTGCCAACACAGTGAACGGCCCGATGAAGCGCGGAGCAAGCTTGCTTGCTCCGAAATCCGAAACTGCATGTCTAGGCAGGTTTTGTGTAGCTAACAAAACTAATGAACCAACTTTAAATTCATTTGTGTTGCCTCTGCCCGCATTGTCTGCGTTCAGCTTCTGTTGATCAACAGAAGCTGCTATTGTGTCTTGGACAAACCGAATCACGGCTTGTCTTTTGGTGATGAAACTGATTGCATCCGAGCTGAAGTCATTCAGCTCGCTCTCCGCTAGAGGCCCGGCCTCTGCGTGGTTTCTTGCGGTGTCTGCGCCCTGCGCAGACCCCTGGTCGTTGGCCATGTTGTTGGGGAGTCTGCGCCCTGCGCAGACTCATGTGGTTTGTCCATTGTTGCAGCTGACACTGTGCAAGTGTCAGCGGTTTTCTGCGGCTGCTGTATTGCAGTCGTAGATCCTCCCCCACTTAAAGTGGGAGCCATCACTCCGAGTAAACTCGGTAGGCGTGGATGCCGCATGGCATTCACGTAGAACGGCGTATGCCCGGTCGAGGCATGCACTGAGTTGTTGATGGCAAACTCTGCCATCGATAAGCACTCGCTCCAGTATTGGAACGAGTGAGCGTAGCTCTTCAACATATCGACGAGCACGCGATTCACGCGCTCGGTTTGACCGTCCGTCTGCGGATGATCCGCAGTCGACATGGAAAGCTGGCTCCCAAGAAGTGTAAACACTTCTTGCCACAGATGCGCTGTGAAGCGCGGGTCTCTGTCCGACACGATGTCGGACGGCATGCCATGGTGTTTGAACACCATGTCGACGAGCAGACGGGCTGTCTGCTTCGCGGTCACCTCTGCTGGCACCGCAGCAAGATGTACCATCTTGCTGAAACGGTCTACAAAGACCACAACACCGGTGTTCCCTCCGCTATCCGGGGAAGACCAAAGATGAAGTCCAAAGACATGGACTTCCAACACTCCGACGGAGTCGGTAGTGATTGTAATGGAGCCTGCGCGAATGGCGCAGGCTTTACGCGTTGACATACCTCGCAAGCACGGATGTACTTGCGCACCCACTTATACTGGTGGTGCCAGTAGAAGTCGCGCGTGAGAAGGACGTAAGTCTTCTCACGTCCGAGATGTCCCGCAGTCGGGGCATCATGATACTCGTACATGATCCTGAGTCGCAGGTCATGGTCATTTGGCACGACAACGCGATCCGCGTTGTCGTCGACTGCGTTGTAGAGTAGCAGTCCTTCGTGCACACGAAAGCGGTGTGCACGCGCTCGAAGGTGCTTGGGCAGCTTCTGACGGGACTTGTCAGAAGGCGCTGTGCCATAGGCCAGCAAGAGCTTCGCGTCCGCGTCGTGCGCGTACGCGGCCTTCACATCATCCAACAGAGATGATGTGGGTTTGCTCGATCGCATGGCGTCAATGGCATTGATGTCAACAGCTTCTGCATAGTCCGGCCGACGTGATAACGCGTCGGCCACCACGTTCAATCTTCCGGGTTTGTATTCGACCCGGAAGTTATACTCCGCAAAGAATAAGAGCCATCTCGCCATTCTTTGTGAAATGTGTGTGGCGACTTCACTGCGGTGCGCAGTGATGCATGGTCGGTGTAGACCACAAATGGTCTACTCCCAAGCAAATACACTCGGAACTTTGCGAGTGCATACTTCATGGCAAGGAGTTCCTTGTCATGCACCGGATAGTTGCGCTCAGCTGGCTTCAGCTGACGCGATTGGTAGTAGACGACACGATCACGGCCCTCGTGATCGTGCTGCATTAACGCGCATCCGATCGCGAAATCGGATGCGTCACACACTACGTGAAATGGGCGATTTTGGTCAGCCACTGCCAAGATCGGCGCCTCAGTCAAGCCCCGCTTGACTGCATTGAATGCTTTTTGGCAATCGGGTGTCCAATTCCACACAGCTTCTTTCTTAAGAAGCTGTGACAGCGGGCGGATCTTGCCCGCATAGTCCTCCACGCACTTGCACAAGTATGTGGCCAAGCCAAGGAACTGCCTCAGTTCCTTGACACTTGATGGCGTTGGCCATTCGTTAATCACTCTGACCTTTTCTGGGTCAGGGCGGACACCATTCTTCCCTACGAGACACCCGAGGACGGGTATCTCGCTCGCCCCGAAGATACACTTCTTCAGGTTCGCGTAGAGCTTATGCTTTCGCATAAGCTCAAGTAGCTGCCGGAGATGCACCCTGTGCATCTCTACGTCGGTCTTCCCGTCCACAGCCCGGCTGTGGATGAATACATCATCGAAGTAGCTCGGTGCGAAGTCGCGCACCGAGCGCAACAAGTGCGTCACGCACCTGTTGAAAGTCGCAGGGGCATTCTTAAGCCCCTGTGGCATTACTAGCCATTCCCAGAGCATGCCGCTTGGCGTGCTCACTGCCGTGAGAGGGATATCGCTCTCACGCATTAGGATTTGATAAAATCCATCTCGCAAGTCGAGAGCACTGTAAACGGTGCTCCCGGCCATCGAATCGATGATAACATCTTTTCGTGGTATCGGCGTCTGCGCCGGTACCGTCGCATCGTTCAGCTTGTTGTAGGCATGAACGATGCGCCATCCGCCCTGTGGCTTCTTGACACAGAACGTCGGAGCACTGTGCGGGGACTTTGATTCCCGCACTTGTCCTGTTTTACGACGACTTTCAAAGAAGTCGTCGATCGCTTTCACTTGCTCTCGCGGCAGTGGCCACTGCCGCGTGACACAGTACTTCGTGCCCGGCACGAGATCAATCTCGTGCTGAATGCCCTTATCCTGCGGAAGCTCCGCAGGAATGTCTTCCGGGAGTACGTCTTTGTACTCCCTCAACAATTCGTAATAGGGACTCGACTTCAGCGAGTCCCAACCTTGTTCCTCGAAGCGCTCTCGCTTCGTCTTCGCACTGAGAGTGTCTTCACTCTCAGTGGTACTTCCCATGAAGAGCTGCCTCAGCTCTTCGCTCTCGCTCGCCGTTCTTTCGCTGTCCGAAAGAACGCGGACTTGCTCGATGCGTCCATCGTGCAAGTCGCGCGTGAAGCGCTTCCAGCTCATGGCTGGAAGCGAAGTCAACTCCGACGCCGTCGTCGGAGGACTAACGAGTTCCATCTCACGATACTGGAATCCAGTATCGGTGCGCGTCAAGACGCTTAGCGTCTTGACATTCGGCGTCACCGCCGCAGTCTGCCCAGCAGACTGCTCTTGTCGCGTCTCGGTCCCGGACCGAGACTTGCGCAGCGTTTTCCGCTTGCGCCGTCTTCTTGTTGTGCGGAGCCCGGCTCCGCACAGTTGTTCTTCTTGTCCAGGCCCGGCCGTGGACAGTCGTTCGCCGGCGGACCCTGTCCGCGGGCGCGCGGTATCAAGCCCGGCTTGACCGCATTTTCCTTCGTGCAGCCCGGCTGCACGGTAATGTGTCCCTTCGCCGGCAGACCCTGTCTGCGGGCGCGCGATATCAAGCCCGGCTTGATCGCATGGCGCTTCGTCGTGCAGCCCGGCTGCACGACAGCATGTAATTGCGTCAGTGCGGTACGTTTGCAACCGTCCGCACTGTTTGCAGCGTCAACTCCCGGAGTTGACACGCCTTCGTCACCTCGACGCCATTCATTGGCGGAGCCCCTCATGACCGAGGGTGCGTCGGCTCCCGGAGCCGACGCGTCGCTGTCGACCTGACCTCTTCGGGTCAGGGACTGTCCCTTACACGCTTGAACGTGGGTGTTGGTTCCCGGAACCAACATATCTTTTGTCTTCCGACGTCGGCAGCATTGCCGACGTGGGTCTCACTGTGCGCGCCCTTGCGCACTTCTTGGGCACTCCGGGACAGCAGCATAAAGCGCTGTCTCGACTGGTGAGCCGCGCGCACCTGCTGGTGCGCGCGCTGCGGTAACAGGGCCATCGCTCTCTGTTCCGCTATCGCGTCCGAAGCGCACGAGCGTGCGCTTCTTCCAATCTATTACCGGATCATGCCGTGCAAGCCACGGCATGCCCATTACTACGTCGAATTTATCGTCCAGGTCCAGGACGATAAAGTGTTCGACAAACACTCGTTGTTTGTACGAGAAGCGCACGTTCACGACGCGCTTCTCGGTCTTCACGATGGCACCTGTTGCCAGTCGTACCTCCAGAAGACTTCGAGGTGTATCTACCTCCTCGAAGTCAAGTCTTGACAGGCTTCGTAGTCGAACAAAGTTGTTCGACGCGCCTGAGTCTACCAATGCTCGAAGAGAGTCACTCGCTCTCTTCGAGTAAACCTTCAAGATGACTAGGTTCGGCCTGTCATCTTGTTTCTTACAGTGAGAGCTGGTCTCACTGGGGGCTGCAGTCCTCAGTGTCGCGTGCCCGATGTCGGCACGCGCGACTGCATTACCAGTAGGGCGCCCCGCGCCTACTGGATGTTCGCGTTTTTTGTTGGTCCGCGGCGATGCCTAACATCGCCACGACGGCCACCTCCAGGGGGCATGGGAGCTGTGCACTCCCGTGCAAAGTGACCGATCCTTCCGCAACGGAAGCATCGCACGTTACCTCCCTGCTGCTGGTAACCAGCAGTTGTTGCGCTCGAGAGGTCCATTGGCTCCGGACCTCCCGTCCTCGCTACCGGGCGTGGTTGCGGCCTCGGCACGTTCACATGCAGTTTAGCCTGCCGCAGGCTAAACTCTTCTTGCATGGCAAGAGTGATCGCAGCTTCGAGAGTACTCGGGTACTCTCGGAAGAGATAGGTCTTCACAGGCCCATCTCTAAGTCCTTTCATGAACGTGACGACCTTGGTCGCCTCGTCAATCGGGTTAGTCACGATATTTGACACCAAATATCGTGCGCGCTGCGCGTAAGCATGGACGTCATGCTTACCCTGCTGAAGGTCGAGGAACTCCGCCCTCGACCGGAACTCGTTTTTGCGGGGGCTCAAACGCTTGTTTGAGCTCCTCCTTGAATACTTCGTACGTGCTGAAGCACGTAGGATCGGAGAGTCGGCGTCCATACGCCCAACTCCTTGCGCGTCCGCCAAGGCAGGACATGGCGAACGCGACCTTCGACAGCGGGTCGACGATGCGTCGAGCCGCTATGGCTGTGTCGAGTTCGACAAGCCATCGGAGGAGAGGCTCGCCCTCTCTTCCCACGTAATTGCTTACGCTCAACTTTAATGGTTGAGCACGCGGTGTCGTCCCTGACGACGCCGTCACTGAGGAAGCAGCGTCACGCTGCTCCTTCATGATGAACCCCAGAGCAACGCCATGTTGCTCCGTCGGCGATAGCGTACGCAGCATTGTAGCTATCGCCGCTTCTCCAATGACTGTTGACAGTCGTTGGAGGGCCTCCCACTCTGGGTCAGACAGGTGGGGGCAGTCAGCGCGTGCAACATGCGTTGCAGGCGTGTTGGAGCTCTCCATGGGCACCTCCGTGCTCATGTGGTTCTCGGCTCCGCGTTCGTACACCGCGTACGAACGTCAAGCAGTCGGTCGTTGGACGGACTACAAAGTGCTATCAGGTGTAGTGGGTCTAACTTGACTCACTACTTTAGCTTACACGCTGCGCAACGTGTATGAGGAAGCGTAAGTACTTAGTAATTACTTAGGTTAATTATATTTGAATACACAAATATAAGTTAAGTAACAAAAGGATTCCAAGTGACTTAGATTAGGTAAAATGAGAACTGTATTGTTTGTAAATTGATCTTCCTCTAAAATCTGCTAAAAACTGTTTATCATCTATGAAAGGGTTGGCAGCGGCTGGCTGTCAGAGCCCCGCTAATATGCATGTCTCTGATTGGTAGAAAGATGCTGCTTTCTACCAATAGGATCTTTGGGTATGTGTGGACCACTCACTGTGGTGGTCCACTTCAATGTATCCATCGGTGTGTCTTACACCAATGTGAGGAAGTATCCAAAACGTTTAACAGATAACCTATCTGTTAAATTCACAAGTGGCTTGCAGCCACTTGTACGTGTAACCCGTTACAGGAGTTGTCCAGGATACTGATGCAGAGATTGAGGATGCGCCTCCCGCTCCACCAAAGACTCAAAAGCGTTCCCGACACCAGCGTCGACGCTCTTCAGTTCCACACCAGTCTACCCCTTCTGGACGCGCTCAAGTTGTAGTTACTATCTCCTCCACCCCTGGATCGGACCCGAGCTTCTCGCGCCCGCTCGCTGTGCCGCCACTGGTGAGTAGTCAGCAGCCTCTCGTCCGATTCCCCAAGCAAGTAGCCAAATGGGCGTTGCCCTACATGGAGCCCTCTTTCACGATTCCTGAGGCTCTCACGTGCTCGACCCAGATTTTGAACGCTCGGCTGCCGACACCGTTGCCTCGGGACTTCCGGCTTTAGTCCAGCCATGAAGGTATCGCGGCGTTTGGGGACTACAAGATCCCCGATCACTCTTGGCAGAAGCTGCGCCAACGACTCTCGCTCCACGCGTGTCGTTTTGACACTTCTGAGTTCGATTCAGACTCCAAGGCATCTCAGCGGACGTCGCCGATGACTCGTGTGAAGGGATACTGGAGCAACTTCCGAGGTTTCGGCCCGGACGATGCCGACCTCGGCTTCTCGCTTCGGGAGCGTGGTCATTGGATTCCCCCGAAAGCTGAGAGGATTACGTTCCCTGTCACTGCTGGCAACTTGGAGAATATGGATTGGGCTCCTGCAAGGAAGGTTCGCACGAAGGACTTGGACTCTGTGACACCTGCTTGGTCGAAGTACGTTGGTGAACGCAACAAGTGCAGCGACCGCCTCCGTGCCAAGGTGGTTCCGTATATCTGGAAGTGAGTCAGTAGCAAGGATCCCGGGTTCTCGGAGGTAAAGCCGGAGTTCATGTTTGAACCAACCGTGTCTGGTTATTCTCTTGAGTACGTGGTTTGGAAGCTCAAGACTGCTGACTGGTTGGATGCGATTGCGGCTCTGGATGCAGCGCAGCCCTGGCGGAGCGGGTGAATTGATGTGTCGGAGCGGCAACACCTTTGTCCCGTGCAACTCGTCAGCCCCACTCTTCGTTCCTGATGGTTCTTCGCGAGTCGACGTTGACCACCAAGTCGTTCCAAGTTCGTCGCTGCAGCTGGGC
Source organism: Phytophthora cinnamomi (assembly GCF_018691715.1). NCBI lineage: Eukaryota > Oomycota > Peronosporomycetes > Peronosporales > Peronosporaceae > Phytophthora > Phytophthora cinnamomi. Next base: position 160,475 of record NW_027150953.1, read on the forward strand.
GAGTTAAGCCCAGAATGGGTTGTCGAGTTTGGCGACGCCCGTGTTCTTACTGCTGCGGCCGAGGCTTCGACAAGCGCTACGTCTGCTCTGGAGGAACAAGCCTCGGATGCTTTTGCTGCCTCCGAGGAGTCGGATCTTCTGGACGCCCTGGCTCGTGTAGCAGTTACTTCCGATCCTGAGTGAGACTCTCTTCGACGAGACCCTTCAAGATGACCAGGTTCGACATGTCATCTAGCTTCTTGCAGCGAGAACTAGTCTCACTGGGGGCTGCAGTCCTCAGTGTCGCGTGCCCGATGTCGGCACGCGTGACCGCATTACCAGTAGGGCGCCCCGCGCCTACTGGATGTTCGTTGTTATTTTTGGTGCGCCGCAATGCCTAGCATCGCCACGATGGCCACCTCCAGGGGGCATGGGAGCTGTGCACTCCCGTGCAAAGTGACCGATCCTTCCGCAACGGAAGCATCGCACGTTGCCTCCCTGCTGCTGGTAGCCAGCAGTTGTTGCGTTCGAGAGGTCCATTGGTTCTGGACCTCCCGTCCTCACTACCGGGCGCGGTTGCGGCCTCGGCACGTTTGCATGGGGTTTAGCTTGCCGCAGGCTAAACTCTTCTTGCATGGCAAGAGTGATTGCAGCGTCGATAGTGCTCGGGAACTCTCGGAAGAGATAGGTCTTCACGGACCCATCTCCAAGTCCCTTCATGAACGTGACGTCCTTGGTCGCCTCGTCAATTGGATTAGTCACGATATTTGAGACCAAGTATCGTGCGCGCTGCGCGTAAGCATGGACGTCATGCTTACCCTGCTGAAGGTCGAGGAACTCCGCCCTCGACCGGAACTCGTTTTGCGGGGGCTCAAACGCTTGTCTGAGCTCCTCTTTGAATACTTCGTACGTGTAGGATTGGAGAGTCGGCGCCCATACGCCCAACTCCTTGCGCGTCCGCCAAGGCAGGACATGGCGAATGCGACCTTCGACAGCGGGTCGACGATGCGTCGAGCCGCTATGGCTGTGTCAAGCTCGACTAGCCACCGGAGGAGAGGCTCGCCTACTCTTCCCACGTATTTGCTTACGTTCAATTTTAATGATTGAGCACGCGGTGTCGTCCCTGATGACGCCGTCACTGAGGAAGCAGCATCACGCTGCTCCTTCATGATGAATCCTAGAGCAACACCATGTTGCTCCGTCGGCGATAGCGTACGCAGCATTGTAGCTATCGCCGCTTCTCCAATGACTGTTGACAGTCGTTGGAGGGCCTCCCACTCTGGGTCAGACAGGTGGGGGCAGTCAGCGCGTGCAACATGCGTTGCAGGCATGTTGGAGCTAGAGCCGCTGCGCAGTCTACCCGCCCTACCGAGCCTACCGCACACCCGCTCCGTGAAGAACGCTCCTCAGGGGCGAAGACTTCGCACCTGGGGGTGGTCGGATAGTCACCCGCCGAAGCTTTAAGGCGGTCCAAGAGAAGGGAAAGCGGCACCGATACTCTGGCATTTTGACCGGTCGAAGGACGTCCACGTGATGCTGTTTGCCATTAAGGGGCACTGATCTTCACGTTACTTCAGATGCACGATGACAAGCTTCGCCCAGTTCGATTTTGCGGCCGCGTGCTCAAAGACGCGGAATGAACTATCATCCCGTCGAAAAGGTGATTGCGCTCTTACTACTGTTGATAACCTGTTACACCCAGTTAGCGCAGTTAGCGGGACTCACACTGCGGGTTTATACCCACTTTTCCACCCTGGAATGGATCACCAAGTTGAAGTCACTCTTCGGGAGAGAGGTCCAGTTCAAGGTAAAATCTCACACTCAGTGTTGGTTTTTCAACCTCGCCAACGAACCCTTCTTCTTCTATCCGCTCCGCGTCGCTCTTCCTTACCTTTCATTAGTATGGCGGATATGACAGTTGTTCCTAGATCGTGTGGAGCCTCCCGGAGTGGAAAATAGTGATAGCAGCGACCGCTTACCTCTAGAAGACCACGGTGAACATCGCCGAGTATACGGGAATGTACGGGAATGAATAATGGTGCGCCGGCGGTGACGGAGAACACGGTGTCGAAGACTTGATGGTGGTCGGTGACTCGAGGTCCACGATCCAGCTATCCCTGGAATCACCGATGGCGCAGCTAAACCGACACAAAGAGATCACAGCACGGTTGCGATCGTTCACATATCTTCACGTGGTCCGAGAATATAACGCCGCCGCGGACTGGCTGGCGTCGGAAACGTTGGAGTCAAAGATGTCGAAGGTAGTCCTGAACGGGAGCCGGAAGAAGGAGAGGTGGCGTTCCGTTCCGATTTGTTTTGGATACGAACACCGTATCTAAATTTTTCGACTATAAATTGCGCGTAAAAATTAGCCGAACCTTTAATCATGACGATAGGCAACTTGGGCAACGGAATTTTGGTGCACTGAAGTTGTTGATATACAAAAAGTCACATCAACGTTAACGAGCTCGCGTGGCCCAATGGATACGGCGCTGCCCTCCTAAGGCAGAGATTGCGGGTTCAAGTCCCGCCGTGAGTATAGTCTTTTAATTTTTTGTTTTTATTGTTATCACTCACATGTCTGATTATGTATCAAAAACTTTTCATGTGTAACTAGGGAGGTATCCAAACTGTGCATTAAGAGTAATGTAAAGTTCAAATGTAGTCAAGAAGAAAATGGGAGTGCAAAGCGTGTCCGGGTTGCTGTGCGCTTAGAGGAGCCAATATCCCAGCTTAGTGGTAGCCAGATACCCTCAACTATATTGTTGATGTCACCAATCATCTACCTGTGGCGACAGTGGGGACGAAGACCCCGTACGAATTTGGGGCACTATGTGCTACGCATACGTTCCCTAATCAAGGCGAAAGGCCCCCAAAACTCGGTGATCGAATGATTGAGTGTAAGCTTTTAGGGTTGGCGCCCAAATACAAGGGATACCGGCTGCTAGATGTCAAAAGCGAACAAGTACCTTATTGCCCGAGACGTATTGTGCCTTTCACCTCTTTTGGCAAAAAGGGTGCCCCCCAACAGCGAGGGCTAGGCTTTTACGTCTGTTTTGACGGTGGTAGGCACCACGAATTACCATCGCACTTAAAGCGACATCAGATTTTATCCTATCACAGAAGCGGTATTCTCAATTTTCCTCCAATTATATAGCATCCGGTTGCACTCTTTCAAAGGGCTTAAGGAACTAGTCTCGAGTACGGGGAAGGTCTGAATGGCCGACACCTGTCCAGCCAGTCAAGCTTTTTGCCACTACAGAAGAGTTAGAGATGACCTTCTCAATTGACATGCGTTGGAGAGGCATCGTGCTCATGTACGGATATTCCATAAATATAGCGACAGTAGCTAGCGTTTTAGGACTATCGGTGCGTAGTTTAGGCCGCTGGTACTGGCGATTTCGTACGACAGGAAACGTACTGATGAACGAGCCAAGGACCAAAACGTCGCGATGATCAAGTGAAGTGTGCGCATTTGTACGGTAGTATGTGAGAAATCACCCTTGCTTCTACTTCGAGGAGCTACGACTCGAGCTTCGCACTAACTTTCGCGATAATACTAACTTGTCGAACTCAACTATCTGCCGGACACTTCGCTTCGACCTCAATCTGACAAGGAAGGTGCTCACCAAGCGGGCGCGAGAATGTGTGCCTAGCGAGCGCCGCGAGTATCTCGCCCGGCTTCTGCCCTTCTATAGCGGCCCTGACCAACTCGTCTTCATTGACGAAACGTCCAAGGATGGAAGGTATATTTCATGATTAAAGTTGTTATTTTACTGTGAATTACTGTTCTGACAAATTCTTACGGCTCTTAATTTTTGTTAGATCTCTACTACGTCGCTATGGCTGGCCGACGAGGAATACCCCTGCCCAAGTGACCCTTCCGTTTAGTCGGGGAAAGCGAGTGTCCAAACTGCCCGTTATCACCAGCCGTCCACACCTTCATCTCTGTATATGAGCACACACGTTCCATACCCCCCCCCCCCCCCCCCTATCGGGCATAATAACCCTCAACCGTAAGCTGCTTCGCATTCCTATCTGCATTTACCTCCCGCTCAGCAAATTTTCCCTGAAGCACTTGTCGCTTGTATACGGCTGTTGTGTCACTGCAGCTCGAACCAGGCGATACACGCGCGTACCAAGTAATACCACCGGGAGGGTAGTATAGATAAGGAAGAAGAAAATATCATACATAATTTAGGAAAACGAACTAGATTGGAGGTAAAATTGAAATGACCACCGAAGCTGAAGATACAGCTTCAGAGTCCTACATGCGACCACCGACATCCCGAATAATGGGATACGAAAACGGGGTCAGTGGTAACAGACGGAGGTCAAAGAGAAAATAATCCGTAATGTCAGACTAACAGATTAGTGACACATTTAAATAACGTTACGATCGGTAAGAAACGCATTCCCATCCCGCGCTCTATAGAGGAGGCACAGGCTAGCGAATATGGTAGCAGTAGTGTGTGCAATCAAGACAGAGTTTGAGGCCCTACCGAAGAATGGCTCGTGAAAGCAGTACTTTTTTTCTCATGGGCGAAGAGCACTCAGTTGTCACTTGGTGTTCGATGTTAAGTACAAATCAGACGGTTCTGTTGACAGTTTTAAGGCACGTTTGGTAGTCCATGGGAGCACCCAGCTGTACGGCATTGACTACAAGGAAGTCTTTGAGAACTTTAGTTTCCGGAGCTATCTCGGATTACGGAGCTATTTTGTCAATGCTCCAAAAATAGACTCGCGGAATGACGATAATATCGTCATAACATAATATACAAGGGTGTAAGATATTATATTATAGTATCTTACACCCTTGTATATTATGTAAGTAAGTTTATAAGTAAGTTTATAAGTAAGTAAACGAAGTAAGTAAGTAAGTGAGAAACGTAGAATAGAATAACACGAAAACTATAGCCTTAAATACACCATTTCCCAAGCTACTTGCAAAGTCTCCCAACCAAAGTGAAAGGAGGATGAGCCTACGAAAAAAAAAGACAGCAAGTCAATACAAAAAGGACATTTTCCAGTGGAGTAAATTTTGCCCATCACTCGTTCCAAGCAAAGTGAAAGGCGCCAATTTTTGGCGCCCAAACGACCTCGGGCCAGTGGTTAGTGAGCAGCCACGCTGTTCAAAACTTCACTTCAGCTCCCTTCATTTTGCATTTTGCAGAGCGGCAACAGAATGCCTTCCCACCCGCCCCCCCCCCAAGAAGCTCGACGACAACGCGCGTGAGCTCGCCAAGCAGCGAGTTCTCCGAGTCTTTCGCGAAGGGGGAGACTGGAAACTCGCTGCTATTCACAACGACCTACCCTACACTACTGCTCGCCGCGCTGTGGTCGACAACGGCACGGACCCTAAGCAAAGAGGGGGCGTGCGCTGGTCGTGCGTTAAAATGACTGTCGAGGTCATGGCTAAGTTGGAAGAGTATTTAGACGAGGATCGCAGCGCTACTTTAATCGACGTGCGACAGACTGCTGAGCGACACAGGGGTTTCTGTGAGCAAGTCGTCGGTTCACCGTGCATTATAAGGCATGCTGTACACAACGAAGAAGCTACGCATCGAGAAGGCTACAATGAACAATACGACCAACAAGCAGAAGAGGAAGGAGTTCGTGGGGAAGGTTGAGACCAACTTCAATCTGTACCTGTCCCATTCGAAGGGGTGGTCTCGCGTAGGCGAGCGCGCCGTCGTGCAGCTGCCCCCATCGCAAGGTAAGAACTTGCATGTCCAAGGTGGCGTCTCCGCCTTTACAGGGCTCGTGCTGCTGAGGACGCACGAGGGCTCTGTCACGAAGACAGAAAACGCGCGGTTCATCGCTGACTTGTTCGTCGCGGCTCAGCGAAATACTGCTTTTTTTTACTGGGACCGAGTATGAACCCACCGGGATACCCGGTAATGGTGAAATACCCCTAACTAACTGGAGACGTCTGAAGTAGAGACAAGGTTGTTGTGGCTGACCAACGAGTGGGCCCAAAGCGTAGCCCTAGGAAGAACCACCAAGGAGATCGCAAGGAGGTGCACACGCCGAGCCTGACCAAGGATCGGAGCCGAGAGGTCTCAACCGAGTCTTTGCTGGGTCCAGCTGGGGTCTTTCAGTTAAGTCAAGACTCTGAGCCCTCTGTGTTCTAGTCTGACGTTCGGCGGTCTGCGTTTGGTCAAGGTTCGTTCTGGAAGCTGGGAATTTACCCGCACCTCGCCACACGCGTCGCTGGGTACCGGTTCATCCTGTCTTCGCGTTCAATTCGACACTCGTGCATGTCGGCAAGGGCAGCTTCATCGTGAGTTCGGGCTTGCTCAAGAGAGGTTCAGCACGGCGACCTTGTGTTGCAGCGCGGGGCATTGCAACAGTGTACTGAATACCTTGTTGGAGTAGGTTAGAAGTTCGATACTGAATGGATTTGGTCTGAGCGGGCTTTGTTACGCCTTAAAGCATCTGTAGACAAGGTTGGTGGACTGAAGTGAAGCTCTCCATCCACCAATACGGTGATTGGTGACCATGAACCACCGCAACGGTTCGAGGTCCGCGGTTAACCCTGAATTCACGTACAATTTGACTTTGTCTTGTCTACAGTAGTGAAATAGACTAGGTTGATCGGCAAAACGTTGACGAAAACGCTGAAACATCCTCTCTTTTCTGGGAGATCGGTTTAATCGCAATGTGCTTGTTCTTCTGAGAAAGGCGTGTCTCCTCAGAGAGCTACCATTAGTTTGCGGCGTTCGCAGGTGCATCGTGTGCTACCCAGATTGACGGAGCAGATCGTCATCTCCGCTTGCATCTACATAGTTGCGAACCTTCTCGAGCACATTTTGGAGCATCGTGTCCAGGGGCTCCTACGAGTTCTCGATAGCCTGAAGACCAACCCACGACATCAATAACGACCGAGCTGCTAGTTGAAGCGATGCTCTCGAAACCTTCGATGCCTAACACTACACCTTGGCTGGAGACAAATTCTAACAGCTCCTCACTGGTGTCCAGGTCCGCGTCCGCTTAGAATTTCAGGCCGGACGCGTGCACTTCGTACACACACTCAGTCACCAAGTGCTCAATCGTGAAGGAATGGAATAGAGCGCTCGTGACATTGAATGAATCAGCCCAGTGGCCCAATAGCTTGTTGTTCGGCAGTCTCTGGTGTTAAAGGGTGATGCGTGCGCGTGGCTTCACACTTGGCGCGCCATTGTGTGTGCGTGCGTGTGCGTGTGCGTGTGCGTGTGCGTGTGCGTGCGTGTGTGTGTGCGCGTGTGCGAGGCTTTGTGGCGGCGTCCAATGCTCAAGATGAGACGCGCAGGCTGCGTGTGCATGAGGACGAGCGCGTGGGAGCGCGTCTGGATGTTCAAGCTGCGTGGATGCGCGGGTGGGTGCATAGTATTTGCATATGTAGGAGTAGGGTGTCCATGACTTTGCACAAGTCTGTATTGCTTAGTGGGTTAGTACCGGGTCTTTGACTCGAAGGTCGTGGGTTCGATTCCCACAGATGTTTGCTTTTCTTTTTGCCAACAAGAGAGCATAGTAGGCAGGCTAGAAGCTAAAACTCACTCAATCAATCTTACTTTTGGTTTTGCAATCTCGGCCCGAAGCCGTCTTTAAGTGTTTCAAGCTTTACAGCTCGTAGTCCAACTTCCTTTTGGTTATGAGCCCAAGTACCGACACCAAGTTCAAAGTCGAGCCTTTCGACGGCTCGAACTACTCGCTGTGGAGCTACAAGATGAAGATGTACCTGATGTCCAAGGGATTGTGGGATGCGGTCAGCGGAGAAGCCGAGGTGGCCTCGGCGAAGGAGCAGCAAGCGCACGCGGCGATTGTGCTCAACCTCAACGACTCGCAGTTGATGCACGTGGTGACGTCCAAGACTGCGAAGGAAGCGTGGGACACATTGAAAACGTTCCACAAGACTCAAGACATGGCGAACCGACTGTGGCTCAAAGAGAAGTTCTCGGCGTTCAAGTTTACAGCATCCTCCGTCAGCAATCACGTAACGGAGTTAGAGAAGCTCGTGATGGATATGAAGAACGCGGGGTGTGAACCGAGCGAAGAAGACGTCTGTGCGACGATGTTGCGGAGTCTACCATCGAGCTACGAGAGCCTGGTTCAAGCATTTCGCATGCCAGTGAGCGATTTCAAGCTTGCAGACCTCGTGAGCAAGCTGATTGCGGAAGAAGTGCGTCAAAAGGACTCGACGCGCGTCGAAGAGGCGACCGCGCTTCTTGCCGGTAAGGGCAATGGAAAGCAGCAACAGAAGAAGAAGAACACACGCGGGGGACGCAAGAAGGGATTCTCCGGAGCGTGTTTCAACTGTGGCAAGATGGGCCATTACGCGAGGGATTGCCGTTCTAGGGCAAGTCCCGATGATAGTATCCAAGACCAGTCAAACGTTGCGTTTAACGCGACCGACGCTTTTGCGAGCGAGAGCTGGGTGATGGATAGTGGTGCTTCGGCACACATGTGCAAGACACGCGACGCCTTTCACGAGTACTCGGCTATAAAGACTGCGCGCAGCATATTGAGCGCAAAGAACAGTGCGAACTTGAAGATTCTCGGCTTTGGAACAGTTGTTTTGCGTGTCTGGACTGGAAGTTCGTGGATAAACGCGCGGCTGGAAAACACGTTGCATGTTGAAGACTTAAACAAGAACCTGTTCTCTCTGACGGCTGCAACAGCACGCGGTATGACCGTGACTATGGACAGCGAGCGGTGCGTTGTGAAACGCGGCAGCCAAGTTGTGGCGACGGGTAGGAAGCAAGGCAAGCTGATGTACCTCAACACTGATGGTGGTGAGGAGTGTCATGTGGCTGAAAACGACGTTGGTCTGTGGCATCGGCGACTCGGTCACGTGTCTTTCAGCACGTTGAACTCCATGGTTAAGGACGGAAAACTCAGTGGTGCGCAAGTTGCACCTGGAACCGTGTGTGGTGTATGCGCGACTGCGAAACAAGCACGCAAGCCATTCAGTTCAACCGAGAAGGAGCTCGAAGCCAGGGAGAGTGCACGCAATGACACCACCGTGTGCTCTGATGTGTTGGGGCCTGTCACCCCCGCATCCAAGTCGGGCTACAAGTATATTGTGAGCTTTATTTTGATGAAAAGCCGTTTTGTGACGATCTATCCACTGCGCAAGAAGAGCGAAGTGTGTGAGGCGTTCAAGAAATTTCTCAAAGAGGCAGAAACAAGCGCGGGCATCAAGGTTAAGGTGTTACGCAGTGATAATGGTGGTGAGTATTGCAACGCAGCAATGGAGACTCTTTGCGACGACAAGATGGTCAAGCAGGAGTTTACGGTACCATACAACCCGCAGCAAAACGGTATGGCAGAGCGAATGAACCGTACTCTGGTCGAAATGACACGCTGCATGCTGAAAGAGAGCGGGATTGACAAGTCGTACTGGTGTGAGGCTATGATGACTGCAGCAGACATTCGGAACGTGTTGCCTAACACTTCAAACCCACACTCAAGTCCGTTCCAACTGGTTTACAAAAGGGAGCCACGTCTGGAGCACATGCGCATTTTTGGGACCGAGTGCTATGCCCATGTGACCAAGCAAAAACGCAAAAAGCTGGATGACTCGGGTATCAAGTGCGTTTTCCTCGGCTACGCCAAACAGCACAAAGCATATCGACTGCTGGATCCAACTAACGGATCAATCGTAATTTCAAGGAGTGTGACGTTTGCTGAAGCCCCACTCGCTACGGCGCGTAAGGAGGGCAGCCAGGAGGTGATCGATATCATCGGCAACGACGAAGAAGAGGAGCGCACGGAAGAACCCAGCGTTGAGGAAGGTTTCCGCACACCCCCAACTCACCCACGCCGGGAACCTGATAATCACAGCGGGCCGACTGACTCTGTGCCGACGCGTGGCTCTAGCACTCCGGGGAGAGATGGCGAGGAGGAGTGGATGGTGCGTCCGGCACGCAAAAGGCGTGGAGTTGTGCGCTACCAGGACGAGTACCCCGGGATTCGACGTGGTGAGTTCAACTTGGACGATTTTGAGGGTGAGTTCGATTCCCTCTACTGTCTACTTACTGAAGACGACGACGGCGAGCGTGCTGTTTCATACGACGAAGTTATGCGCAGCAAGTACAAGGACGAGTGGCTGCGTGCCATGGAAAGCGAGATGAAGTCGCTTGAGGATCACCGCACCTGGACTTTGGTGGATATGCCATCAGACAAAAAGGCAATCGGGTGCAAGTGGGTTTTCCGCATCAAGCGAGACCCGAGCGGGAAAATTATCAAGTTCAAGGCTCGTTTGGTGGCAAAGGGCTTCACACAACGCCCAGGAGTTGACTACACGGAGACGTTCGCTCCTGTAGCACGCAAGGAGTCCATCAACATGGTTGTGGCAATTGCTGCAGAGGAAGACATGGAGGCTGAAAACGTGGATGTTGACACCGCGTTTCTATACGGTGACGTGGACGAGGAACTCTATATGGACCAGCCAGATGGTTTCGAGGACCAAAGCAACCCGACTAAGAAGTGTTTGCTGATGCAAGCACTTTACGGCACGAAGCAAGCGGCGCGTCAATGGAACAGCAAGCTGAATAAGCACTTGGAAAGCCAAGGTTTTTGTCGATCGGCGGCGGATCCGTGTGTGTACGTTCGGCGTTCTGGGTCAAAGTTCAGCATTATTGTCGTCTATGTGGACGACCTCATGATCTTCAGCAAGACGAAAGCAGATATTACTGTGATCAAGGAGGCGCTGAAGCGTGAGTTCAGCATTAAGGAGCTCGGTGAGCTAAAGTACTGTCTCGGCATCGAGATCCACCGCGACCGTGAGAGCAAGGTCATTATCATGAACCAACGAGCGTATATTCAGCGACTCGCAGAAAAGTTCGGTGTAGAAAACTGCAAGGCAGTGCACACACCAGCGGATAGCAACTCGAAACTGGTGAAACCCTCGGAGGACGAAGTTTTCGCGCCTAAGTACCCGTACCGCGAGTTGGTGGGGGCTTTAATGTACCTCGCAACTTGCACCCGTCCGGACATTGCTCAAGCTGTGGGTGAAGTGGCCAAGTTTTGCGAGTACTACAACAAGTCTCATTGGGTGGCCGCAAAAAGGATTTTAAAGTATTTGAAGACGACTCAAGACTTGGGGCTTGTGTTCAACGGCCGGACCAAGGGAGAGTTGTTCGGCTACGCGGATGCGAACTGGGCAGGCGATCTGGACACTCGGCGCTCGACTACAGGCTACGTGTTTTTCCTGAATGGGAGTGCGATTTCGTGGAAGTCGAAGCGGCAACCGACAGTGGCAACATCGAGCACGGAGGCAGAGTATATGGCCTTATACAATGCCACCCAAGAGGCAGTATGGCTGCGTCAGCTACTAAAGGACGTGGGGGCTGAGTGTGTGGGTGCTACTACAATATTCCAGGACAACCAAGGATGCATTGCGCTGGCCAAAAACCCAGCTTACCACTCACGTACGAAGCACATCCACCTGAAGTATCACTTCTTGCGCGAGAAGGTGGAAGACAAGATCATCGTGCTTGAGTACAAGCCGACAGACGAGATGGTCGCGGACGGGTTTACCAAGGCGCTGGCACGACCCAAGCACCGCCAGTTTATCGTTGGACTCGGCATGGACGACTAAGACGCCAGGCACAGCGCATCAAGGGAGAGTGTTAAAGGGTGATGCGTGCGTGTGCGTGTGCGTGCGTGTGCGTGTGCGTGTGCGTGCGTGTGCGTGCGTGTGTGTGTGCGCGTGTGCGAGGCTTTGTGGCGGCGTCCAATGCTCAAGATGAGACGCGCAGGCTGCGTGTGCATGAGGACGAGCGCGTGGGAGCGCGTCTGGATGTTCAAGCTGCGTGGATGCGCGGGTGGGTGCATAGTATTTGCATATGTAGGAGTAGGGTGTCCATGACTTTGCACAAGTCTGTATTGCTTAGTGGGTTAGTACCGGGTCTTTGACTCGAAGGTCGTGGGTTCGATTCCCACAGATGTTTGCTTTTCTTTTTGCCAACAAGAGAGCATAGTAGGCAGGCTAGAAGCTAAAACTCACTCAATCAATCTTACTTTTGGTTTTGCAATCTCGGCCCGAAGCCGTCTTTAAGTGTTTCAAGCTTTACAGCTCGTAGTCCAACTTCCTTTTTCTGGTAGATCCTTGACCATATTACAAAGTCGCCAGCGTCGAAACGGACATGATTGCCCTAGTGTAATTTCATGTCTTTGAGTCTATTGCGATCCTTGACGTTAGCAACCTCGCGATGGATCTAGTGCTGCGACTTACGCAGACGATGAAATTGGGCTCCGACATTGTCAAGTTCGATCACTCTCTCGCTTCCGGAAGTACTGGCTTTCACCATGATAGCATCTGACGCGGCTGCTGCAGGTAACCCTGTATAAACCTCAATCGGAGCGTGACAAGCAAGTGTTTGCACAGGAAGGTGGCTCAGATTCGACTGCACTACAGATAGTAAAGATGATCACTCGTATTGGTCCAATGAATACTCCATCAGGGGCGCGTGGAAAGTCTGGAGGACATCCTTCTTAAGGCGCTCTTGGGTTCCGTTCAGCCACGGTGAGTACACAGCAGTAACGTTCTGCTCTGCTTTGAGTCGAGCAGACAACTGCTTGATCGCTTCGTTGCAGATATGTCTTCCTTGATCAGAGAAAGAGTGTCAGGTGTACCGTAGCGCAAGTGCCACAACATCAATGCTTCCACTGCCACATAGGCTGTCGGGGTGGCGCACGGAACAATTCGCAAAAGTGAGAGACACCATATTTGAGCAGTAGAATATAGACGAAACCACTAAAACCCTCGCCAAGGTCACTGAACGACTTCAATGCGTGCGTTGCTGAAATTAATGGACCGTACGGCCGAGGTGTCAGCTGGGGGCCCTTGACATGCTTGAAAAGCACGACGTCACGAATGAATTTCACAACATTCTCAGCCAAGCGGGCAATCCAAAAGCGCTGCTGCAGTACGACCGTCATGGGTTGTTTGCTACTGTGGCCTTGTGCTACAGCATGTGCGACGACAAAGAGGCGTACAATAAGCCCTTTCTCTCCACCCGGGACCCCGTGGCGTCCATCAATCATCACCACACCATCCACCTACTCCTGGCGACTTGCAGCCGTGCACGCTCGGGCCCAGCGGCCAAGTTGGCCTTGTAGATCTCGCTTACCGTAGAAAAGACAATTACCGTCCGAGAGGGGCCGCAGCTGGGAAGTTAGTACCCGGGAAAGCGCGGGACGACACCGCGTCTGTACAGCTGTCACATTGGTTTCATTCCGCGTGTGCCAGTGAGAGACAATGTCCCCCCAGACGTTGTCTTCTCCCGCGATGTGCTGAATCACATAATGAAGTCCGCAAAGGCGCATTGCCCACCGTTGAAGTTGATCACGGGCATGATTCTTGAGGTCCTCGTGCGGCGCGAAAAATGTAGATTAGATTCGCGTGGTCGCAGTTCCTTAGGTGGAGCAGCAAATATTCCACGTCGTGACACGCCTTGACGATGGGATATGTCTCCTTTTCTATAATTGTCCAGCTCCATTCATTGTGCTTGAAGGTGCCGCCCTTGCAGATGATCATTTCGTGCTTTTGTTGGGCAGCTGGAAGAGAGGGATCCTAGTCGAACCACGATGGAGTAGCCGGAGATGCTGGCATCTGTGAAGACGAGGAGCTATACTTGGCGAAGTCTTCAGAGACGAGTCGCGTACTAGCATCAGCCTGGCGTTGCACACATCCTGTTCCTCAACCGTCCACACCGTTGCTGAGCTAAGTGCGTTGCGACTGCGACCACCGACACGCTTCTTCTCAGCCACCAATTTCGCATGGAGGAGAGCAACTATATAGGCGTAGTCAGGCAGCGAGTCCTACAGTCAATTGGTAGCGCAAGATACTGCAATTCTGCAACTGTTGTTGACACAGAAAGCGTAGACAGAGCATCGACGCAAGGGGGATCATGTCCGATACCTGATCTCTATATAAGATGACCGCACCACTTCACCTCCGTGGTGAAGAGCGAGCACTTCACCATGTTTAACTTCAGCATGGCCTCAGCCACGAGCGAAAATAAATGACGGAGCACACTAATGAACTCATCTACTGTAGGCGCGAAAACAATGGCATCATCCACCCATAACAGAGCCGAGTGGGGGATCATCGGGACCAGCACTCACTGCATCTCTCCCTGGAATGGAGCGCCGAGTTTGTTGCGCCCTGTGGCACTCGATTTAGCGTAAATACGCCCTCCTCAGTGATAAAGAAGAACATATCACGGCACTCTTCACCCAGCGGACGTTGCCAGAACACTTGGGGAAACCCGAACGACACGAGCAAGTTCTTGCCTGCGAACGCGTCCATCGTCACTGCGGCTGTAGGGATGGCACCAGCAATAGGAATAGTTATACGATTGACTGGCCCGTAGTTAACAACCAGGTGGAACTTATTTCGCGAGCCTGGCTTGCGCATAAAACCACAGCACTTGCCCAGCGGGGAGAGTAGATTTTCTCTCGACCAGGCCGTTGTCGAGCAAAGCCCCGACGTACTCCCGGATAAACGGTGCCTGCAACGGGGAATATCTGCGCGGCGGACATCGGTGCGGCACCACACCGCTCTGCAGGATCACGTAGAGGGACCCTACGCGCACAGGAGGGTTGGGCCCAATAGTCTCGCGCCAGACGTCTTAAAATAGGAGCGCAAATTCTGCGTTGAAAGCAAGATCACCATTGAGGTGTCGATAGCAAATACGAAGTACGGCAGCGCATTAAGTATTATCAATGCTAATCACAAAGCTAATTAATTCAAACCGGCCTAACCCCACAAACGTGGTGGGAACGTATCTAGACTGAAGTTATCGGTTAGTGCGTTCTCATCAACTCGTACCTGTGTTGCCGTCTGCAAATCTGGTGCAGGCGATTCAACGGCCATTATCTCCAACTGGGAGAGATCACGCCGTGTGCTGTTCAAATCAAAACCTGCTTGGTGGGAATTCCTCTTGTGAGCTGTTCAGGGGTGATTTGCTTGAATCGCAGGCTCCAGAATCTCTTCTGTTAGACCAGGAATGTAGTTACTGCGGATCCAGCAGTGTCGATCGAAATCGTGAGGCTGTTTAATCCCTGGATAGCCTGATTGGTAGATTCGAGTCATCTCGTGGATACAAGGACAACCATGGAACCTCCGAAATGAACCAGAGCATGGCTTTAACAGCACTTCCTTGGTGGGTCCTCGGTAGAAGTCGTGCACATGCTTAATTGCTTGTCGTTCAGTGCATGTACGGCGATCTTGTTGATCATACTTGTAGTGGGTCTAACTTGACTCACTACTTTAGCTTACACGCTGCGCAACGTGTATGAGGAAGCGTAAGTACTTAGTAATTACTTAGGCTAATTATATTTGAATACACAAATATAAGTTAAGTAAGATAGGATTCCAAGTGACTTAGATTAGGTGAAATGAGAACTGTATTGTTTGTAAATTGATTTTCCTCTAAAATCTGCTAAAAACTGTTTATCATCTATGAAAGGGGTTGACAGCGGCTGGCTGTCAGAGCCCCGCTAATATGCATGTCTCTGATTGGTAGAAATATGCTGCTTTTTACCAATAGGATCTTTGGGTATGTGTGGACCACTCACTGTGGTGGTCCACTTCAATGTATCCATTGGTGTGTCTTACACCAATGTGAGGAAGTATCCAAAACGTTTAACAGATAACCTATCTGTTAAATTCACAAGTGACTTGCAGCCACTTGTACGTGTAACCCCGTTACAATACTATAACAAAATAGGATCGCTGAGTCTAAATACTATCGTCACGTTGAGCATCCAGACTGCCTGCTTTGGCAGCAAGCGACAACAGTTTGGTGAGTACTACAAAATATACTGCCCTTCAAAGAGTCCAACCAGGGCATAATATTCGTGTGCGTGGCCTCTACAGTCGACGTGTCAAGGCAGCCGCAGTGCATGTACGTTTCCGTCCTGAACTGTACTAGCTTCTCCTTGTACATTTTACTTCCACCACGTGCTGGCCAGGTATTCCGTCAAGGAACCACCCAGCCTATGCAAAACCGATTGACATCTTTCGAACTCCCTTCGGATTCCGCACGTAGGGAAGCATAGTACGCGTCAAGAAAAGCATTTGTCTTCCAAGAGTCGCCTACCGTCCTGTTGAACAAGTCGGGCTTGGCCAGCCTCACTTCTCTTAATTTGCTCCTAACACCTCGACATTTCGATTGACGTGCCGCCTACATATTAGTTTCCAGGATTGACATCCGCTGCGTTCATGCAAGCTAGGTCACGATCCGTGACGAACATCGCGGTAAAACGATCTCATTATCCATCAATAATTGCTACAAAGTTGAGAGCGTTCACGTATAGTCGGATCGATCCTCTCCAGGCAATCAATATTGTGCGATGGGAAGAATTGTGTTTATTCCCGTATGTGTGATAATATCCAGCAGTGGGTAGTTGCACTTGTTTGTTTTATAACAACAGTTCCACCAGTAGAGCTTAAAGTGAGACATAAATTGCTGATTTTCAAGTGCGACAATGAATGCTTGTAAATATGCTCTCTCCGATTCCGCACCGGATGCAGTAAAATGAGGGAAAACGCGAAGAGCAAAACAAACTCCATGCAAGCGAATATTTCAGTAATACGCTATATCTTGAGTGTAATTGGCACTAACTGAAACGTGAACAGCCTATGCCTTCACCCTATCGATTACATAGTATTTAAAGAGACCACGGACGTCATACTGGCCTTGGTACTCCAAAATCGTCGACTATTCCATTTCGGTGTTCACGAGGTTCCTCGGAGCCCTCATTCGCTATCCTTTTACCTCTGTGTGGTGTCGAGAAATGAAGCCGAGACAAGATTCGAGGCGTCAATGCTAAATGGCAAGTCGAGGTTCATCGCCAGTCATTGGGTAAGATTCCCCGGTCGCTGATTGGCCTAAATTGGTCGGTGACGATGACTCGTCGACGGTCCCAAGTCAAGAGCGGGCGGTTGCAGCTCGCTAAGTACGGTGCGAACCTACTGGCAAGATTCGAACTTATGAGTCATCGACCCCTGTCCCCACTCGTCGGTGGCGTTTCAGCAGCCGTTTGAGTCGTCGGTAACGCCGCCACGTCGCAGAGAAAGCGCCGAAGAGCCGTGAGTTACAATTGGCGGTCCATAAACGGACACGTTTATACTTGATATTTGTATTGATCGATAGGAAACTTAAGAGAAGACAAGATAAGCCTTCGGGCAACAATAACAGAACAGCTTTTCCTCCCAACCACGCAAGGGCGACATCGATGCCTGCAGTGAACGACCTGCAGCTCAAGGTAAACCTGGTAGGTAGGATTATGACTGTCGGTGGGCACATCTACTAGTGTAGCGTGTGTTCATCCCTGGCAGGGCCAAGAGTTAGTGGCCGGTGTATTGGTAGCGACGAGTCGTCGCCAGGAACTGGAGGAGCGAGAGCGCACTCTATTTATTTCTTCCCGCCGGAGTATAGCTCCGGCACCCTCGTATCACGCCGTAAAAGGCCGGGACCTTTCCTTCTGAGGGCCTGCGAGGTATATTTTGTGTGTGAGAGCGTGCTAGCCTTTGCTCGTGGCTGGTGACGCTGAGTCTTCCGTCGGTCGACTAGCGGAAGCTCGGTACACAGCGGAAACACCAACCCAGTGCAAGGGAAAGTTCCTGGGCCTTCAGGTTCTAACCCTAACAAACCCATTGAGTCTTCGGTGACTCGGTGGGTGTTGTAGGTGGGGAAAGTGTGCCTTATATAAATTAGCGCGTGTTCCTACACGACAGCTGTCCTACGCCGCAAGGGGATCTCGCTGCCGTATTTGACTCTGGGATCCCCGATTTGTACCCCGTTGGCATATATACATCAGGAGAAACATAGCGTTTACCTCTACCAGTGGAACTGCTCTAAGTACCAGGATATCAAGGAAATCTCGAGAAAATTCAGCGTGGCAGCGTGAGCCCACAAAATGTGACGCAAATGCTTGCTGTTGTCGTTAACCTCATAGAGACGACGAAATCCATGTTTATCGAGTTCCTTGATGAGTGCATTTATGGCGTCAGTTAAAGTCAATTGCTTCTGCCGAGGTCACCACCCTTCTTGTTTTAAATGTCGCGGGGGATTACGAGCGCATTCTTGTTGATGCGAATAATAGTCTTGGACGTCGGGATACGAGATGTGTTGCGGGCGAAAATGAAGTATTTTATTGTTTAGACCTCGGCCATTTTGATACACTTTGCATTGAGCTGGCGGTGAGGAACATGCACACCTACGTCACGAAACGGATAGTGGTTGTGGATGTGTCTCCACCGCGAGAATACTTGATATTCCATTGACGCGTGGGGTTTCGCTTGTCTGCAGGTACAAGTGCAACACGCATACAGCAGCCAATACGGCTGAAACGTCTATCCGGTCTCTCGCAGCCTTCTTCTCACAATTGACGAGTGTTTTTTTTTTTTGGCTTGCCCTAGTGATCACAAGTGAGTACTGACAGGTAACTTCCTTAGTAATGTAGATTTCTCGCTGCTTCTTTTTGTTACGTTGAAACCATGTTTGAGAGCCCAGTCGTGAATTGAAGCCTCCAGTGCTGCGTAGCTCGGAAAAATTTCTTGGAGAGGTGGGGCCAATCAAAACTCGTCCTACCTCAGCTGTGCGCACTGGCGTCGGCGCGGACAACGTGTGGTCAGACTTGGCACCAACATGGGCGGCAAAGTGAAGATGCCGAGCAGCATGGGTGGGTTGATCCGCAACATGGCCGACACCTACGCGTTGCTTGGCTACATGGCGTGCCCCCCGCCCCCGCCCCCCGACCAAACATGAACAAGGAACTCGGCTACATGGGTTACGCAAACGTACTCGACGGCGGTGTGCGCCCTGTGTATTCCGCCGGACCCAGCATGGTCAATTCTCCCGGCAGCATGGACGGCGCCAACGCGCTCGGGAGCGAGGTGTGCCAAGTGCCGGACCCGACATAGTCGTGATGCGCAGCGGCCAGGGCGTTGACAACGTTCTGAAAACTGTGGTGCGTGTCGTGCACGGCGACGGGCACGACATGGGGGAGGTAGTTGGCGCAAGGACGGGCCGGTCGGGAGCATTGGCCGCGGTGAACCGGTTGGGGGCTTCTGTGGTAGAAGAGATAGAGTGTTCCCGTATGAGGTGACAGTTGTTTGACGCTTTCTGAGAACGAAAGTGGAGAGGCCTTCGCGCAGCATCCAAAGATCTATTTTTGTTGACGAGCATCGTCCTCGGGTTTTTGTTGAAGACGTTGAAGACGTCGGCTTCGCAAATTTGTCGCGTTACTACTAGCACATGTTCGCAAGTATTGTGCTCAGATGCTGCTAGTTCCGATGCTCCGAAGATTTCCCCGTTGAAGAACACTTCTACCGAACTTAAGAACCACTTATTCGAGATAATGCGTAGTCGATGTAACTCGGTATTGTCTTGAACCCAACGACGACAGGAGACCTTCGATCGACATGCGCACCGACAAGACGAAGTGCCGGGCGGTCAGTGATGTCCGGGATCAATGCTCTTAACGCTTCGAAGAGCCAAAAGCTAGCTTTGTCGCGAAACCCGGGGTATGTCCGAAGAGGTAAATTGGTTAATGAGGAATTTGAAACGATCCACAAACTACTCCTGCCGTTCTCTGCTCACTCTTGTGTTGTAGTGTCCTTCATGTAGTTGTGAGCGCGTGTCGGTGCCCACTACCAACGCGGGCTGCGTGCCTCGAGGCGAATGAGCTTCAGAGCGCACCCTTGCGAAGGGCCCACTGGCCAGAGGCACGTCGCCGTCACGGTCGTTGGCATCTCGCCGCCATTACCATTGTCTCAACCTGCACGCCTGAGCCGCTATTGTCCGTCGCTAGCATCAAGAGTTTGACGCAATCACCTGGCACTCAGCTTACATATGGCTTGACTCAATCTGCATTTTTTCCCAATCCAGACACAACACTCCACACGGAACTTGTCCACCTCATCGGATACCTTGATCCGGCATCCGTAGCTTCTCCACTTCCTCCGGCGGCTCCAGTTGAAAGACGCGTCCACAGGTCTTCTGTAGTGGGTCTGACTTGACTCACTACTTTAGCTTACACGTTGCGCAACGTGTACGAGGAAGCGTAAATACTTAGTAATTACCTAGGTTAATTATATTTGAATACACAAATATAAGTTAACTTAGACAAGACTCCAAGTAGCTAGTTTAAGGTAAAATGAGAACTGTATTGTTTGTAAATTGATCTTCCTCTAAATCTGCTAAAAACTGTTTATCATCTATGAAAGGGTTGGCAGCGGCTGGCTGTCAGAGCCCCGCTAATATGCATGTCTCTGATTGGTAGAAAGATGCTGCTTTCTACCAATAGGATCTTTTGGGTATGTGTGGACCACTCACTGTGGTGGTCCACTTCAATGTATCCATCGGTGTGTCTTACACCAATGTGAGGAAGTATCCAAAACGTTTAACAGATAACCTATCTGTTAAATTCACAAGTGGCTTGCAGCCACTTGTACGTGTAACCCCGTTACACCATACCCCCCTTAAGGTTAGACGCGCGGGGTCCCCGCACGTCAATCTTTTGGAATTGACCATTCGTCAATTCTCCGCGTTTGGAGAAGAAACCCGCGCTCATTCAACGATGAGCGCGCCACAAAAGAAGACCTCGAAGTCGGTGGGGAGTCATCTCTCCATCGACGACTACTTCGAGCGTCAGAAGGCGAAGTACGGCGACGTCGTCGACTTCGACGACGACGATGAAGACATGGAGGGCGAGGAGGACTCGCCCTCAAAGCGTAAAGACTCAGTGTCGAGCGAATCCCTCGACCCTCACGCCAAGAACGTTCGCCCGCGTGAAGGGGACGAATCGGACGCTTCGAGTTCGAAGCGTTCGCGTACTGAGAGCGATACCGCACTGGCTTCCGCTGGGGTTCTCAGTACTCCGCGCGCTGCTGCTGCAGCGCGTGATGTTAAAGCTCAAGGCTCTCCGCGCGCTGCGCCTGCAGCGCGCGATCCATGGATGCCGTCCGCGCCCGAGATCGCGGACCGGTTTGGGAACTCGGTACCTCCGAATGAGGTGCCGCTGTACGTATGCAGCGCCATCAAAGATGACGCTGTGGCTGCCGAGCTGCACTTTGATGCGGAAACGCATCAAAGGCGCGATTACTACATCGGACTCTTTCATGAGCTCCGATGGTTTCAAAGCAAGAAGACCTCTTCTCGCAGCAAAGTGCCCGAATGGCAGGCACTTTGTCAAAGCTGGAACGGCTTTGTTGAGAACTTCAACTAGAGGCCGAGTGCTTACCGTGATCGGGTCAAGCAAGCGCGTGATCGCTTCGAGACGTACTCGAAGCGTGGAAAGCTGGAGCAACTTCATGTTGCTGCTGAGGAGGCAAATGTGCCGTGCGCTGTGCCCGAGGGCTTTCAGTGCACGAAGTGCTTTCCAGGCGCGGTCCGCTTGAGCGACCGCGACCTGAACGGGTACACGTCGTTCCGTGTGCCCGAGAGTCTCAAAGAGCTCCGTGCTAAGTTCGTAGCACGTGAGGGTTCGGGCGCTAGCGATGACCGCAGCGCTCGTGTTACTTCCGCTGCGCCAGCGCGTACTGCTCTTCGTACGCCCTCACCATTTCCGGAACGTCCTCCACCAAGACGTTCCGCGGCTCCCATGTATCTCGATGGGGAGGAAATCCTCTCCAACGAATACGAAAACGAGCCCCTTGAGGGTTCGTTTTCGGGATACTATGGTCAACAATCCGCTCAACAATCCAGCGGGTTGAGCCGCGGGCGTCACGGATCGGCGGCGGCGGGGGTGGGAACACGCCCCCGGTATGATCAGCCCCGGGCTGATCAGTATGCGCCTCTCCACGACCGGGTGACCGTCGTGGAGCGTCTGCAGGGCGCTGAGTTCGCCGCCCTGAAACAGGAGCTGGCGAACCAGAAGGCCCAAGTCGCGGCGGTCTCGCAGACCGCCTCGAATATCCAGGTCGAGCTGGGGACCCAGATGAAGGGGTTGCTCCAGCGCGTCCGCGTGCTGGAGGAGAGGTTGCTCGTCGCCGAGGCCAAGTCCTCCGCTTCTGCCTCGGCTCCTGCCGAGGCTTCGGGTCAGCCGAGCTAGATGGCTCGTGCTGCAGGTATGGCTTCAGCCGTCCGACGTAAAAGGTCGGATGGAGGCGCATGTTAGACGGTATGTCTAGCGTGTATGCGTTGCCGTGCCGTGCCAACACAGTGAACGGCCCGATGAAGCGCGGAGCAAGCTTGCTTGCTCCGAAATCCGAAACTGCATGTCTAGGCAGGTTTTGTGTAGCTAACAAAACCAATGAACCAACTTTAAATTCATTTGTGTTGCCTCTGCCCGCATTGTCTGCGTTCAGCTTCTGTTGATCAACAGAAGCTGCTATTGTGTCTTGGACAAACCGAATCACGGCTTGTCTTTTGGTGATGAAACTGATTGCATCCGAGCTGAAGTCATTCAGCTCGCTCTCCGCTAGAGGCCCGGCCTCTGCGTGGTTTCTTGCGGTGTCTGCGCCCTGCGCAGACCCGTGGTCGTTGGCCATGTTGTTGGGGGAGTCTGCGCCCTGCGCAGACTCATGTGGTTTGTCCATTGTTGCAGCTGACACTGTGCAAGTGTCAGCGGTTTTCTGCGGCTGCTGTATTGCAGTCGTAGATCCTCCCCCACTTAAAGTGGGAGCCATCACTCCGAGTAAACTCGGTAGGCGTGGATGCCGCATGGCATTCACGTAGAACGGCGTATGCCCGGTCGAGGCATGCACTGAGTTGTTGATGGCAAACTCTGCCATCGATAAGCACTCGCTCCAGTATTGGAACGAGTGAGCGTAGCTCTTCAACATATCGACGAGCACGCGATTCACGCGCTCGGTTTGACCGTCCGTCTGCGGATGATCCGCAGTCGACATGGAAAGCTGGCTCCCAAGAAGTGTAAACACTTCTTGCCACAGGTGCGCTGTGAAGCGCGGGTCTCTGTCCGACACGATGTCGGACGGCATGCCATGGTGTTTGAACACCATGTCGACGAGCAGACGGGCCGTCTGCTTCGCGGTCACCTCTGCTGGCACCGCAGCAAGATGTACCATCTTGCTGAAACGGTCTACAAAGACCACAACACCGGTGTTCCCTCCGCTATCCGGGGGAAGACCAAAGATGAAGTCCAAGGACATGGACTTCCAACACTCCGACGGAGTCGGTAGTGATTGCAGTGGAGCCTGCGCGAATGGCGCAGGCTTTACGCGTTGACATACCTCGCAAGCACGGATGTACTTGCGCACCCACTTATACTGGTGGTGCCAGTAGAAGTCGCGCGTGAGAAGGACGTAAGTCTTCTCACGTCCGAGATGTCCCGCAGTCGGGGCATCGTGATACTCGTACATGATCCTGAGTCGCAGGTCATGGTCATTTGGCACGACAACGCGATCCGCGTTGTCGTCGACTACGTTGTAAAGTAGCAGTCCGTCGTGCACACGAAAGCGGTGTGCACGCGCTCGAAGGTGCTTGGGCAGCTTCTGACGGGACTTGTCAGAAGGCGCTGCGCCATAGGCCAGCAAGAGTTTCGCGTCCGCGTCGTGCGCGTACGCGGCATTCACATCATCCAACAGAGATGATGTGGGTTTGCTCGATCGCATGGCGTCAATGGCATTGACGTCAGCAGCTTCTGCGTAGTCCGGCCGACGTGATAACGCGTCGGCCACCACGTTCAATCTTCCGGGTTTGTATTCGACCCGGAAGTTATACTCCGCAAAGAATAAGAGCCATCTCGCCATTCTTTGTGAAATGTGTGGCGACTTCACTGCGGTGCGCAGTGATGCATGGTCGGTGTAGACCACAAATGGTCTACTCCCAAGCAAGTACACTCGGAACTTTGCGAGTGCATATTTCATGGCAAGGAGTTCCTTGTCATGCACCGGATAGTTGCGCTCAGCTGGCTTCAGCTGACGCGATTGGTAGTAGACGACACGATCACGGCCCTCGTGATCGTGCTGCATCAACGCGCATCCGATCGCGAAATCGGATGCGTCACACACTACGTGAAATGGGCGATTTTGGTCAGCCACTGCCAAGATCGGCGCCTCAGTCAAGCCCCGCTTGACTGCATCGAATGCCTTTTGGCAATCGGGTGTCCAATTCCACACAGCTTCTTTCTTAAGAAGCTGTGACAGCGGGCGGATCTTGCCCGCATAGTCCTCCACGTACTTGCACAAGTACGTGGCCAAGCCAAGGAACTGAGGCAGTTCCTTGACACTTGAAGGCGTTGGCCATTCATTGATCACTCTGACCTTTTTCCGGGTCAGGGCGAACACCATTCTTCCCTACGAGACACCCGAGGACGGGTATCTCGCTCGCCCCGAAGATACACTTCTTCAGGTTCGCGTAGAGCTTATGCTTTCGCATAAGCTCAAGTAGCTTCCGGAGATGCACCCTGTGCATCTCTACGTCGGTCTTCCCGTCCACAGCCCGGCTGTGGATGAACACATCATCGAAGTAGCTCGGTGCGAAGTCGCGCACCGAGCGCAACAAGTGCGTCACGCACCTGTTGAAAGTCGCAGGGGCATTCTTAAGCCCCTGTGGCATTACTAGCCATTCCCAGAGCATGCCGCTTGGCGTGCTCACTGCCGTGAGAGGGATATCGCTCTCACGCATTAGGATTTGATAAAATCCATCTCGCAAGTCGAGAGCACTGTAAACGGTGCTCCCGGCCATCGAATCGATGATAACATCTTTTCGTGGTATCGGCGTCTGCGCCGGCACCGTCGCATCGTTCAGCTTGTTGTAGGCATGAACGATGCGCCATCCGCCCTGTGGCTTCTTGACACAGAACGTCGGAGCACTGTGCGGGGACTTTGATTCCCGCACTTGTCCTGCTTTACGACGACTTTCAAAGAAGTCGTCGATCGCTTTCACTTGCTCTCGCGGCAGTGGCCACTGCCGCGTGACACAGTACTTCGTGCCCGGCACGAGATCAATCTCGTGCTGAATGCCCTTATCCTGCGGAAGCTCCGCAGGAATGTCTTCCGGGAGTACGTCTTTGTACTCCCTTAACAATTCGTAATAGGGACTCGACTTCAGCGAGTCCCAACCTTGTTCCTCGAAGCGCTCTCGCTTCGTCTTCGCACTGAGAGTGTCTTCACTCTCAGTGGTACTTCCCATGAAGAGCTGCCTCAGCTCTTCGCTCTCGCTCTCTGTTCTTTCGCTGTCCGAAAGAACGCAGACTTGCTCGATGCGTCCATCGTGCAAGTCGCGCGTGAAGCGCTTCCAGCTCATGGCTGGAAGCGAAGTCAACTCCGACGCCGTCGTCGGAGGACTAGCGAGTTCCATCTCTCGATACTGGAATCCAGTATCGGTGCGCGTCAAGACGCTTAGCGTCTTGACATTCGTCGTCACCGCCGTAGTCTGCCCAGCAGACTGCTCTTGTTGCGTCTCGGTCCCGGACCGAGACTTGCGCAGCGTTTTCCGCTTGCGCCGTCTTCTTGTTGTGCGGAGCCCGGCTCCGCACAGTTGTTCTTCTGGTCCAGGCCCGGCCGTGGACAGTTGTTCGCCGGCGGACCGTCCGCGGGCGCGCGGTATCAAGCCCGGCTTGACCGCATTTTCCTTCGTGCAGCCCGGCTGCACGGTAATGTGTCCCTTCGCCGGCAGACCCTGTCTGCGGGCGCGCGATATCAAGCCCGGCTTGATCGCATGGCGCTTCGTCGTGCAGCCCGGCTGCACGACAGCATGCAAATTGCGTCAGTGCGGTACGTTTGCAACCGTCCGCACTGTTTGCAGCGTCAACTCCCGGAGTTGACACGCCTTCGTCACCTCGACGCCATTCATTGGCGGAGCCCCTCATGACCGAGGGTGCGTCGGCTCCCGGAGCCGACGCGTCGTTGTCGACCTGACCGCTTCGGGTCAGGGATTGTCCCTTACACGCTTGAACGTGGGTGTTGGTTCCCGGAACCAACACATCTTTTTCTTCCGACGTCGGCAGCCTTGCCGACGTGGGTCTTACTTGTGCGCGCCCTTGCGCACTTCTTGGGCACTCCGGGACAGCAGCATAAAGCGCTGTCTCGACTGGTGAGCCGCGCGCACCTGCTGGTGCGCGCGCTGCGGTAACAGGGCCATCGCTCTCTGTTCCGCTATCGCGTCCGAAGCGCACGAGCGTGCGCTTCTTCCAATCTATTACCGGATCATGCCGTGCAAGCCACGGCATGCCCATTACTACGTCGAATTTATCGTCCAGGTCCAGGACGATAAAGTGTTCGACAAACACTCGTTGTTTGTACGAGAAGCGCACGTTCACGACGCGCTTCTCGGTCTTCACGATGGCACCTGTTGCCAGTCGTACCTCCAGAAGACTTCGAGGTGTATCTACCTCCTCGAAGTCAAGTCTTGACAGGCTTCGTAGTCGAACAAAGTTGTTCGACGCGCCTGAGTCTACCAATGCTCGAAGAGAGTCACTCGCTCTCTTCGAGTAAACCTTCAAGATGACTAGGTTCGGCCTGTCATCTTGTTTCTTGCAGTGAGAGCTGGTCTCACTGGGGGCTGCAGTCCTCAGTGTCGCGTGCCCGATGTCGGCACGCGCGACTGCATTACCAGTAGGGCGCCCCGCGCCTACTGGATGTTCGCTGTTATTTTTGGTCCGCGGCGATGCCTAACATCGCCACGACGGCCACCTCCAGGGGGCATGGGAGCTGTGCACTCCCGTGCAAAGTGACCGATCCTTCCGCAACGGAAGCATCGCACGTTACCTCCCTGCTGCTGGTAACCAGCAGTTGTTGTATTCGAGAGGTCCATTGGTTCTGGACCTCCCGGCCTCACTACCGGGCGCGGTTGCGGCCTCGGCACGTTTGCATGGGGTTTAGCTTGCCGCAGGCTAAACTCTTCTTGCATGGCAAGAGTGATTGCAGCGTCGATAGTGCTCGGGAACTCTCGGAAGAGATAGGTCTTCACGGACCCATCTCCAAGTCCCTTCATGAACGTGACGTCCTTGATCGCCTCGTCAATTGGATTAGTCACGATATTTGAGACCAAGTATCGTGCGCGCTGCGCGTAAGCATGGACGTCATGCTTACCCTGCTGAAGGTCGAGGAACTCCGCCCTCGACCGGAACTCGTTTTGCGGGGGCTCAAACGCTTGTCTGAGCTCCTCTTTGAATACTTCGTACGTGTAGGATTGGAGAGTCGGCGCCCATACGCCCAACTCCTTGCGCGTCCGCCAAGGCAGGACATGGCGAACGCGACCTTCGACAGCGGGTCGACGATGCGTCGAGCCGCTATGGCTGTGTCGAGTTCGACAAGCCATCGGAGGAGAGGCTCGCCCTCTCTTCCCACGTAATTGCTTACGCTCAACTTTAATGGTTGAGCACGCGGTGTCGTCCCTGACGACGCCGTCACTGAGGAAGCAGCGTCACGCTGCTCCTTCATGATGAACCCCAGAGCAACACCATGTTGCTCCGTCGGCGATAGCGTACGCAGCATTGTAGCTATCGCCGCTTCTCCAATGACTGTTGACAGTCGTTGGAGGGCCTCCCACTCTGGGTCAGACAGGTGGGGGCAGTCAGCGCGTGCAACATGCGTTGCAGGCGTGTTGGAGCTCTCCATGGGCACCTCCGTGCTCATGTGGTTCTCGGCTCCGCGTTCGTACACCGCGTACGAACGTCAAGCAGTCGGTCGTTGGACGGACTACAAAGTGCTACCAGGTGTAGTGGGTCTGACTTGACTCACTACTTTAGCTTACACGTTGCGCAACGTGTATGAGGAAGCGTAAATACTTAGTAATCACCTAGGTTAATTATATTTGAATACACAAATATAAGTTAACTTAGACAAGACTCCAAGTAGCTAGTTTAAGGTAAAATGAGAACTGTATTGTTTGTAAATTGATCTTCCTCTAAATCTGCTAAAAACTGTTTATCATCTATGAAAGGGTTGGCAGCGGCTGGCTGTCAGAGCCCCGCTAATATGCATGTCTCTGATTGGTAGAAAGATGCTGCTTTCTACCAATAGGATCTTTTGGGTATGTGTGGACCACTCACTGTGGTGGTCCACTTCAATGTATCCATCGGTGTGTCTTACACCAATGTGAGGAAGTATCCAAAACGTTTAACAGATAACCTATCTGTTAAATTCACAAGTGGCTTGCAGCCACTTGTACGTGTAACCCCGTTACATCTTCACTCACCCCTCAGACCTAGAGTGGTCGCGAGAAAATTGGCTGAGTCTGAGCTTGTACGTAGTCTGGACTCTCGCGCTGCACCCAGGGACACCCACGCACCACACTACGGTACGAGCGCAAGTTCAGCAACCACACCAAAGACTGAGCCAATTTTCGCTCCTGTGCAATCGCTCCGCCGAAACCTCAGAGGAGACACTTCTCCCCAAAATATGAAACGAAATCGCTCCCGCTTGCGTCCTTCGGGGCAAATTCGATTCTGATTGAATATTTACACATGCAAACAAAGACCAATCAAGTGTGTGTGTGTGTGTGTGTGTGTGTGGGCGCACAGCGCCGTTCGGAGAGCACCCACAAGGGTGAAACGATCATCTTGCATGCTGCCAACAAGCCAAAAGTAAGTGGCACTTTAACTTGAGATTGGTCAATGAATGACCGAGCTCAGCAACGTCCAGCGCAGTCAGGATCTGGCTTGGCGATGCTTCAATGACGTTCCATCGATGAGTAACAGATCCCAGGCTTCTCATTGGCTGATCGTAGTAAGCAACCAGGGTGCGACAGATCGCATCACAACTGATACAAGAGACCGTCATCATTGATGACGCGACCCTTCAGCAGTGCACATCCCCGAGCGTACCCACTAGCGACCCACCAAGCTCAGAATAATGCGTTCTGAGCCCGGTAGTCTTCGGCTGAGGCCGGCAAGTCTCAGCCACCCAAGCTGAGACTCAGGGACTTCAGCGTCACCATTACCAAAGCCAATCAAGCCACAATGAGCTTAGCTGGACCAGGTTGAGCTTAGTCGTGGTCAGCTTGTCGTACACCCAGCCGGCAGAGGGTGACTGCCCAGGACATCTGAGCACACCGTAGCTCAGCGGGGTGACCACAGCCCAAGATTCACAGGAATTAGGCCAGTCCATAGTCATTACTACTCCCGAGCCATGGTAATCTCATCGATGTGGCCGAGACTCTCAACCAAGACCACGGGCGTCAGCCGAAAGTGTATGCATGTACTCCGAGCCCGTTCTGGTTGAAGGGACTGTCCATCGAAGTCGGCTGCACCTCATTCAATGGCACCCATCCGTGGGACTAAGAGTGCGTCGTTGGCAGGCATATGACGGGTTTGCCGAAAACTCCGTACGAACCTCGTCACACGCGCCCTCGCGACGTTAACAACGCAAGCACCGTCTCCGTGTTCTTGGATTGCTTCCGCAATATTGGAGGGTCCGCGGGTATCAAGGAGATGATGAACTTCTCTCTGCGTGAGTTCAACGAGCTGTGGCTGTCTGTTCGAGAATATTTTATATTCAGCTTCAACGTGGTTCGAGACTGTCGGTCAGATGTCATAGGGAAAGCCGATCTCTTCACGACGCTAGTGACGCTAATGGCAGAGGGAACTTGGAATTATCTGAGCAATATCTTTGACCTTCCAGCCGTTATGTTCACAGACGTCAAGTCTAAGTTCATCGGATTCTATCGCCAAAGCTGTACACGTACCAGGTGGACTCCCATTGCGATCGCACTAAACTGCGCACTGCGTTCACGTCAGGCCGAGCGTTTGGCAAATTCCCGCGCGCGGTGTACGACGCTGGTGCCACGTTCCAGCAGAGCTGGTGCATGGGAACATCTATCAAAGCGAATGGCATTTACTATAGCTGCAAACACCACCTATACGGCCTCAAAGTCGAGATACCAGTGAACCCACACGGACGGCTTCGCGATCAATTGCTCCAAACACGCTTGAGGAACGACAATGTCCAAGACAAACAAGTATTTTCACTTCGCGAAGATGCAGAAGTTGCCTAATGACGAGAGCCTGGAGGACAACGGCTCGCTGTCGGAGAAGTACCCGGACCAATGGACGATACTGGCAGACAAAGCATCCCAAAGAATGGCTAACTACGTCCGATGTATTCACGCCAAGAAGGGAACAGCCCTGAGTCGTGTGGAGCAGCAGAACAACGAAGCGATCGGTGTCTCGTGGGAAATTACTTCGGGCGTTTAACATTCTGTGGCGCATTACGGCGGATAAATACCACTGGAACGAGGAGTTGTACGACGATGTGTTCCGCTTGTGCATCGCGCTGACCAACTTCCACATCTCGGTCGATCCTTTGCGTGACCGAAACGGAACGTTGTATCGGCAGTCTCAACATTGACTGATTCAACTGGGCATAGCCCTGAAGGAGAAGCAGTGTTTGCAGCAAAAGAAGTACCGAGCGAAGACGAAGCACCACCTGGAAATCTCTTTTAGCGACATGGGTGGAGAAGGCAACGCGAGTGAAGATTCGATGCAACGGATTGGCGGACCTGAAGCCAGGCGCGCGCCAATAGTGTAGATTCTCGTGAAAAGCTCGATATCCGCAGTGTTACTTTGCTTCCCAATAGATATCCACCTAGACAGGAAAACCTACCAGTCTTTTAACCCTTTAACCCTTTAAGGATGGACAGGCCTCTCATGAGAATTGACATTGTTTCACGAGGATCTTCTTTTCATAATTATGCAAGGTGGCAGCCGACTCTCTAGATAACCCCTTGCTTCTAGCACATCCCTCTGTGGATGGTACCAAGTTGACTTAGCCAATCAGATCTCAAAGAATAGATGCAGTTGGCCTATATATATAGGCCAGGCCTATTTCTTCTCTTTATTATTCTGCCTGCACGTGCATCTGGGACTTGATGGAGCGGTAACCTGCGACGGAGCGCGAGCGGCACTCGCATGTGCGTTTTGAAACGCACCGCATTGACAGGCTTGGTGCCGACAACCTGCACGCGAGCGGACGACAGTCACCAAGCGCCGACCCGGCAAGCAAGCGCGCAGACCAGAGCAGAGCATGGCGGAGGCGCCCGGCGGAGACGAGGCCCTCAATCCGTTCGACGCGCCGACAAGCGGCAGAGATCCCTTCCCTCCCTTCGAGGCGGCGCTGGCCGATGACCAGCCGACGGCAGCGGCGACGGAGGAGGAGAAGGAGGAGAAGGAGACCGAACTCGAGCTGCAGGGCGCTGGCTCGGCGCTGGACTGGAGCATCGACACGCTCGCGGAGCTCAAGCCGGTGGTCTTCTCGCCGCTGCCGCAGCAGAAAGAGGCCAATGCGTCGGGGACGCCGCACGGAGCCAGCGGGTTCTTCGAGGATGAGAAACAGTACGAAGTGCTGCGAACGCCGCTGCCGGCCGCGCGGCCATCGCCCGACGTAGCTTCAGCTGTAGGCAGGAGCCGAGCGACGCCGTCGCCGTCACCATCGCCGCCGCTGGAGCTGCACCGGCGCTGCCGAGAGACCATCGCTCGCTGCGAAGCGAGGCTGCGCGAGCGGCAGCGCAAGATGGACAAGTTGCAGGCGGTTCTGCCTCCCCCGACGCCAAAGCGCTCGCCGCGCCATCGATCGAGTCACCCGCGTGCAAACCCTCCGTCACGGTCGACTCCGCCGCGCCCAGCGAAGCGGAACCGGCTGAGCGGCGTGGCGACGCCCAACAGCGACTGGAAGTCGCCCAGCACGAGGCCGCCAATGTGGTCGG
The DNA here is from genome assembly GCF_018691715.1 of Phytophthora cinnamomi. Classification (NCBI taxonomy): domain Eukaryota; phylum Oomycota; class Peronosporomycetes; order Peronosporales; family Peronosporaceae; genus Phytophthora; species Phytophthora cinnamomi. The sequence continues at coordinate 192,064 of NW_027150953.1, forward strand.
CGTCGCCCATTGCGATGGTCGGCAGCAGACAGCCGCGGTGCGCCACGCCGGCCACGCTGCAGTTCGACGCGCTGACCCCATCGCCGCTGGTCAAGACGCCGAGGAGCTCGACGCAGCCCAGCTCAAAGCTGCGGCTGTCCTTCGGGCTCTCGCCCATCGCATTCCCATCCCCGGAGCAAGTGCAAGCGGAGAAGATCGAAAGCGATGAAGACGGGAATGACGAGGAGAAGGACGCCAGCAACGAGGACACTCTGCCGCTCAGCTCAACGGAGGAATCTGCGGCCAGCGTTTCGCCCGAGTCCGAGAAGGAGAACGGCGAGCATCAAGCTCAACGTGAATGTGGCCGTCAGCAGCAGCAGGGCTCGTCATCATCCCACGCCTCCGCTGGCCCTTCGGTTCCCGCAGCGAAGAAGTCGGTGGCGCCGGCGCGGAGGCAGCGGGCCTTCATGGAGGCGATGGAGGCCGAGGCCCGCAGTAGTGAGCCCAGCAGCAGCAGCGGGAGGAGGTCGGCACAAGCAGCATCACCGTCTTCCATTCTGTCGCTGTACCAGGAGGCCAGGCGGCTAGGCATGACGGACCCGCAGGCCCAATGGCAGTACGTCCAGACGTTGCGTCAAAGCGACCAGAAGGAGCGATAACATGCTGCCTGTTAATTACTAGTAGTGGTAGCGTAGCAAAACATTCTTCTTGTAGAGTAAACGAGCAATAACTTAAGTCTCCTCTCCGCCGCGCTCAGTTCGCTTTGGGGCTGGAAGTCGTGTGGCTGCGTCGCGACACTAGGCGCCGCTGCACGCGGAAGTCTCCGATCCAGTACCCGTCCGAGCGCAGAGCGTCCTCCAGCCTCTCGGAGCTGCTGCGCCGCACGTACGCGTCCTGCTTGGATGCGAACGTCGCGCGCCGCGACCGCTCCTGGTGCTTGACGACGCCGGCCATGCCCGTGTCAGCGCGGCGTCGGGGCACTCGGCGCTTCCTCTCCAGCACGTCTGCGTGGCTGCTGCGCGAGACCGGCATTCTGGGCGGCGACCGACTGGACCTGCGGTCTCCAACCGCCGACGAGGACCGCGGGCGCGTGGCCTGTCGCCGCTGCAGCTCTCCGTCTGCCGTGTTGCGGCGCGTCCTCACGTCTGCGAGGCTCTGGCTGTGTCTGGAGGCGGGGGAGCTGGCGCGCGCCTTGACGCTGGAGGGCGCCCCGACCTCGCTGTCGTCGTCCTCCGATTCCGTCTCGGAGGGGGGCGCCGTCGCCACCTTCTTGAGCAGCACCGGCGGCAGCGTCTCGGGCGTTACGGGGGCCACTGCTGCAGTCGCGGAGGCCTCCTCTTCCTGCTCTTGTTGTTGTTGTTGTTGCTCCTGCACTTGTTCTTGCTGCTTCTGTTGCGGCGGCCCCTGCAGCTGCTCGGCCGGCGGCGCCTGGGGCACGCGCGAGCACGAGTAGAAGCCCTTGGCGTAGCGCTGGCGCCTCGAGTCCACGAACCACAAGGCCAGCGCCGACGCGCAGGCCGCCAGCGTGTAGCGCAGCGTCACGAGCTGGACGAGCAGCACCGCGATGCGCACGATGGCGGCTGTCAGCAGCAGCAGCAGCGCCGCCAGCGCGGCGCCGGCCACGCACATGAGGCGCAGCCCCATCTGCCCGTTGTTAACTGTGTCGACCTGCGCTCGAGCGGTCAAATAGAGAAATGAGGAGGAGGGCGCTGAAGTTGCGGGGTCGGTGCCGCGATGTGTGACTCGGGTACAGCGTGGTGCAAAGAGTGGGACGCTCGGAAATCGTGGCGAAAAGCCTGTTGACCATCGACAAGGCGAATCGCTTCTGTAGCTGGCTTTTGTGCCGAGCCTGCACTTGCAGGGCTTGTACATGTACGATAAGGCCGCGAGCGCATGAGCAGCGCGGGGCTCTTCTGAAGGAGCGATTCACGCCGACGGGCTGAGGGGGTGAATCTGATTTGGTTGAACACGGAGCTAGATTCTCCGCGCCCAGCACACAGCGCTGCTCCCCGTCCCCAATCGCGGGCAAAGGCGAGCCGCAATAATAAGCGTGGGTGAATGTTGCTGTGCGTGGGCCGAGACATTTCTGCCGACAAGAGCACGACTGACTGGCAGACGGCGGTCTCGCCGTCCGCTCGAAGGCGCGAGCGCGTGCTCGATCGCCTCGACTCGGCGCTCAAAAATGCGTCGGCGCGGAGAGCACTGGTGCGCAGCGCTGGCACCGAAGCCACCCGAGTCGGGTGGCTTCGGGTCCCGAGCGAGCGACCGGCGGAAGCGGTGTCACAAACGAGATGGTGGCGGGAACGCCGGCTGCCGCTCGGCGCTTCTCTGCATTGCAGTGACAGAGAATGCCGTGGGGCCCCGATCTTGGGCCGCAGCGAGCAGCCCCGCAGCTCGGTGCCACAGCTTGGCCGATCTCATCCTCCCGCCGCCGCGAGCAAGAGCGAGAGCGAAACGGTAGAAGCTGCGGCGATAAGCCCCCCGTGTTCCTGGAAGCTGTGTGGCTCGCGTTAAATGTCTATATCGGCTGGAGTGCCGCCGAAACGCCGGCGCCAGCTGGCCCCGAAAACACGATGCGGCCTGCGCGCTGTTAGAAAGGGAACTTGCGAGGCGTTACTCGCCCGCATGGGGCTTGGGGACAGCCTCGATACTAACAGCAAACTCGCGCGGACATCCTGGCGTGAGTCGACCTCAACTGGTACGCCCGCCAGAAAGTCGGCGGCGGCGGCGACTAACAGACGCAGGATGTGAATGCATCGAGCAAGTTGCCCGCCGGCAACCGCCTTGATTTGTGTCAATGAGGCGCACGCTCTTGCGCGCGTACCATAATCCTGGTACGGCCTCCTGACTGTCTGAATTGAGTTCTATTACGAGTAATTATGGTTGGACTGCGATAAAACTTAGTATATAATATGCTTTTAGCTAATTTTAACGCGTCCGACTCCAAAAGGTGGTTCGGTTGGCAGCCCCATCGCTGACTTCCCCGTGAACTCCAAATTCTTCTTTCTCGAGCTTAGGCAGCAAGATCCCACGCGATTCCCGGTACCAGGGTTCAACAGGGTAGAAGTGCTCAGCCACTGTTTTTGGAATTGTGACTCCGCTCATACGGGGCTGTGATATAGTCGAAGCTTGGTTTTGGAAGGGGCAAAAGGAAAAGTGATATTGTAACCTAAAGCCCATTCTCTCTTGTACTCTAGACCAGCTACTCACTTCCTGGCTACTCGTTGTTGAATGCAGTTGATAGTTGACGCGTCGCACCGTAAAGTTTACTTGCAGCCGTCTCGTAAGTCGTCCCGTATTGTACCCGACATTGAACAATGTGCCAGGAATTGTAACATCCGAGGCAAACGACCGTAGCGGACTCAATTCTTGGCCGACAATACTGCTGAGGGGTTCTATAGATAGCTAAGTCTGCCGACAACGTGAATAGCATAGGCCGAGGATGCCCACACACTTTTCAGTTCACAAAAGTTGGAGTCGAAGCACGAGTACACCCCCCCCGGAGAAGCGCATGATTGTGAATGCGTACAGGTTTTTCGAAGCGCAGAAAGCTGAGGGGCTTTTCAAAGGCACACGGACAAGAGAATTAGTTGGCACATGCCTGGACTGTCACCCCAAAACTGTTGATTCAGTGATGAGGGCGGAGCGCGAGTCCCCCGGCACCAACTTTGAGGTCAGTTCTGAGCATCCATTTCATAACTGCAACATAGCTGTTAACTCTAAAATTTAATTTTTGTACAAAGACAAACGACAGCAACAGAGGGCGTGAGCGGGATTATGATCTCACAGAAATCGAGCCAACTGGGCACGGTCATCTACTGTACTACACGCCCCCATACCACCCAACACTCCAGCCGATTGAGTTAATATGGGGGCTTGTAAAAAACAGAATCGCCATGGATCCACCTAAAAATGGTAGTGATGCTGTTGCCAAAGTGCTGCAACAGCTTGCAGCTATCAAACCGGAGGAATGGCTGGCGAGATTTCACCATGTACAGGAGATAGAAGACCAGTACCTCGAAGCTGCAGATGATTTCGAAAGTTAATATAGATATTTATGTGACAGACGTCAAGTTAAAATGGGATAGACCCGATACGACAACACGCTTCCTTTTTTCTTTTCTAAGCATATGATCTAGACTCTAAGCCAATCAGATAGCTGTATATTGTTCAACCCGATTCCCTAAACTTGCTGCGTTTGGAGTGGCTGTTTTCGAGCGCTTGTAGCTTCTAAACGGCTTCGAATTGGCTGAAACCGATCTCGGAATCGGAATCTAAATGCCGGATTGCACCCTATATCTAAATGTCGATATAGGTTTTTCCAGAATTAGTACCTCTTATGCTCACAGACATTCTGGCACATTGTTCAATGTCGGGTACAATAATACGTACTTGTAGCGTAAATTATATACAGTAATATATATTAACGTTATTATCACGTCAAAACAGTCATGTATATAACGCAATGCGTTACAATGGCCCAACTGACGCCCTGTTTGGGTTAGTCTCGCTGTACCGTCGACGGACAAACTTCATGTTTGCAACGACTGATATTTTGCTACCGCGCTGGAAAGACAACCAATGTACACTCAGTGTCTGGTTCTGCCTACGGGGAATCTTCCTTCTCGAAATATGGCTTAATCGCAATCGAACAGCGTTTCAAGCTTCTGTAAATCCTACCAGCCAGAGCAGGTATCCTTCACCGGTTTACTGTGCACCTTCGCACTCTTTGTCGGTGGTATCAAGCATTTCACTCTCGAAGACAGAACTGCAAGCAGTGACAAGTTACATGGTGACGGCCTATTACCGTGTACACCATTTCCCAATCAAGTTGACAAATATCCCAGCCAGGCTGCGACAGCATGCCAACTTGAACGATTTGGCGGAGCATTTCGGGCCAGAATGAAGTCATTGACCATGGATTACCACCGATGTACCGTTTTATCAGACAAAACAACGTGTAGAGCCTTATACCACAGCAATGGTAATACCATAGTCCATAGTCGTTACGATCAACTTGCGGCCCTCCACTGTGCGGCCACGATAGCGCCAACAAGACAAAGTTTGTTCAACTTTATGACCAAGGGTTTTGATCCCTTTTGCGATCAGTATCTCTTGACGACTGAAGGGCAGCTGGTACAGCCTCCCTCTATGCATCTGCGAAGCGGGGCTGCTGCCACACATTGTGTGGCACACACAACGCGCAACGAAGAGACACACGCGTATCTTAGATGGTCGCACCTCAATCAGCCAATATGCAGTTCCTCGCACTGCTGCTGCTAGTGCTGGCCGCGCGGCTCGCGCGGGGCGTAGACGATGGCGCCGAGCAGACTTTATCCATCGCAAGGCTCCAGCGTGACCCGCTGCTGGACGCGCCGCTCGGGGACTTGCTACTGACGCCGCTGGAGGGCGACGCGGCGGCGCAGCAGGACGCGCGACTGCAGAGCGCCTTCATCCAGTGCCGGGAGCTGGGCGCGACCTCGCTCATGTACGAGAGCGGCATCGACGCGAGCGGAGTCGCCTCACCCCCGCTGGACGCGAGCGACGTGGCCTACTGCAACCGCCTGCGCTACGTGCGACACCAGCGCCAGCACTACCGAGGCGTCCGGCGGGAGCTGGCGGCGCAGACGGAGACGCCCGAGAGGCGGCAAGAAGTGGACAAGAGGGCGGCGGACGACGTGAGCTTCCAGGAGTTCTTCGAGCTGTACGCGGAGAAGGCGCGGCCGGTGGTGCTGCAGCTGAAAGACGACGCCCGGGACCCAACGGCGCAGCTGCTGGGACTCGACGATGCAGAGGAAGCGGCTGCTAGTCCGAGCGCGCTGGAGAAATTTCTCAGTGTTTGTTTTGGGGGTGACACGCAGCGAGGAAGTACTGCTAACGACCGCATTGAGACGAGGCCGTTGCGGGTGGAGGATGAGGCGTGCGCGGCACTGCTGGAGACAACGTTCCGCGTTCCGATTTACATGACTCACGACTACGTCCAGCGCACCAACGCGTCGCGCGAGGAGGCTTTCTTGCCTGTTATTATAGAGCTCCCGCCTGAACTCGATGCGCCCGAGAGCGCGATGGACATCGTAGCGTGTCCGTACGGACTACACATGCTGGCGATGCCAATTGGAGACGACACGGTCAGCGGTGTGCGCGTGTCGCTGTTTGACCGCAAATTCGAGCCGATAGCTGCGCCGCCGTCAATGCGTGACCAGCTCCGGGAGGTTGCTCTCGGTGCCGACGCGAGTGTCGCCTCCAGCTCAGAAACTACGGTGCTAGATGCTGACTTCTTCCAGCAAGCGCCGAAACTGTACAGCGGAGTTGAATTGGAGCCTGGACGCAACGTGCTCTTCGTTCCGGGCGGTGTCGTCTCGACAATGCGACCGCTAGCTTCATCGTCGTCTTCACGAGCAGCGAAAGTGCTGCGTTTTTGCTATTGCGATGCCGCGAACGTTAAGGATGTCAAGCAAGCTGCTGGTGTCGACGCACTGCGCATGACAAGTGACAATAAGGACGAGGCTGTGTATGGGCTACTGCACGCGCTCCAGTCCCCAGGCTTCGACTCCACCTTCTCTCGCCGCCCGACAAGTAGCGACACTAGCTGGAGCACTTTCGTGAAATGGCCTCGCGACCCCGCGTATCTTGCCAGGAAGAACCGAAGACACAAAAGTGGTGCCAACGGTGATGACCAGGAAGGCGAAGAGGAGCAGCTGTCACGTCGTGAGCGCCTCAAGCAGTGGCAGGATGATAAGCGGTGGGAGCGATACATCGCGTCTCTTACCTTACCTGTCGCGTGGCCGCCTATCGTTGTTAATACGACTCGTACGACGGCCACACTGCGTTGGCAGGAGCTGTACCAGCCGCTCAAGCACGATCTTACTAGCTATGGATACGAAGTGAGCTGGAAGCGCGAGGAACACGATGGCAGCGCAACGGAGGAGCCGCCTGTGAAAGGAGAAGTGGAGAGTGCCGTGAGTGTGACTCACGACCAGCTCACGCGCAGCAGGATGCCGTCTACACTTTTCGGCGACGACTTCGACGGGCGCGATCTGGAGGCTGTGATCACGGGCCTACAGGCCGAGACGGCGTACTCTTTTTCAGTGCGTTTGATAGTGGGAGAGGCCCAAGGTGCAGGTAGTGGAGCTTCACGCCGCGTCGTCACTAACCCGTGCGCTCCTCCTTCTCGTATTCGTGGTGTTCCGGAGGTGAGTGACCTGGACGAGACTTGCTTGACCCTACGATGGCTCGACGCCGAGGACGACGGTGGTAAAGAGATTGAGCTGTACCTGATATCAATGGAGAAGTTGCCGGAGAAAGGAGAGCAGGGAGATCTCAATTCAGGCAGAGGGGCGGACAACGGAGCGCTTGTTCGTGAGCACGAAAAGGTCATCGCAGTGAATTCGAGCGTCGGTAATGGCCAAGTCACCGCAGAGAGGTTGAGCTCCGGTGCGCTATGGCTTTCATCTAAGGTATGTGCTCTGTTCCCTGGGGCAGCTTACACGTTTCGTGTTGCAGCGATGAACGTGCTGGGGGCTGGGTTCTGGAGCCACCGCAGTAGCCGCGTCGAGATTGCTCCGCGCCGCCGCCTCGCTTCGCTGGAAAGCGGAAACACAGGCCAACTACTGGCCGTCCCGATACTGAAAGGCGTGGGAGACCCCGGCTACACCGTCGTGAGCGGAGTCGACATCCTCTCGCAAAGCGACCTGAGTGCGCTGATCACTCAAGACCCGCACCGCATCCTGCGCGCGTCTGGAGCCCAGGTCGAAGACGCGGATCTGCCGCGCATAGTGCTCTCGGACGTGAACCAGCAAGTTCAATTGCTGTCTAGCAACACGAGCGAGGGGGGCGTAAAGGTGGAGCGCTCGTTCGAGGCGTGGGCGAGCCACCACAGCCCACAGCTCTTCGACGTGTCGGCGGAGCTGGTGCTGGCAGACCCGCCGGACGCCTCGCAGCCGCTGCGCAACGCCCACGCCGCCCGCGACCGCGTGCTGCTGGCAGTGCGGGGCGGTGTCCCATTCGTCTTCAAGTTGCACTTCGCGCAGCGTGCCGGCGCTCTGGGTCTCATCATCGCCGACGCGGATGGGGCGTGCGGCGGCGGCTTCGACCAGAACTGCGTGCCCGGTGCTGACAGGAGACGCGGCGAGGGCTTTGCAGCGCAGGAGCGGCACGCGCTGTGGCGAGAGGCCCACATCCCGTGCGTGTTGGTGCTGCAGGACGCGGCGCAGGAGCTGCTCGCGCGGCTCGGAACCGCATAGCTACACCGTACACATGGCTACATTGTAGTGTGTAATACACGATTGACCGCGAAACGACGCGATCCAAACGGGATGTAGCCATGTCCGGCGTAGCACGCAGCATTCAGTTCAACTTCGAGACAGGCAGGCAGGCTCTGGCCGCTGAGTAGTGCACGTCTATTTGACGCGGTCGACAGCTCTCGCTCGCTCTGGACGCTGCGTCAGCGCGAGCGCGAGGCTGTCTCCGTCGCAAAGCAGAGCGGGCCTCGCCGCCATACCTTCGCCACGCCCGAGAACAGCCAGCGGCTCTACCGCCCTACAAAGCCGGGATACGGTATCTTGCGGTCGGTTGAAGAGTCCGCTTCCGCTGGTAGTCACCCGCACAAGCTCACCGTCATGAATCCGGGGCGGCCTCCACCTCCGGGTGCCATGCAACAGGGTGTTTCGGCTGGGCCCAATACCAACGTAGCTCAAGGCGCGGGCAATGGGGGTGCAGCCTCGCAGGCGGATTTGACAGAGTGGCAACGAGATGAGCACGCCAGGTTCATGCAGGCGCTGGAGATCTACGGCTCGAGACGGACGGGCGACGAATGGAAACTCATCACGAACTTCGTGGGCTCGCGCACCATCGAGGAAGTGCGCTTGCACGGGCGGCAGTATCTCCAGCGGTTGGTTCAGCAATTGCCACCTTCTCCCGAGGCGGCGGCTGCAAATCGCTTCTTGTCCAGCGCAGGCAGCCAGAATGACCCCAACAGGCAGAACTACCAGGTACCCAGGGGCGTTGAGCTCCAGAAGCCAAGAGGTGGCAAAGGAAAGAGGCCTGCTACGCAGCCGGGGCTCCCGCTTGGCGGCAGCAGCGCGTTGAGCGCCGCGGCACTGGAGTGTGCGCAGTCGATGAGTGTTCAAGCCCCGATACAATTTCACAACCAGTCACTACAGCCACTTCCACCACAGCACCAGGCTGGGACCGCTGATCCGCGACGGAACGGACGGAGGTCGAAGCCGTGGACATTCCAAGAAGATAAAGCATTTGAAACAGTGCTGGCAGATTGGGCCGGCAGCAAACCGTATTCCTGGGCGAAAATCGCGGCGGCCCTGCCCGGAAAGACTGTCAAAGATGTGCGCAGCCGCTACGATGAAATGGTGGGAGAAATTACCTGTATTGAGTCTGGGGAGATCCCTGTCCCCGATAGCTCGGCCTTGAACAGCGTTCCTAGTGGCCCTGCTGCTGGTCGGCCAACCTCCATGCTAAGTCGGCGTGCAGTTCCACCGCCACCTATCGAGGTGCCGCCTAGAAGTGTAGGCAAAGGTGAGCTCTGGGGACAAACGAGATATTGTGTGTGTGCTAGCATCTCATAGAAATTTGTGTATTTGCATGCGATTAGATGGAGCGGTGGGGGTCTTTCCACCAGGTAGTAGCACTCGAAGCCAGAGAGGCTCTGCAAGCGGGATTACTATGCTCAGCCCGACGTTCCTCGACTTGCTGGCGAATGAAGCTGAAAGCGAAGAAAAGTCACCATTGCCGGCACTGCCGATGCCGTTCCCAGGACTAATGAACTTGCCATCGCCTTTGTTCTCGCCGACATTGCTGCCGTCAGGATCTCCTGGCTTTTTCAGTCCTGGTAACAAGAAATCGGCAGCTCGCGGCCAACAAGACAAAAAGTTTTCGAGTCTAGAAGGCTCGAGTGTCGCCAAGATGGAAGATATAGAGGCAGGACCAAGAGCATCAGCAGGTAAGAGCGACGACCCGCAGCGCTCCACGACTCCACGGATATGGAACGACTTCCTGGCCGACGATTTTAAGTTCGATGACCCGCTTGGCTCAACACCCCGTCATAGCAGTAGGAAAACACCTCGCTCGAAGGTAGGCGAGGGATCCCCAACCACCAAGACGTCCAAGAAGAAACCAGGCCAGGAAGATGTCGAAATGACCGATGCCTCAGCCGCCTGAAAAGAAACAAAGGTGCGTGCTAGTTAGGAGTCACTCTGTGGTGCCGTAGTGGTTAGCTTGCAAGATCACACGCATGAGCGTCAAGTGATAAGTTCTATGGTATTGACACCGCGCCTTCAGGACTTCCAAGTTGAAAAGCCAATTGCTTGCTACCTACAACCTGCAGCTACGGGGGTCGATCGGTTATCTACTATTCTCTACCGTCCTACTCGCTCGTCTGTGCCTACGACTAACTACTAACTACTGCCTACTGCTACTCCTACTGCCGTCACCCCACCAGCCGCTCTCTCAGCTCTACCGTCCGTCAGCTTCTACTTCGTAGCCTCCGTCGTGGTCATCTTCATCGTCTACTTCATCATCATCGTTGGGTCTCCTACATCAGATATGGGAAAACACGACAGCAGCAGCTGCTGCACCACTCGCTCTCTCTACAAGTTGAAGCGCGTGGTGAGGAACTGCCGCAGGGGCTCCGGGAAGCTCGCGAAGTACGCGGCCCAGTTTTCGCCCAGGCTCGTCTTGAAGCCGTGCACGATCTGGTACAGCATGTCCTTCAGCTCCGCGTGCTGGATCTGCTGACCCTCAAGCGAAGCGATGGCACCGCACATGAACATGAAGTCGGCGACGATGCCGTTAGGGTTCGCCTTCACCATGTAGCACAGACCCAGGAAGCAGTGTTCCTTTTCTTCCGGTGCGCGCACATGGGCAAGCGCACGGCACCAACGCTTGGCAAACTCCTGCAGGTGAGGAGCCACAACGTTGGGGCACACGTAACCGAGTCGGCCAATCGTGATCGCGCAGTTCTCCACAAGATTGCGCGGAAGCTTCGGGCGGTTGATCATGCCGATCAGGCGACCCAGGCAGTTCTCAACATAAGGCTCCATCTCAGCGCCGATGCGAATAGCAATCTCGCCCACAGACCAGCTTGCGTTGTTGCACACAGTCGGCAAGTCCGGGTCGATATTTTCGATCAGTACCGGCAGCAGGTCGCCGAGACCGGGGCGGAGAATGTTCGGTGCGTGCTTTGCCAGGTCGCCCACAACGCCCATGGCACTCTGGCGGACGTCCATCACGTCGTGGCGAACGCAGCTCATAAGCAGGTTCAGGATATTCGATCCCGTCAACAGAGCCTCACTGTTGCTCTGCAGGCCCTCAATCATGCCCGAGATCAGGTCTAGAGCGCAAACGATGAGCTCCGGGTCGCCCTCATCGAACTCGGTCGGGCTTTGCTCAGACATGGCGTCCGCAAGCAGCTCGTTCTCAACAATACGCTGGCAGCGCACATACACGTTCATCGCGAACTCCTGGAAACCGTTGCCCAGCGCCTGAGCCACAGGCGCCAAGCACTCGAAAAGCGGCAGAATCTCACGGCTACGGTCATCCAGAGCATTCCACTTCGCAATAAGCGGCGGCATCAGAATCTTAATCAACTCAGGGTGGTTCAGGTGCTCACCGATAGAGTCCGCGAGCGTTCCAATGGCATCGTACAGAATAAGAAGATTCTTCGCCTGGTATTTGCCAAAGGCGAACATGAGATTCTGCAGGATAGGATTCAGGTACGGCACCAGCTCTTCGCGAGCTTCCTCCTCCAAAGTGCAGAACGCAGAACACGCCGCTTCTTGCACCTTCTTGTGTTGGTCGAGAATGCGCTTCAGCATGCCCTCCACAAGCGGCTTGAAGAGCGCCTCGTGGTTGCCCTGCTCCACCACCCACGTAGCATAGCGACTCAGCGTCCAGCACGTGATGCTACGGATGAGTGGTGCCGGGTCCTCCAGCTTCTGCAGCAGGAACGGGTACAGCTGAGGCAGGTGTGGGGTGATACCGTTGTAGCAGCCGTCAGCGATAGCGCCAAGTGCCAAGATTCCGCTCTCCACGAGAGGCCACGGCTGCTCCTGCGCAAGACGCTCCTGCAGTAGGGGCAGCAGCGTCGGAAGGATGTCGTTACCGTAGCCGTTGGCGAGGTTGTCCAGGCTTGCAGCCGAGCAACGGCGAAGGTTCCACTCCAGCAGCGAGTCGTCATCGTCATCATCGTAATCCTCGTCGTCGTCATCGTCGTCGTCGTCCAGACCACCGCCCTCGTGGCCGCCTCCAGCCTTGCGGTGGAAGATGGGCTTGATGTCCTCCGGTCGGTCCGGCACGTTTTCATCCTGGTTCTGCTCCTCGGCCTCGAAGTTGGCCAGGTCCTCCTCGCTGTACACCATGCGCTGGAACAGCAGCGGCACGATCTGCGTCAGGTAGGGCTGCAGCATGTGCTTGATGTCGTTGAACTCGCGCAGGTCGCAGAAGGAGGCCCAGAACTCGCAGGCCTCGATGGCCACGTTCTCGTCCTCGTCCTGGTTGGCGCGCAGGATGAACTGGATGATGCTGTCCAGGTGCGGCACGAGGTACTGCACGCCCACCTCAAGCAGGATGACGATGCTCTTGCACACGAGCTTGCGCACGTCGTTGGACGGGTCCTGCGTGAGCAGCGAGATGCCCGCGAGGAAGTTCTCCATCTGCACCACGAGCCCCACGGGCATGTAGATGAGCACGTTGTTGAGGCACTCGAGCGCGTCGCGGCGGAAGTTGGCGTTCTGGTGGTGGAAGTACTGCAGCAGCTTGGGCACCAGGACGTTGAGCGGGCGGCTGGGCGAGTTCTCGAGCTTGGCGGCCGAGTCCTCGCAGATCTTGACGAGCGCGCCGAAGGCGCCGGCCACGGCGTTCTCGTCCTGCTGCTCCAGCAGCACGAGCAGCGCCGGCATGAGCTCGGGCCACTCGTCCAGGAAGGTGTACTGCGACACGAAGGTGGTGACGATGGAGCCTGCGGCGTTGCGGATGGGCGGCAGCGGGTCGGCCAGCACGCGCAGCGTCTGCGCGCGGATCACGGCCAGGATCTCCGTCTCCGTGGGGTTGAGCGCCGCGCCGGCGTCGCGCGCCTTGATGTTGCGCTTGAGCAGCAGGCCGGCGAGCTGGCGCACGTTGGGCTCGGCGGCCTGCGCGGAGCACAGCAGGTGCACGAGGTAGAGGTTGAACTCGAGGTTCTTCTGGAACTGCTGCAGGCGCTGGTAGGACTCGCGCTGCACCTGGTTGTTGGGCACCATGTAGGCCTGCAGCAGGGCCACCACCTCGTTCAGCAGCGCGGGCTGCGGCTGCCACGTGTCGCTCATGCTTGTGTGGGGTCTGGAATGGGTCTGGGTCTGGGTCTGGTCTGGGTCTGGCGGAGGGGCCAGGGGCTTTTTTTGGGGCGGGAGATGCAGATATGAAGCGGGCAAATGCAGGGCCAGAGGACGGAGACGGAGACCGCGGAGATTCCTGCGTGGAGCTGCTGCTTGGGGCTGCGGGGGGAGGGAGGGGGGAGGAGGGAGGCCTGGATGCCGGGGGCGGAAGAGCGCGGCGCCTTGCTGGGAGGAAATGAACGAGCTTCTCCACCAACCGCAACTGGCGCCCCCGCGCCATTGGCTGGATCGGAGCTATTTTGGACCAATCACGGCGGCGTTTAGATGGACGACAGGCCTGAGTCAGCCGTCGAGTTGATCTTGGTCTTCTTCCTGCACACGCCCGAGTCTGTGCGCGGTTCACATGCCAACTGCAAGCGTCTAGGTGGTGCTTGCAGGCTGCGAGGCGCAGCATGAGAGACGCTGTCGCGCCGGTTTCCAGGCAGTGACCGATTCGGCGTTACATTTTCTTTGTTATGGTTAGAGGCGTTATCGATTTCAACGCGCTCGCGTGGCCCAATGGATACGGCGCTGCCCTCCTAAGGCAGAGATTGCGGGTTCAAGTCCCGCCGTGAGTAGAATTTCTTTTCCCTGGAGCGCGCTGTACCGGCTAATTATGCCCCAGGCAAAGCTCTCAGGAGGCCAGCTTACAAACGCTACAAAGATGGAGCTGGTGCCGTGGATTGGTTGGCGGCGAAAAGAGACTCGGCAAAGTGTTTGTTTCAACCGTTTGGTTCTTCGACGGAAGGCGCCTCGTGCAACTACATGAACTCCGTTTTGGGTTTTCTTAGTATTGTACTAAGAACCCCTGTAGCATGTCTACGGTTATCTGAGTCTAGCACAAAGTACTGAATATCTTCCGTTATCAAGTCGCTATGTTCATGTAAACGTGCTCTCAATATGGTTATCTGCTGCGAATGAAGTTTTGTGCTGAATAAGTATTTCCGGAAGTACAGTAATCGTCAGCTAATGCAGTTTAGACTGCATGTCGAAGTGCCAGCAAACCTAAAGCTGCCATCCTCTCACCGGTGCACGCTCTTGCCCCGTATTCGTGCCACAGCGCTGTTAAACTGTTTGATAGCGTATACGACCAGCATTCTCCTCGTTTCCCACTGGCCAAAACGCTTCGATGTCCGCGCCAATCGCAGCGCGGCGGCGTCCGAGTCCACCGTTGCCAAGTCACTCATCGATTCCCTGCGCGGAGCTCACGTCGATCCGATTCCCATGGCCACGTCCGCGCCCGCCAACGCCAACGAGCAGTGCGTGGGCCCGCAGTCTGAGCAGGCCGGCAAGGCCGACGGCTGCGCCGGCTGCCCCAACCAGAGTCTGTGCGCGTCGGGCGCGGCCCGGCAGCCGGACCCGGCCGTGTCGGACGTGAAGCAGCGGCTGGCCGGCGTCAAGCACAAGCTGCTGGTGCTCTCCGGCAAGGGCGGCGTGGGCAAGAGCACGGTGGCGTGCCAACTGGCCTTCGCGCTGGCCGGCCGCGGGCTGCAGGTGGGGCTGCTGGACGTGGACATCACGGGCCCCAGCGTGCCGCGCATGCTCGGGCTGCTGGGCCAGGAGGTGCATCAGAGCGCGGCCGGCTGGTCGCCCGTGTACGTGGACGACAACCTGGGCGTCATGTCCATCGGCTTCATGCTGCCCGACGCGGACGACGCCATCATCTGGCGCGGCCCCAAGAAGAGCGGCATCATCAAGCAGTTCCTCGTGGACGTGCAGTGGGGCGAGCTCGACTACCTCATCATCGACACGCCGCCGGGCACGTCGGACGAGCACATCAGCATCGTGCAGTACATGAAGGAGGCCGACCTGGACGGCGCCGTGGTGGTCACCACGCCCCAGGAGGTGGCGCTCAGCGACGTGCGCAAAGAGCTCAACTTCTGCCGCAAGACCAACATCAACGTGCTGGGCGTGGTCGAGAACATGAGCGGCGTGCAGCGCCCGCTCAGCGACGTCAAGTTCGTCGGTGCCGACGGTGACGACCAGACGGCGGCCTTCATGAAGGTGGGGGCGGCGGTCTGCTTGTTGCGCTGCTTTTCTGTGGGATTGAGACTAATTCTCTTGTTGTTGATGTGTGTCGGCTCTGCAGCTGCTGCAGGAGAAGGCGCCGGAGCTGCTGCAGCACTCGGTGCGCATGGAGGTGTTCCCCACGGCCAACGGTGGCGGCGAGGCCATGGCCAAGAAGTTCAATGTGCCGTTCCTCGGCCGCCTGCCGCTGGACAACAAGATGACGGGTGCGTGCGAGGAGGGTGTGTCCTTCCTGGAGGAGTACCCGGACTCAGTTGCGGCTCCGGCCTTCAGCAAAATCGTGCAAGGTATGCTTGGTGTTGTCAATCAGATGTGTCTGTGAGTTGGCTGTGCTAATTGACCTTCGTTTACCTACTCTGCTGTGCAGATCTTGTTGCATCCTTGGAGAAGTAAAACTGTCGCCCAGAGAAGGTTGCTAGATACAACTAACCTCAACGTACGGACGTACTTTACAGCTCGGGGGAAAACAAGAAAACGTATATATGCACACTTTAGCAATTTATTTGCCCCGAACGACTTGCGGGCACTTCCTTCTTTACTTGTTCGACGACTGCACACGGGAGGAAATGTGGACTGGGCCTATTGCTGAAAACATCCTCCTACACTTGCGCTAAGGTACTGTTTCTCGCGGGTATGGCTCTTTCCCTTTACTGCCTTGAGAACGCATCTATTGAGCTGGACACCTGCTCCGTGTTGAGCAATACAATGACGACGGATACGTTGTCGGACGAGCCCGACCGAATCGCCAAGTTCGCAAGCGATTGGCTTGCTTGCTGTAGGAGAGAGTTCGCAAGAAAGCAACAACATCAGATGTGTCGCCCACAAAGAATTATGGGGGCGCTCGTACCTTTGCTGAGTATCCTTCGTTTAACCTGTCGGCGACATACTTCACCGCTTCCTTGCTCTTGATTGTGTCCCACAAACCGTCGCACGCCAGAATAAGGAAGTCAAATTCGGGCGTGATCTCGATTTCCTGCCACGAACCATTGGGGTTAATCTCTTGCCAAGTCGCCCACTACAGTTAGCCAGATATCGTCTTACCTGACACTCAGGCATCGAGATAACCAAATCGCCATGAAACACGCGGCCATGGCCCTCAGGGAAGGCCCAGTATTCATACTTCGACAAAGCCTCGCCCTTGTAGTCAATGTCGCCGATAGCGCGAGAAACGGCCAGCTCGCCGTTTACCCGGTAAATAGTCACCCATTTAACAACTCGCTCTGCTCGCTGCTGAATCTCCGGGTCGCTCAGATCCATTGAGTGCAGCTTGGACAACTGCAGCTCGCGCTCCTCTTTCACCCAGCCTCCCTGAGATTCAATGCGCCTTCGCTCGTCTTCCCGCCCGGGCGTTTGTTCTTCAATGATGTCCAATGCCTGGCCACCGATGCTCACCACCGCCCTGCTGTCTCCAATGTTTGCGGTAATTAAGCGGTTGCCCCGAATCAGAACCACAGCGGCAGTAGTGCCGTCGTCCAAACTCTTTGTGGTGACCAAACAGGAAACTTTAAGAACCATGATCCATAACCTAATGTGAACACGGAGCGACGTACCTCCTCTTCAGCCTTCGCAAGAAATTCCTTGTCAATGCGTGCAAAGCACTCCTCAAAAGCTAGTCGTGTATCCGTCATAAACGCATCGTGAGCGGTCAGATAAGGTACCAGTCGCTGGTTTGAGAAGGTTGCAGCCTGCAAACATCGACGAAAGGTTTCAAAACGAGAACGTTTTACACGCATGAAGAGTAGCGACGTACCCGAACACCGCTATGGCCATCAAACAAAGCATAAAACGATTGCTTCTGATGATGAGGCTCGTCATCCTTCAAGTGTGCGTTGAGATCTGGGATACAGCAGCAGACATCTTCCATGGCTGACCGAACGCCTAGTAAAGATGTCACTCCATGAACGTCATCACCCGTGGAGTAGCTCGAGCTGTCCTCGTTAAAGGTCTCATGAAATGAATCGCGGCTGTTAATAGAGAATGATTCAATTGGCTGCATCTCCGCGAATCCTTCTCTTTGATGCCGGGGCACCCAACGACCTGCAGTGGGGGCAGGTGCAGGCTCTGGGGGAGGAGACAAGTCGACCGGAAGAGGAGGCGGTGAAGTCGGTTCTGCAGCACTACGGTTGCGAAGATACCGAGGAATGTACTTGCCAGTCGCGACCGGGGGCGATGATGTCGGCATCATAGGCGGGGTCTCAGTGGCTGTTGCAGTGCTTTTGCTCTCGGCAGCTCCATCCTCCCATCGTCCACCTAAATGCAGATGTCCATCGTGATCGGTGCTCTCTTCCTTTGATTCAGCGATTGAACTTCGCAGTACCGGTGGCGTATGGTGCTCCGGCACATCATCCATCGGGTCAAACGCAAACATCAGTGGGCTCCGCGGTCCAAAACTTCCAAATGCAAGCGGGCTACTGGCCCGCCGAGGACTTGTCCGCGACGATGAAGAGCCATCACCTCCCGTCGATTCATCGGAAAAGCTCGTCGAGGCGAAAAAGCCTCCGCTTGCACGTCCGCGATATAAATCATCAACAGAGGCTGCCACCGGAAATTGGTCCATGTAATCCTGATAGTCGAATGACACGCTGCGATTGACACGAGACATACTCTGCTGCAGAACCACCCCATGGCAGACACAGACAAGTTCGCTTGTAGGTGAGTACATTGCATTAATCCAGCGCAAAATAGCAAATGAGCCGTGCCGTTAGAAGGCAATATCGCACGTACTCTTCGAGATAAACTATTGCAAAGCCGGTTCGGTCGATGTTCCGCCTGACAGAACGTGACCAAGCATCGTGACACTCAGCCATCGTAACAGTTGTCAATAGGATGCCATCAGGTGCGCACCTGGGTCCGCGATAGTGCAGACACGATGTTTGCAATGGATTTCTGGAAATTAAAGAGCCACTCGTGCATCTGCAGAACGCACAAAAAAATTAGGTCACCCAGGAAACACCGCCGCAAAGTCCTCGCACAACCTTACCATGTCTTTTGACTCGGCTCGCAGGACATACCGCCGACTCTCCATGCGGATCTGGAAGGCAGCGACGCCGAAGTCCTTCTGCGAGAAGAGCATATGCAGGTGCAAGTTAGCAACGAGGAGACGCGGTAGCCCGGCCGAAACAAACGTACCGCTGTGGTCACCGAGTCGATGTTCTCCATGGAGATGACGCCGCAGCACGTGTCGTCCGAGGGTTTCTGCTCCTTGACGTCGGTCTGCGACTTGTAGTAGAAGAGCTTGCTGTCCTGCATGACGAACCACCTCCTCTTCCAGAGCTTGGCGTCCTCCGAGCTCTGCTTCTCCAGGTATCCCTCCATGAACGCCGCCCTGCCACAATTAATTAATTAAACCATTAGACATGAGGTAATAAAAACAAATAAGACGCGGCAACTTACTCGAGGTATCGGGTGTATCCATCCATGGTCCTCGGCCGGAAGTAGCTTGTTGACGTCATCGCGCCGCCTGCCAAGGTTAAGCCACAGCACCGTAAGCTCGAGCGGCTAAAGTTGCTGCGCCCCAGAGTCCGCGCACGCACCTGCGCCCTCCAGGTCGTCGCCGTCCGACGACGAGGACGACGAGGACGACGAGCGGCCGCCCGCGCGGTCGAAGAAGTGGCGCGGGAAGCTCGAGACGCGCGCCGGCTGCGTGTTGGGCACGGGGATGGCGGCTCCGGCGGCCTCCAGCTGCGCCGTTGGGGCCGTCTCGGCGCGCTCGCGGTGCGCGTGCGACGCCGGAGGCGCGTAGGTCTCGTCGCGCGCCGTCCAGGGCGCGGCCGGGGGCGCGTCGCGCTGCAGCAGCCGGCGGAGACTGGCCATGGTCTAGTAGCAAGATTCGATTTGCGGGCTGTTCCCCTTTGCGGGTACAGACCGTCACGGTCTCGTTTATTCCCGCACAGAGGGTTTATGTGCCCCGGCATGCTTACTCGGGGAGTTTTCCATCGTAATAGTTGGGAGGAAACCATCACCAAGTGTATTACTAGACGGGAACGTAGTCGTTTTTAGAGGGGTATTATGGATACTATAACTATCGAGAGCGTAGTTGAAGTGACAAGGACCACGGCGTACCCTGGCCGAGTGCCAGAACGTCCAGCCGCCGGAAGTTTCTGCAATGGATATGGCGAGCTGCTTGCGGGGAAGTTGCCTGTGTCCTGGAACAGCCCACTGCCCCACCCCATCGATCGGCGCTTACCGTCGATACTGCTCTTTAAGTAACACGCAGTTTTCCCCGGGTTGTCGTTCACGAAGGTATACCCGACACAGCCAGCCGTCTGCGTGCACTTCTCGCAGCAGTCCGTGGGGTGAAGACCGTACACGACACCCAAGTCATTGCCGTAGAAGTCGACGTCCGTGAGCTGAGTCGAGCAGTGTCTGGGGGCCTTGATGCACTGGTAATATCCCGTGTTCCACGGCTGGCAGTACGAGCCGTACGGACAGCAGAGAGACCAGTCCTTGTTGCCGCAGTAGCCGCCCACCTGCGTGGAGCACGACGAGGTTCGAGGAGACGTCACCGCCGCCGACACTGCACCGGGGATGCTCTTCTTGGCGCCGATGGCGCTCTTCAAGTAGCAGTGCGTCTTGCCGTCCCACGAAGCGTTGACGAAAGTGAAGGCCATGCAGCCGAGGGTGTCGGCGCAGCGGTTGCAGCATTCTTCCGGCAGCAGCAGACTGGTGATGTCTGCGATGTCGTTCCCCCAGTAGTCGACACCGGCTTCGGGGACGCCGCGCTTGGCAGGTTGGGAAACGCACTGGTAGTAGGCCGGGCTCCATGGCTGGCAGTACTCACCTTTTGGGCAGCAGTTCGGTCCGATGTTGCTATTGCCGCAGAACTGTCCGGCACCGGCGCAAACTTCTGCCACCTCCTGGAAGTCGTTATCAGCGTAGGTTCCTGATGCTAGTATTAGAGCGAAAAGAGCTCGGAGATGCGGGGCTACGAGCATTCGATGTTGGCGGGGAAGGAATGGCAAGTGGATGGCAGGTCACCGTGGAGAGTTTGAGAAGTGGGTATCATCGAAAGCTCGGACAACCTCGGCTATGGCTGGGTTAGCCTGGTGAGTAATGGAATCCTAGTTGAACGCAGAAGTGGGAAATTCTTCCCGCCAACGTCTGACCCTATAATCATTTCATACTTGAAGTACATTTAGTTTCGTGAGTCGCTTCTCTGGGTTTCATCAATCACTTCTGGTGTCTTCACTTTCTTCTGCGTTCAGAAGTGAAGGGCTTGAGGGGAATTCTACGTCTGACCCCAGAATAATTTCATTTCATACATTTTCTGGTTTCGTCACTCTCTTCTCCGTTCAACTAGGATTCCATTACTCACCAGGCTAACCCAGCCATATCCGAGGTTGTCCGAGCTTTCGATGATACTCACTTCTCAAACTCTCCACGGTGACCTGCCATCCACTTGCCATTCCTTCCCCGCCAACATCGAATGCTCGTAGCCCCGCATCTCCGAGCTCTTTTCGCTCTAATACTAGCATCAGGAACCTACGCTGATAACGACTTCCAGGAGGTGGCAGAAGTTTGCGCCGGTGCCGGACAGTTCTGCGGCAATAGCAACATCGGACCGAACTGCTGCCCAAAAGGTGAGTACTGCCAGCCATGGAGCCCGGCCTACTACCAGTGCGTTTCCCAACCTGCCAAGTGCGGCGTCCCCGAAGCCGGTGTCGACTACTGGGGGAACGACATCGCAGACATCACCAGTCTGCTGCTGCCGGAAGAATGCTGCAACCGCTGCGCCGACACCCTCGGCTGCATGGCCTTCACTTTCGTCAACGCTTCGTGGGACGGCAAGACGCACTGCTACTTGAAGAGCGCCATCGGCGCCAAGAAGAGCATCCCCGGTGCAGTGTCGGCGGCGGTGACGTCTCCTCGAACCTCGTCGTGCTCCACGCAGGTGGGCGGCTACTGCGGCAACAAGGACTGGTCTCTCTGCTGTCCGTACGGCTCGTACTGCCAGCCGTGGAACACGGGATACTACCAGTGCATCAAGGCCCCCAGACACTGCTCGACTCAGCTCACGGACGTCGACTTCTACGGCAATGACTTGGGTGTCGTGTACGGTCTTCACCCCACGGGCTGCTGCGAGAAGTGCACGCAGACGGCTGGCTGTGTCGGGTATACCTTCGTGAGCGACAACCCGGGGAAGACTGCGTGTTACTTAAAGAGCAGTATCGACGGTAAGCGCCGATCGGTGGGGGTCGTGTCGGGCAAGGTCGACCTGACGGGCGTGAGCCACATCCATGCCAAGATTCGTCGCGGGGAAGCTCGGTCGAGGGCTGTGAGTCTCGGTGCGTGGCTCGTGGCTGAGTACTGGATGTCATGGGACTCCTACACACTTTGGCAAGATATACCTGTGGACATTGCGACGCAAGGCGAGTACGCCGCCATGAATTTCCTGGGCGAGGACAAAGGCGCCGCTGCATTCTCAGGCCATAGACAGACGTGGGTCACCGAGTCCGACATCAAAGAAATCGCCGACACTGGTGTGCTCAATACCGTCCGCGTTCCCGTAGGATACTGGATCGCCCGCGACGCCGTCAATCTACCTGGTGATGAAGGTGCCAACTTTGCCCCTGGCGGGTTGAAGTTCCTCGACGTACTCATCAACGACTGGGCTCTGAAGCACAACCTAGCCGTCATCGTGAGTCTCCACGCGCACCAGGGTAGTCAAAATGGCTATGCTCATAGCGCGCCCGTCACTCTCGGGGCCATCGACTGGAGCACCTCGCACACAAACGTCAACAACTCGCTGGCGTTCGCAACGTTCATCGCGGACAGATACAAGGACAGCCCCGCCTTCCTCGGGATGAACCTCATGAACGAGCCGGCTCCACCCACCGACCGGAAGGTGCTGATTCACTACTACATCGACGCGTACAACCGCATCCGAGCCTCCAGGAACGACTGCATCATACTCGTGTCTCCGCTGGTCACCGAGCAAGATCCGAGCGGCTTCGACGGCATGATTCGGGCTCCGGTGTACGAAAACGTGTGGAACGAGATCCACGCGTACTTCATCCGCGGGTACGAGGACAGGAGCGAGGCGTGGATTCTGGACCACCTGGACGTGTTCAAGGAGCACAACCTGCAGCGGCACACCAAGGGTAATCGACTGTTCGTGGGGCAATGGAGCATGGCGGGCCCTCCCGACGAGAAAGGCATGTTCCAGGATATTGGGTGTTTTCATGAACTGGGGCGTAAGCAGCTCGCCATGTTTAACGAAGAGGCCACAGGTGGTTGGGCGTTCTGGTCTTGGCGGCACTCCGATGAAACATTCACATGGTCTTTGCGGACACTTATTCGCTACAATGATATGAGCTTTAGCTTCGAGCTGAGCTGAGGTGTGAGCACAACGTCTTGACTATTTCATGTCGCTTTGAGTGTTTCAGAGATTTCCTATTTCGGTTATGTTAAAACTATAGATGCTATTTCATGCGCTGGAAATGCACTTTGGACCATGAAGTGCGATTAAATTTACAGCTTCAGGTCGCCATCCCGGATCACCTTGCGCATGGACCACCCTGTTCTTTTGGTCGCATCGTCAGAGTGGCGCCACGACCAGAAAGCCCAGCCACCACTAAGGTCTTCGTTGTACATAGCGAGTTGTTTGCGATAGAGCTCGCGGAAGTTGCTCATGTTCTGGATGATGGTAAATTCGTCCGTGGGGTTTCCAATGCTCCTCTCGCCCATGAAGAGGTGGTTGCCCCTGGGTTACTGTATGATAGTAGGTTTCGCTGTCTGTACGAGCCCAGATACGCCAAAATCCACTCCTCGCTCACGCCTTGAAATCTCCAGACGAAGTGCACGCGAATCTCATTCCACACGTTTTCGTACTCTCATTGACGCAGGAGCTGGTGGGGCGGACACACATGTCCGTATTTCTCAAACTCTGTCAATAACGGACCCCAAACTGAATTAGTCTTAAATTGCGGACCCCAGGATACATGTATCCCCAAATGAATCGTACAACAACTCAACGTTAAACGAAATAGCCTCGTCACGAAGAGTTGTGTGTTATCCCATCTAGTGAGCATTTTCATTGGCTTGCTTACGTTCAGGACAGTTTGAGGTAGCCTGTCCTAATTAGATACCGCATCGACCAGCCCGTGCGCTTGATGGTTTCATCCGAGTGCCGCCACGTCCAAAATGCCCAGCCACCTGTGAGGTCAGCGTTGTAGTAGGCCAGTTGCTTCCGCCCGAGCTCGCGGAAGTTGTCTAAGTTCTGGGAGATGACGGTCTGGTCTGGAGGCCCTCCCATACACCATTCTCCCAAGACGAGACGGTTGTTAGTCGGCGCTGCCTTGAAGTGAGTCTGGTCGAACGAGTCGACTTCCGCGAGGATCCGTTGCTCCGATACTCCATCGTAGCCCCAGATGAAGTACACATGAAGGTCATTCCACACGTTCACGTACGCCGGCGCGCCGATCATTCCGTACAAGTGATCCGCGTCTTGTTCATTCAGGAACGTTGTCACGAGCAAGATGCACATGTTTCCGGTCGCTCGAATTTGCTTGTATACCTGAATGTAGTAGTTCTGCAACGCCGTCCGGTCGACGGGGGCTAGTGGTTCGTTCATCAAGGCCAGGCCGAGGAACTCCGGGCTGTTCATGTAGCGAGCTGTGAGGAACGTTGCAAACTTGAGCGAGTTGTCGATGTTGGTCTGCGAGGTGCTCCATCCAACTTTTCCCATGGTGACGGGGGCGCTGTGCTCGAAGCCGTTCTGACTCCCGTGATGTGCGTGGAGACTAATCATCACCGCCTACTGTATTTGACGGCCCAGGTGTTGATCAGAGTGTCGAAGTACTTGAGTCCTCCAGGGGCGAGCATGTCGCCCTCGGTACCGGGCGAGGCGGTGGCGTCGCGGATAATCCAGTGCCCGACCGGCACACGGACAGTGTTGAGCACGCCAGCGGCCGCAATCTCCTTGATGTCAGCTTCGGTGATCCACGTTTGTCTGTGCTTCTCGAACGCAGCAGTTCCCGTTGTCTTGCCGAGGAATTTCATGACGTTATATTCTCACTGTCAAGCCTGGTCGCTGGCACACCCGTCCACAACGGGGAATCCCACAACATCCAATACTCGCTGACGAGCCACCCCCCGAGGTTTACTGCCCTGGACTTGGCGGCACCACTGCGGATCTTGGCTTGGATATGATTTGATGCCGTACTTGATGAGACAGCAGCAGAAATCGCGCCCGGGTACGATTTCTTGTTAGCGACCTCAACGCTTTCTTCAGATAGCAGTGGGGCTTACCATCCCATCCAACATTGATGAACGTGAAGGCAACGCAGCCGGACAAGCATTGCAGCAGTTCTCCGGAAGGGTAATTCCTGACGGTTCACTGAGGTCGCCCCCATAGTAGTCCGTGCCGACCTCAGGCATACCGCACTTGGCGGGCTTGGGGATGCATTGGTAGTTGCCCGGATTCCATGGCTGGCAGAATTGTCCAGACGGACAACAGTTGGGACCGACCCGGGCGTTGCCGCAGTTCCCACCGGATGCCGCGCATGCCTTAGCCACCTCACCCGAAGCGTAGGCTCCGAGGGTCAAACTGGAAGCGGCGATGGCTCCAAGTGCGAGGAGGAAGCGTGGAGACGAGCAGACCTTCCTCGCCATAGTCGATGTCGAAATGATGTGAGACTTGAGATTGGTGTGTGCTTGCTTGCTTTCCGACAGCGTTTGCAGAATGACGAAAATGTGGAAGTGAGCTCATGGGAGCTCGGATCCTGCATTTCCGTCAAACCAAGGAGTGTGAAGTCATCGGCGACGATGCTACGTCGACAGGTGCTGATCCGAGTGCCTGAGGTGTGTACTACCGAAACGATCTAGTTTGCCTGCTGTGTGCAGCCACCACCTTCTAACTGCTGTGGAAAGCGTTCACCTTGCTTGCAACCAGTTAGCGCTCATACCAGCGAGCCCACACGAAACTCTTGGGAAAACCTCCCGCCTGTATGGAGGTTATTCACCGCGCCTGTCGTCCAAGCAACCAGGTGACGCCTGTCAAAACGCTCAACCCCCACAAGAGTGTCTCATTCCCCCACTACACTGACCGCCCTCATTGGTTGGGCCTCCCCTCACTACCCTCGCCACACCCGCCGCAGCCATGGAGCGCGCCGTGACGCAGGCGCTGAGCGCGACGCTGCGCGGGCTGGACGAGGCCATCCTCGAGTACGTGAGCGGCGCCGTGGCGGACCAGCTGGCGGACGAGGTGCCGGCGGACGCGGCGGCGCTGGAGGCGCAGCTGGGCGAGAGCGTGGCGCCGTTCCTGCTGAGCTCGGGCGTGTGCGCGGACGAGGCGGCGGCGGCGCAGCAGTGCGCGGCGCTGGCGGCCAAGCTGCTGGCCAGCCCGGAGCTGCAGGCGCTGCGCTTGCAGGCCGGTGCGGGCGCGAGCTCGGATGCCGTGCGCGTGCTGGAGACGACGCAGAGCATCGAGGAGCAGGCGCGCAAGGACGAGGGCGCGGCCGACGCGGAGCAGCTGCTGGCGCGCATGTGGGGCTTCGACAAGATCCGCAAGACCACGAACGACGAGCTGGAGGCGCAGCAGTCGGCGCTCTCGGCGCGCCAGGTGCGCAAGCAGATCAAGCTGGAGCAGCTCACGGCCGAGCGCGAGGAGGAGCAGGCCGAGCTGGACCGCGAGTGGGAGGACGCGCGCTTCCTGCCGGACCTGACGCAGGACACGGGCGAGCGCGACATCCACGTGCCGCGCCTGACCATCAACTTCAAGGGCAAGACGCTGCTGTCCGACACGGCGCTCAAGATCGTGGCCGGCCGCCGCTACGGCCTCGTGGGCAAGAACGGCGCCGGCAAGACCACGCTGCTGCGCTACATCTCGCACTACGAGCTCGAGGGCTTCCCGCGGCACATCCGCATCCAGCTGGTGGAGCAGGAGTCCGCCTCCAAGCTCAGCAAGGACGACCGCAGCGTGCTGGACGTCGTGCTGGCTGCCGACTACGAACGCACTATGCTGCTGCAGGAGGAGAAGGAGCTCACGGACGACGAGGCCGCCCACGGAGCCGACCACAGCGTCCGCCTCAAGGAGATCTACGACCGACTCGTGACCATCGACTCGGACACGGCCGAGTCCAGGGCGCGCACAATCCTCAGCGGCCTGCAGTTCCCAGACCACGTCGTGGACGGCCCGGCCAAGGCGCTGTCCGGCGGTTGGCGCATGCGCACGGCGCTGGCCGGCGCGCTGTTCATGGCGCCCGACCTGCTGCTGCTGGACGAGCCCACGAACCACTTGGATCTCGAGGCCGTCATCTGGCTCGAGCACTACCTGGAGAAGTACGACAAGCAGATGATCGTGGTGTCCCACGACCGCAACTTCCTGAACGCCGTGACCACCGACATCGTGTACCTGACGAACCAGAAGCTCACGTACTACAAGGGCGACTACAACACGTTCGAACACACGATGAAGGAGAACCTGCGCCAGCAGCGCAAGGCCTACGACGCCCAGCAGATGAAGATCCAGCACATGCAGGAGTTCATCGAGCGCTTCCGGGCCAACGCCAAGAAGGCGCCGCTGGTGCAGTCGCGTGTCAAGGCACTTGACAAGATCCTGCGCAACGAGCTGATAGACGAACCCGAGGACGAGCACGCTTTCCGGATGCACTTCCCGCCCCCGGAGCCGCTGGGCCGGCCTATCATCGCCGTGGAGGATGTCGGCTTCCGGTATACGCCGGAATCGCCTGTGCTGTTCAAGGACGTGCATCTGGGCGTGGACATGTCCAGCCGCATTGGTATCCTCGGTGTGAACGGTTCGGGTAAGTCGACGCTCATCAACATCATGATCGGCAAGCTTCGTGCGAAGGAGGGTTCGGTCACGATGAACCCGCGTCTGCGCGTGGCCACGTTCACGCAGCACCACGTCGACTCGCTGGATCTGTCCAAGTCCGCCGTGCAGAACATGCAGGAGATGTTCCCGGGACACGAGCCCGACGAGTTCCGTTCTCACCTCGGCCGCTTCAACCTGTCGGGCGAGCTGGCGATCAAGCCCACGCGTACGCTTTCCGGTGGTCAGAAGTCTCGTGTTGGCTTCGCGCTCATGACATGGCGTCTACCGCACGTCGTGGTGCTCGATGAGCCCACGAATCACTTGGATATGGAGACCATTGACGCATTGATTGATGCGCTGCGCGAGTACAAGGGCGGTGTGGTGATTGTCTCTCACGACCAGCACTTCGTCACTAGCGTGTGCGAGGAGCTCTGGGTAGTGGGCGACCAGAAGGTGGCGCGCTTCCGCGGCACCATGGGTGAGTACAAGAATCGCGTGCTGGCTAAGAAGTGAGCGAGTGTATCATAGACCCCCGCGCTCTCTCGTTGCAGCTGCTGGGGACTAGACTGGCTAGAACACGAGAAAAATAAACGCAGCAGTGCCTACTACCAACGGGAAGGAATATGTAGGCTGTTTGGCATACTACGTAGTATTAGGACGGTACGTTCCCTGTAGAAGATCGTCGTGGATCCTTCTCGCCAAGGCCACTTGTAAATCTGGTCGAAAGATACCCATGCCGCAGTAGAATGATTACTGAAATCAAGACCAGCACGTCATCCTGTCGTCGAAGTACTTTGAATCTCTCTCGATGCGTTTTGGCTTTCATAACGAGTCGAGCTTGATGTCTTGAAGCGGTCGATGCTGCCTCCACGGGGAACCGCTGAACCTTGTTCTCCAACACAATGAGGAGCTCTACCATTCCTGTGGCATGGTCACCGAGGAAAACCGTTGATCGTTTTCCCAACCGGAAGTTAACATGCGTGTAGGTTCGATGCAGCCCCGACCACCAGGTTTTCTCTCCAGGCCTGTCACTTTTCATTTTGCGTCTTCAGACGCGATCTACCCTACACACGTCTCCAACGATGTCCTCTCCGCGGCCCTTGTTCATCGCGCTTGCAGCGGTTGAAAGCACGGGAGCCGAAAAATATATTTATTGAAACTATATCTAAAATTTCCGTTCTGATAATTTATTCGTCGTTTGAATTGATTGCCATCACGATGTTTATTTTCTAGGTGACCAATTCAATATTTGCAGTATTTCATAACAATTATTCATTTCGACCATTTTGTAATGTTGCAACAGTATTTATTTAACAAAATGATCAAAACAGATATACTTTATATTGTCGGCTTGCAACTTGCAAGCCTCCCACTTCATCAATATGGAATGGATGCCTGAACAATGCTCGCTCGGAATAATAATATAATACAATAATTATAGTATTGTATTGACGGAATAACATATTAGTGCGAAATCGAGATTTTCGTAAATATGACATTGTAGCCATCATAAATACTGTGTTTTTCAAGGTGTGGAGTACCTTCGTTGTCTGCATAGAACGGATAACACCGATGAACTTCGCCAGTTCCAATCAACCACCTTATTCCTATAGTTGACTAGTGCCAGACCGAGTTCCTGCCAATTGGAGGTGTGATACTAGGACCTCAATCACATTTTTTGGTAGGGAGTTTCGCAATGATTGCACCGTTTCGACCCTAACAATTTTTATACTTATTGAAATATTTATTATTGGTGATCGATGTGCCGTACCTCACAGAAAGAGTGCGTAGCAAATACTAGTAGTAGAATGCCAAAACCAGATTTTCGAGCATTTGATTTCGTTTGATAGCAATTTCTTAACACAAAGAAAGCAGTTTCCAATCGCTTGTTAACATAATATTTGATGCATTATCGTTTTACCAATCTACTGTTAGACAAAAATAACATTACAATAGCATTCGGCAAAAAAGTATGTCGACTTCCTGGTCAGTATTTTCCCAGGACAAAAGATTGGCCTCATATGGGATGCCACCTCAGCCCACACGTGCCAGGAAGTGATCGATTATTTGGGAGTAAATGGGCTCATGTATAAATTTATGACTGCTGGCGTGATGTCAATAATGCAGATCTGCGATTTTTACGCCAACCGACCTCTAAAAGTTGCCATCAAGAAGATATTATTAGGTAAGTACAAAGTAGATCGGGTGCAAATGATCCACCGAATCGAAGAGGCTGTTTATATGGTGAACGAGCAGCAGGACTCGGTGCGCAAAATAGAATACGTGTTCAACCACCTCGAACAGGACCCGCGACAGCCCAATAACCACCATTTTCAAGAACATATGGGTCGACTGCAAGACAACAAGGTTTTACCATTCGCTCCTCCTGAATCAGACATATGAAACCATTGAGTAGGGAAGCTGCAGAACGCTTTCCAGGTTTTGAAAATTTCCAGGTAAATCTTACCATAAAGAATGCATATTTGCCTTGTCAACTAATGGTAACAAGAGTGCCAAACAAGCTGCACCCAAAGCATTATTTCTGTGAGGTACGGTATTGTCGTAACTTATTACGCGATTTTCAAAAACCAATTCAATTTTATTCTTTATTTTCCGTGAACAAGATGCGGATCACTTGATCGGTGCTCCAGACTACGCGAACATGTGGAATGAGATCCACGTATACTTCATTTGGGGCTGTGGTGGCGTCTCGGAGGAGCAACAAATCGACACGTACAACTGAAGGCAACGCCGACTAACAACCACCTCGGCTTGGGAGAATGGTGTATGGAGGGCCTCCAGACCAGACCGGCATCTTCCAGAACTTGGACAACTTCCGCGAGCTCGGGCGGGAACAACTAGCCTACTACATTGCTGACCTCACAAGTGGCTAGGAATTTTGGACGTGGCGGCACTCGGATGAAACCATTAAGCGCACGGGCTGGTCGATGCGCTATTTGATTAGGAACGGCTATCTCAAATTATCGTGAGCAGATGCTTTGAAAAGCAAGATTCTAAAGGTAAACATGAACACCTTCACCATGCTAAAAACCTACGGAAAGCTAACACTAAACTACATGCACTCAAAATGTTTTACTTTAGGCCACCCCAGATGTTGGTTTGTTGAGCTCCTATCCGGACCTGCTCATTGTTAGTTTCGATTCTGCGAAAAAAAATCCAGTTTCTGACGATTTCTTATCCGACTGGGTTGAAAACGTCATGTTTTGCCGTGCAAGCCACTCTCCACTTGTCAGTTTGTTAAGGTGCTATTCGCAGCGTGTAGTGCTCAAAAGCGCTAAACGATTGTTGATCACTTAAGTAAAACGTCTCCCTTGAATCTTTGCGCACGATGCTCTCGCCTCCTATTTTGACAAGCCTAGAAGCTTCATTGCGGCGTTGAACTCCTCTCTGGTCATTTCTTCTCGTTTTCGTGCAGCCTGGAGCCCAATTTTCAGATGAATTGCCGTCATGTCCTTTAAAATATCTGTGACGGCTTTTTCATCGTCCAGCTTCTTAATGATCTCGGCGAGGCTGGCATACTTCTGAACTCGCTCTTCATTAGGTGCTGTCATGTCGCTCTCTTCTGGATCTGTGACCCGAAGCATTCTCTTCCTGGTGCCACTACTGATCATAGCGTTGATCGCGAGGTCGGGAGAGGTCTTCCACACGAGCTTAGACTCGTCAGTATTCGTGAACACTGCGACGACACTGTTGCGAGCAAAGACTGCGATCCCCATGGCAACGTAGAAAGCAATGCGCATGACTGTGGTGGGGGGATTCTGCTGCAAGAAAGTATAAGTGGAGTCTTGTGGTCTTGAAAGCGAAATGTGATGTGAAGCAACAAACCAGCCAACGATGGTGGCCGAACGTTCGCCCTCATACATGTACTACTGTATTGCCGCCAGTGCATGCTATGGACAGATACGGAGGAATGGGTGGATGCTGTGGCGTTAACGTAATATGTACGGTAGCAAATCTGTGTTACGTTTTTAATTTTACCTGGGTACTGTATGAAGCTCACATCCCATGATTGTTCATAGGTACGGACCTCAACTCACTTCACGCGAACAATGTCAAATGCGATTCTGAAGGGAGCTTGGCGGGGATGGCCACAGTAGAGGCTGCAAGCAACACTATCTCAGGCTCTTTCAACTCGTTATCTCCGTCTTGAAGGCCGCATTTCTTCTATGTTGTTGGATATTACAGGCCACTTTGGTGCTGTAAATACAGCCGTGCACCTCTACTGTAATTCGACAGGGTAGACCAAATCACATCTGCAAAACCATCAGTTGCGGTGGAGACCAGAAAACAGACGCATCGAGAGAACTACAGAATATAATTACGTTAATTAAGTATACTACAATAGCTCCACATTCGCATGCTTTTGGTCGAGGAGACTCAACGAGACGAAGGAGGAGGATGGCTGACTTCCCATGGTGTTTGCAATGAAAAGTAAAGTGAGATTTCATATTGGTTCTGTTCGCGCCTAGATTTGAAACCACATCTTGTACTGTGTCATCGTTGTCGTCATGGGAGCATCCGATGTACATCATCATTAGGCCTGGCAGGTTATCGTGTCATACAGACGTCCCCTCAACTATACGCAGTGGGTACAAAACCAGTATATTATGCTGTCAAAACATAAGGATTTCGTATATCATGCAAGCAGATATGACGGGGTACAAAACGAACAGGGTGCACATACGAGGGGGTCGTCGAATTAGAGGTGAACGACTGTAAGTTGGCGGTGCACCAGGGACTCTGGTCGTCTTGAGGTACACCAGTGTACCTGCCAGAGAGTAGCATGAAATGGTGGACTTAGTGTACAGATATTGCTCAAGATGGCAGTCCTTCGCCACAAACGAAGTTTTCGAGTTTTCATGAAAAAAGAAAAAGAAAAAAATTGAGCATGTAACACTACCGTAAACAAAAAGTAAACATAAAGCATAATATGCATAATATGCAAAAGTAAACAATTGCATAATATGCATAATACGCTATTGTTTACTTTTTGCTTGCTGTATTATAGCGTCACAAGCTCAATCTTTACATATTACAGTACATGTATGCAAGGCCCTGGTTTCTCCCGTTTGGAATAAACTAGCGATTCTGATTGGCTGATTATCCTCAGAGGTACCATTACCGCATAACAGAACTCATAGTTCGCAGATATATCATAATTCGCACCTCGGACTGACCAATCACAAATCGGCGACGTTATAAATAATTCCTTAATTTTTACATTTAACTGAAGGTTATAAATTTCATCGCTTCAAAACCAGTCAATTGGGGCTTCACAATTGGATTTCGCACCAATCCACCACCTTGCTTCACAACATCCAGCCACCAAACGTGCCTGCTAGCATGCCTCCTACCGGAAGGAATCGAACCACGGACAATGGCTCTAAACCTAAAGTGTACCCATGAGTGACCTAATTTTTGGGTGGTCTTTTTCTTGCAGGTACGATCTTACGATTTCGACGCGCCTTGGGTGCGAATTATGAGTTCTGTTATGCGGTACCCTATTCCACACCTCCTGGTGAGGATTTTTATTCCGGGATAGGCATTCGCGTGGTTGCCAAAGGCGACGACGCTGCAGCGCTCGTACCATTTGCGCGGCGGTTACCTTTTCAGCAGATCGGTTGCCGATTTGAACTGGGTCTGGATCAGATTATATTTGGTCCCATTTGTGATTTGTGTGTACTCTAATCGATAGAATCTGATCATGATCTAGATCCCAGATCCGAGAAAAAGTTACTAGCAGCCTACATAGAAAACTACTTCTAGGCAACACAAAGACCAGATTTGATGAGACTATAATTTCTTTGCCAAAGTCGTTTGGGTCTGCATGTTTCCGCAGCACACTGTCTTCACGGTTACCTATTTTCGCATACGGATCGGACTTTACTTCAGGCTTTTCGGGAGGATTGACGAACAATGGGACCCTCGACAAGTGAGCTCCTCGTTTGCACCGCCAATTTCGCTTCGCTCATGGCGGGCAAGGCGTCGATAAATAGATAATAACTACTTCGCAGTGCAACTACTCCGGACCACGCGCCGACCATTGCAGACCTCCGCTTCGCTCCGGTTGCAAATGGTCTCTCTGAGGCCTCTTCGCACAGATGTCGCTCATCCTGTGTTTCTTTGTCTCTACATGACGCCGAAAATCACCTAGATTTTGTCCGCAACTGACTGTGACGATGATGCATCGCCAGTCTGCCTACCAACTTGCAACAACCTGCATCCAGCAACCTGAAACCAACACTAGCAGCGTCCGTTTCCCAACGGACTGACAGGCACACGCAAGCTCCCTCTGGAGCCAGGTAACAGCCGTAGCCCAGAGCTCCTTTCATTTGCTTCATTCAATCTATCAGTCTTCAATTTTCCTACTCTATCTCAAGTCCTCCGCAAGACTCCGTTCTACAGATCACGTGACACTGACTGTATGGGTACGATTCGGTCGCCCCGGGCTACGAAAGCATAAGCCAGGTATAAGGTAGATGCAATCCCGCAACATTTCCTCTTGAAATTATAATCTCAAACAATAATTCTGAACAAAGTAAAAGGATACCAGTTTTAGTTGTTACAAACTACGAAATAGTCCTGCTATAAGCAACATTTAGTTGACCTAACTTCCTTTTGAGTGTGTATATTTCAGGACTAATTGTGATGTATTTTCTTGATCTGTTCATTTGATCAGATTATATCGGTTATATAACCGAATATAATCTGACCCCTGACCCAGTTCAAATCGGCAGCTGACTGCCGATTTGCTGAAAATTCTATTAATACCTGGGCGGCGGCTATTGCGGCCATCACAGCGCGTTTACGAGCTGATAATGAATACCAATTGACTGCCCGAATCGGAAGTCCTCCATCTACACAGTTGTTTGTACAGTGCCGACCAAAAGCATAAGTAGCATGCCTTTTCGTGATGTTGTCGCGGAAACGAGTCGAAAGTTCACCACGAGCAAGCTCAATACTCTAGACCAACTTCCAGTTGTCGGAAATTTCACTCGAGACGGAAATTCCATTCAAACAGAATAATGCCGATTGCACTCGGGGTGAGGTCTGCATCAACCCCACTTACCGTGTATCCCTCCTCCATACCGGCGACTACGGAGTGTGTTATCAGAAGTGCTGTTGTGTCGTGCGGGAGTCCGCATTTTCCAACATTTGGACAATTTCCGGGAGTTGAAAAAAAAAACAGCTCAGTGTACTACAACGCGGACGCCGTCAGTGGCTGGGCTGTCATTCGCACGAACTAACCTGTTCAGAACTGCACTCGATTCAGGACGGCCAGCGCGTCTCAAGGGAAAATGAAGGCTGATTAGATTGTTCGGGTGTTAGCTGCACAGGTGGGCTGCTCAAGCAACGACCACCTCAACTGGTTACTCTGGCATCTCATACTCACGCTAGTTTCTCGTAACACCGCCACTGACAACGGTCTGACCGGATCTAGACTCCAACACAATCAAGCGTATGGTCGATGCGCTATTTGATGAGCCTGAACCTGTCACGGGCAAATTCATTGAGATCAGGGATGACACTCGCTTGGCAAGATTCTAAAGGTGTTCGTAAATACGATCACGAATAAATACAGCACGTATTATAATCACGAAGCTATCTCAAACATTTTTCATATTGCTCATCCCGACAGTTTCGGGAGCGACACCGAAGCAGACAAG
The DNA here is from genome assembly GCF_018691715.1 of Phytophthora cinnamomi. Lineage (NCBI taxonomy): Eukaryota > Oomycota > Peronosporomycetes > Peronosporales > Peronosporaceae > Phytophthora > Phytophthora cinnamomi. The sequence continues at coordinate 226,896 of NW_027150953.1, forward strand.
CGTCCTGAAGATTTTCCGTCTTGAGCAAAATTTCCGACAACTGGTAGTTGGTCTGTTGAGCTACTGATTTCCGGGCCTGCTTGTGGTGAGGTTTCGACTCGTTTCCGCGACGATACTTCAGCTCCCCTTGGCGACGTTACTGGCGGCGGCAGGCTGCTTTGTGGAGAGACTGGGACACCACACACCGGACTAGCAGTTGAAGTGCTTTTGCGTCGTGTTACAAAGGTAATACCTCCCTTCAAATTGCTAATACCACCGAGTTTATCGCTCCCCATGAATGCGGTGACGAGGTCCAACCCGTATATCTCTTCGATACTTTTGTCGCGACTCAAAGAGAGTACATCATTAAGAAGTTGAGCAGCCCCACCAGCATTGCTTCGGTTGTTGTTGCCTGGTAAGGCATCAACGTATCCTGTGTCCTTACCACGCCGTCGATTTTGCGTTTGAAAACGCCGCGATTCTGCAACCAACCAATCTGCATCAACGTTCTCTGACGTATCAATAATCAAGATGGGAGGCGGAGACTCACTGTCTCGAGGTCCGTGACTAGCACTGCCAAATCGATTATCACCACTTCCAGTGTTGATGGCAAAGACCTCTATCCTCCCTTCGTCAGTGACAGCGACGCTTTTTAGAAGACCCATACCACTTAAACTCTTGTTGTTACCTTGGCTAGAGGTAAGGGCTTCAAGTCCTTTAGCCACAACACGAATTCCATCTAGCGAAATGCAGTTCTGGCGCAAATCGACTTCTCGAATCCTCCCGGTTGAGGTATCAGCACCAAGAAGACCCAACACCAGTTTCTTCAGGAACACGAGCAATCGACCCATGCTCTCGCTTGTGAGGCGATTACAGCGCAAATCAACGCGCTCTAGTTTTGATGCGCCTTCACTGTCCAGCATCTTCAAAACTGGCCGCAGATCTTCATCAACTAACCAACACTCGCGCATTTCCAGACAATCGGAGGCAACAGAGGCGGATCTAGTAAATGCGTCAGCAAACTTCCATACGAGCTTGGATTTGGCTTTCTGCACGGTGTGGAACTCCGCTGTAAGTTCAGTAAACTTCTCCGCAAGACGCTGTCTTTTGTCGATAACTCGCTGCTTTTGCTCCATGCTCTCCCGGATAACATTTTCAGATTGCTGTCGAAGTACCTCGAGTTGGTCTTTTAACAGAGTCTTCTCAAGATCTACAGCTGCTCGAGCCTGGGATTCGCGATTCACGTCTCGTACCAAGCGATGGATCCGCTCCTTCTGCTCAAGAGCGAGGGCCTCTTGTGCACGTAAAAGCTGCTTCGTTTCTCGATGTCGCAACTCCTGCTGCTTCTCTTGGACGAGCTTTTTAGCAAGCCCCTCATTCATCCCCTGAAGCTGCTTTTGCAGCACCGTTATTTCACGCTTCGCTTCGCCGAGGAGTTTACTTTGTTTCGCATCGGATGCAACCGCACTCTCTTTTTGCGAGGCCAGCTCGGCCTCGAGCTGCTTCTTCCACTCAAGCGAGTCTTGTAGCACTCGTTCGAACTCCTGCATCCGGCACTGTGCAGCTAGCAGTTGCTCGTCTGCGCTCTCTCGACGATCAACCGCTTCATGCAGCCGAGCCTCAACATCTTGTAGCTTCAAAGTGAGGTCGTACTGCTTGTTGCGTCGCATTACCAGCTCGCTCTGCACCTTCTCGATCTCCATCTGATAGTTCAGGTGAGAGGACGACAGCTCCTCTTGCAGAGCTTTCCTCTCTCGACGAAGCTTCTCCTGCAAGGAAGTCACCGCTGACGCCTTTTCCTCCGCTTGTCTGGTTTGATGCAGAACCTCCACTTCACTTTCAGCCGAGCGCGCTATATGTTCACGATGAGAATTACGAAGCTGCTCGCACTCGCGCTCGCTGTCTTCGAGCCTGGCTTTGAGCTCATCTGCATTTTGCTCCTGAGCCTCGAGTGCCTGCAAGAGCTTCTCGTTTTGAGTCGTTGCGATTTCCATCGCTTTTTCACGACCCTCAGCCTGGCTGCGACTCACCTGCAGTGCGTCGATCTCTGCCTCCAGCCGATCGATCTTCCGCTGACGTCGCACCAAATCGTTCTCCTTGGAGATGACGTTCCTCTGCAGTTGCTCCAGCGCAGCTTCCAATTCATCCAACTGCACTCGAAGTTGGTCGTTCTGACCCGAGAGCAGCCACACTTCACGCGTCTTGGCCTCAATCGCGTCGTCTCGCAGTCGAATGAGCTGGTTTTCATGAAAACTCCGTGGCGAGAGGCACGCGTCTGCCTTCTCCGGCTGCAGCTCCTCCACGTTCTTCTCGAGTCGACGGATAGTTCCCTGATGTCGATCCAGCTCCTTGCGCAACCGCTTTTCCGTCTCCGCTGCGGCTGCGAGTTCCTGGGTCTTCTTCACTAGCGTCTGCTCCCTGGCGTCCAGCGCTGAGCAAACCATAGCAAAGTCCTCTTCATCTTTCTTCACCTGTTCACGAAGCTCCTCGGTCTGAACATTCGACTTCTGCATCCTCAAGTCCAGCGCTTGCGTCTCTGCTGCCTTGGCTTCGAGTTTGCTGGTCAGCGCTCTGATCTGCTCCAGCAGCTCGTCCACGTACTCGGTCTTGCGAGCCAGCAGAATCTCCTTGGCGTTGATCTCGGCCGCCTGCTTCTCTGCGAGCAGTTTGAAAGCTTGGGCCGTGTCATCCAGCTCGACGACTGTCTCCTCCAGCTTCTGAATTCGTCCTAGAAGCGCAGCCTCGCGGTGCTGCGGATCTCCTTCATCCTCTTCGACTTGATCCCCCGGCCTGCCTCCACCCGCGTGGTCGTCCGACATGAATACCAGGCGCCACCGCACGAATTCAAATGGAGCGCACGTCTAGCCAACGGTCGCTCGAGCACTCTGCGATCTTCTTAGCCGATGCCTCGTGACGACGCGCAGCATGTTGATCTGCTGCCAGCAAATGCATCGGACTGCATCGCTGTGTGTGGTGTTCATATGGATATTGCAGCTTCTAGTGGTCGTCGAGCTGGTACCGTTGACTTCGACTGCAGCGCAGTCGCTCGTGGTGTCGGAGGCCAATTGCTCGATCGCGGACGAGGCCCAGAACGCGTCCGTGGTGCTGACCTGGAATCTGTTCGACGGAGCCGTCAACTACACGCGCATTTCGCATTCCAGCGAAGCGCTGTTAGCGTCCAGCCCCTCGTTACCCGACCGGTTGCTAATTCTTGGCGGCATCGAGTACGAGTCTGCGCAGCCCGTGGTGAGCAGCCCCGTGCTGGTCTACAACATCGCCACCAACGCGTTCCTACTGCCACAGGACCAGATCTTGTCTGCGGTGTCTGCAGCCTACCAGTCCACGGGCACAACGGTCGAGACGGTGTTCGTGTCTCCAGCCAGTCGAGCGGAGCACGCGTCCTTCATCAACCAGGACGGAGCCGTGTTCATCTTCGGCGGACGCAGTCGAGAGTTCGTCAACGATACGTGGCGAGGCTGCGTCGACGCCAGCTCGACCAACATCGTTTGGGACGAACTGGTCACCGCTACCGACGCTGCTGCCGTCGCCGCAACCCCCGTCCCGCGCATCGGCCATTCGTTCACGAAGGTCTTCGAGAACAGCACCATGATCGGTGCGCTGGTGTTTGGTGGTCTGTCGGAAGACTACGTGGAGCTCAGTGGGCTGCACCTGGCCTTGATCACCAAGTCTTCGTCGTCCTCATCGACGCCAGCGTGCACTAACCGCGGACCGAAACTCACCTGGCGGATGTTGCAAGCTGGACCCTTGACGGATTCAGGCGCGGTGCCCACTGCCCGAGCGTACCATGCTGCTATGACGCCGTCCAAACTCTTCATGTCCACGAAGCTCTCGTGTTTGGTTGTTCACGGAGGTAAAAGTATGATTGAAGGCACCATCTTCAACGAGCTTTGGCGGCTGTGCCCTCCATCGGTGCTCCCTACGTCGGTGCCGGTGGAGAGGATGAACCACACCTGGGAATTACTGACGGAGATCGGAACCACTCCAGGCGCTCGATACGGAGCGAGCATGACGTTCGTGGACGAAGGCAAACTCGCTCTCGCCGGGGGCTCCTACACGTTTCCAAGCGACTTTCTCAGCGACACATGGGAGCTCAATGTGAATGCAACACAGTGGATTCGCCTCTCCTTCACAGAAGACTACACGCCTCCGCGTCGTGGCCACACGCTTACGTTTTTCTCCACAGCCACGCAGTTGTTCCTCTTTGGTGGTCGAGATCGCTACGCAGTTGTCCAGAAGCGGATGCAGGCAGCCTACTACGGGGCTCCGTTCTGTGCAGTCGGTTTGAAGATCACGTTCTGCTCGGCCACCTCCAAGTACGTCTGCATTGCGTGCCCAGCCGGATCGTATCTGGAAAGCGGCTCGCGCAATTGTCTGCAGTGTCCACAAGGAACATTTTCATCTGCAGGGTCTGCGGAGTGCACGCAGTGCCCCGCCGGAACGTACAGCACCGATGTGGGTAAAGACAGCAGCTCGCCCTGCACATCTTGTCCTTCAGGAACGTTTTCGCAGGCGATAGGTGCCGTGTCAAGTGCTGCGTGCAATGCATGCGCGGCAGGAACATTCACCTCGTCTCCTGGCTCTGTGTCGTGCTCGAGTTGTGCTGCCGGTACGTTTTCCAACGCCAACGCTCCAACGTGCACGGTTTGTCCGCAAGGAAAATGGAGTTCTGTTGGAGCTGGCATTTGTTCAGATTGTGCTGCTGGGACGTATACCCCCAGCACCGGATCAACCGCTTGCTTCTCTTGCCCAAGGGGATTCTTCAGTAACCAGGGCGGCGTGACATGCACCGCTTGCCCGATAAACACCTACAGCTCGTCGATAGGCGCTTCGGTTGCGGCATGCCAATCATGTCCTTCATACGCGTTCACAACTGCTTCTGGCCAAACCGAGTGCGAGTACTGCCCGTCAGGCTCGACGTGGAATGGAACTACATGCCAATCGTGCAGCAACGGCTACTACGCGTCAAGTGATACCAGCGGAGCGTGCACTGCCTGCCCGAAGGGAGCTTACGCACCAGACGTTGGTTCGTCTAGCTGTCAGAGTTGCCCCGCTGGAAAATTCACGAGCACGACAGGATCGACAAACTCGAGCGACTGTCAGCTTTGTGCTGTCGGGTCATTTCTCAATGGCGGCGTCTGCCAAACGTGCGGTGCGGGTACTTACCCTGAGCCGAGCGGCTTCTGCTCCTCTTGTGCTCCTGGAAGCTATTACTCAGGTGGAGGAACATCAGGGGCCCAGGATACGTCACTTGGCTGCGCGTCGTGTCCATCAATGAGTTATAGTAGCGGACTTGGAGCCACAGGCTGTTCAGTCTGCGCAGACAATACCTACTCGATGGAAGCGTGGCGGAACTGCGTTTCCTGTAGTGCCTCTCAAGCATCATTCCCAGGCTGTGTCACCGGCCGAAACGGGTTTCTATGCTCGGGGAACGGGAATTGTATCTATGGAGGCTGTGCTTGCAACGCTAGCTGGGTGGGGGGCGACTGCAGTGTGCCTGTGGATAACGCAACTACCCCTGGAGGCCCAGCAGTGTTGTTTTTCACCAATGCACCACTTCAGCTCGTCAACGCGTCAGCACAAACCATCGCGAACGATATAGTAGTTCAGGTCGCTAGATCTGGGTATGTCAACTCGTGGCTGAAGGCAACGATCGCATGGGGCTCCAGCAATTTCACTGCTAGTCCTTCTTCACTTCCCGCTTCACTCGATTTCGCACCAGGAGATTCACTCAAGACCATCCAGATCCCGATCGAGCAGCTTTCACCGAGGACTGGCTGCCGATTCTTCTCTTTAGTATTGCAAGACGTCTCTGGAGCGAGTACGAGCGCTGTATCATCCGATTCTGACAATAACCTGACTGTGTACGTTGACGACTTGAACGGTATCTCCAGTGGGGTGACCGGGAATTCCGTATCTTCGACGTACTCGAGGCAGGGAAGCGGCACTGCACTTGCCGCAGTGACCTTGGATCGACTTGTGACTACGCAACTCACGCTCACGCCTCAGACGACCGCTGCAGCTACAAACTTCGGGGTGCTTCTGCGCGATCAGCCTTTGAATTTACTGATTGTTATCGACTTTTCTGCTGCATGGGTGAATTCATTTGTAAGACTACTGGCTGCTATCATCGCTCAGCTTCAGACCGTCTATCGAAATGTCCCTGACGGCGTTCGACTGGCACTTCTGAATGGCACTACCAACCCATCTGCAGTGTTTTACCCCGATCTCGCAACCTTCTTCAGTGGTGTCCATGTGCTCGCTGGGTCTAATACATCCGTCGATTGGAATTGGATAGCAAGTGGATTGTCGGCAAATACCCCAGCGTGGCCAGCTGCAGACCGCCGGTATATGCTCATTGTTGCAGGAGATGCTCTGCTAGCTGGTGGATCTGTTACTCCACCACCAACTTTGATCACCCAGTTGCGTTCACAAAGCGTCTTCGCGTTTATGCTTTCTCCGACGCAAGTGACACTTGCCAGTGAAATCGACGTGATGAAGAGCGTGGGGTATGGTACAAAATCGGCTATTCCGTCGGTAGTTCGGCAAGCATTCGAGCAAAAGGACAGCGTTCTGCCTTCGAACGTGAATATTCTCTCGGACCCCGCAGGACTTGTCTCCTCCGTCCAGGTGACTGGGTTCTCCAGTGGTTCAAGCTCACTCCCAGTAGTTCTCGTTACACTGGGGTCTTTTCCAACGCCAGCACAAGTGAAAGCAGTCTCCTCGCTGTCTGTCACGATTGCTGTACCTGGCGGTTTTTCGATATCGATCCAGATCAGCGAGCCTGGTCACGCATGCTTCCCGCCGCAGCAGACAATCGCAATCGACTCGCTTCCTCTCAGCGGTTGGGCTGATGCGTGGTATCTCTCCACATCGAGCGACATTGCGCGACTCTGGAAGCCCTCCACTGCATCGTCAACACTGGTCATGGCGGTGCATCAAACCACAGCACTGCTGCGAAAATCAACCAGCACGGTGTTATCGACCTCCGACTCAACAACAACAAGTCTCCGCTTATCCAGAACCTTCCCGGGCTCATTCTTCGCAGCGGGACTGTCCTTGGCTTCGCGAGGATACTGGAGGTCAGCTTCCGATAGCGGCACGGCAGTTTGCAACATCCAACTGACGATGGTCGGCGTCAACAAGAGCCTGACGTCGTACAGCGTGGTTCCTTTCGCGTCGGTTGTTGTTCCGGGAGAATGGAATTACGGGTACTCGCAGACAACTATTCCTTGGGAGCTGAGTAGTCTGACAGCCACGTTGGCTTGCAACACGTCATCTCCTGGTGTTCTTGTCGAGTGGGCAGCGCTTGGTATCCTCCCTGACCCTGATTTTGCGTGCATGTGTCCTCGCGGGTTTTACCACGACACGCTCACCGACGAAGGAGATGAAGGAGCGTGTGTACGCTGTGCCGCGGGATCGTACTGTGCAGCAGGAATCAGGCGCCAGTGTCCCGATGGCACATTTTCCTTTGGGAAAGCGGCTTCTTGTGAAACCTGTCGAGACGGCTGGATTTGCACCGACGGACTGGCACGCCTCTGCGACCCAGGAACTTATTCAATGCCATCATTTACCTGCGGCGTTTGTCCGAGTGGTTATGCGTGTCGGAACGGGATGAAATCGATTTGTCCGGCTGGCATGTTTTCTCGTCCGCTGGCTAGTCAGTGCCAGAGCTGTCCTCCTGGAACAATTTCTCGCTCGGACGGGTACGACGGGTGCTATCATTGCTGTGACCAATTAGTATATCGCAGTTGAAACTTCTGACGTTGTGTTCGCCCCTTGCTGTACTTCAGGTCTCCCACTTGCGATCTATGTCCGCTCGGGTGGACGTCGAACTACCAGCGCAATCACTGCATTCCCTGTCCGCCCGGCGAAGCAACGCTCTACGCAGGACAGCATCCCTGCTCTTCGTGTGTTGCAACCTCGTTCCCCGCTCGCAATCAACCTGAGGTATGCCTTGCATGAACACTCATCGCCTTCTCTCCCAGTACAATCGTGGCATCTATTTATGAGCCATACCAGCACATGTGTAAACGTCTCTTATACACGCGCTACGAAGGCAGCCACCCGCTGCTTGATGTCGTTTGCAGCCCTGTCACGAGAACACGGGTCGAGTTTGGTGCGTCAGATTACGCTGGCATTCGAACAAGCAAATGACGAACGACATACGAAGTCCAAACCTCTGTGCCCGAAGAACCACCCCTTCGCTGGCTGCTGGCTTATGCACATCCGAGTAATCAGGAATGATGCGTTGGCCGCGAATATCATCTCGCGCCTTGCCATCGGCGGCCTTCTTCGCTAATTCAGCCCGCATCGATACAAGATCGCTCAGACATTCACGAATAGGCTTCTTAGCGTCGAACTCCTCCTCCAGCGTAATAAGTTCGTAGCAGGATCTACAAGCACAGGCATGAGCGTGCTAACCATGGATTCCCACCACTTGACGTAGACAAAATTCATCTCACCTGTCCGTACTGCTAACAAACCCATCAGCAGATACCCTGCCGCTCTCGACAAGTGATAGTAATGCCTCAACGGCATAAAGCTTGATAAAGAATGCGTACGCTTCAATTCCAGCTCGACGAGATGACTCGCGCATGTAGTTTTTGCCCAAACCACGCACTTGCTTATCTGTGTACACGCCTTCGCCATTAGCCAAGCTAATTTTTGCTGTACCTTCGGCAGCTTCAAGCTCCGCGCGCGCATCTACATCACGCAAGGAAGTGATCAGTGAGAATCCCGTAGTGATCCCTTCAAACCCAACAACACCTACAACACCAATCTACCTTTCATGTACTGGATAATTTCTGGGCGGAAAATGGCAGCCTCTATGTGTGTGCGCTTGGACTTGTTGCGAGAGCGGAACTTGTCCTCATTCCGAAGCACAGTAAAAACACTGCTAGAAAGCACCCACCTGATCAAAACAATAGCAACAGTTACCAAAGAAAATGTTAGACGCGGTACGGAGGGTCTGGTGAATTCCTTCAAGACGTACCCTGGTGAGATTTCGTTGATAGCCGGTGACAGCGACGGAATGGTGTGAGCTGGAGTATTAATGAGTGCGAAGGGCATCGCAACTAGCTGCGGGAGGGTATTGACTGCAGTAGCAATCACCGAATAGGGGGCTTTGACAAAATTGCTGGGAAACTTGACGTTACACCCCAGACCGAAAAACACTCCTTCACCATGGAAAAGTTCTTGGTCCGGCGCCTTTAACGTGTGATTGCTGCCAACGTTCGCTCCATAGCCAATGTTGCCTTTGCCCTTCGGCCAAACCGAAGCAATCAGAAGCGCCTGGTGGTGGAAACCCACAAACGGCCCCACAAAGCTGGAGGTCACCTCGCCTTCTGCAACAGACGTGTTGGGCCCAATCACGGAGCTCATGACGACGCCGTGCCGCTCCACATGCGACGTATCGCACAAGAAAGCACCTTCAACGACGCTTAGCGCCTCGACCGTCGAGTTCCACTGCACGATCGAGTCGCGGACGATGCTCTTCATTCTGACAACAGACGGCTCCTCCGCCGTCGACAAAATCGTGGAGTTGCCGACGTCACTGTCCTGCACGAGGGCGTGCTCGCCCACAAAAGTCCCTTCGACACTGGAACATCCTCGCACACGCGCGTTCCGCGCCACAATGGCCATGGGCGCTTTGATCTCGGCCACGTACTTGTCCACAAACGCGTCGTACGTCTTCAGGAACTCGAGATCTCCTCGTCGTGTAGCGACTTCCGCCCCCAGTGCGAATGGGATGTCCGCGACGACGCGGAGGTCGCGCCCGCCAGTCTCCACCCCCACATGGAGCAGGTGGCCGTTGCCGCAGGTCGCGTCTTGCTCTGCGGGGCCCGTGACGCTGCCGCACTGGATGACGACGGCGCGTGTGTCCACGAGGACGTCTCTGAGCACGAGCGTGTCCTTGACCAGCGCGTCGTCCAGCACCACCACGTTGCTCAGTGCCGAGTTGAAGACGCCGCAGCGGAATGGGATGCCGTCCACGTCGTGGCTGTGCGAAGCCGAGAAGCTGCCGAGCGCCACGCGGCCGTGGAACGAGCACTGGCGGATGCTGGCCGTCTGCAGCGGCGCGTGCTCGCGGGTCTTGCGCACGTTGCGCCAGTCGTCAGCTGCGCAAAGGGCAAGTTGAAGTTTGGAATCAGATGTTAGCGGATAAGAATAGGTTATGAGCCCGCATCTGATTCCAGCAGGGAAACCTCGCCTCACCGGAGTTGCCGTTGGCCTCGAGCGCGCGGATCTCGGCCTGCGAGAGCGGGAAGAAGGCGCGCGCGAAGTCGTCGCGGCGGGCCTTGACGTACTGCACGTGGTCGGAGGCCAGCAGCGCCGCCAGGTCTGGCGTCGGGGCCTGCTGCGGCATGGTTACGGCCGGAAGAGTGCGGAACCAGGAGTGTGTGCGCTCGTACGAACATGGCTCCAGTCCGCATTAACCGGTGCCGATTGCTCACTTTCGCTTAATCTCTGTATTCGTATCGCTTCAAACCGCCGCACTTATTTCGGACCGACACTCTAATCCACGTGCGCCACACTAAGTTAACGTACCGCACACAAGTTGCCGTTTTGGCGGGAATGGCTCACTCTCCGATCGCTCGGAATCATGGCGGGGCTCAAGCGCGAGTCGCCTCCTGCTGCTCCTGCGGCCGACGCCATGCAGCCCAAGAAGCCGCGGCTGGGCGCCAAGGCCGAGCCCGCGTCCTTCGCCGACGACCTGGAGCACATGGCGCCCATCGCCTCCAAGGCCAGCGCCTGGCCGCGCCGGCCCATGGCGCCCGTGGACCCGAGCGCGCGCTCCGTGGCCTTCCAGTGGATCGACATCGACATGTACGACGGCCCGCCGCTGCGCGCCAACCCCAAGGCGGGCGCGGAGGTGCCGGGGCTCAAGGCGTCGGGCGACGCCGGCCAGAGCGCCGCCATCATCCGCCTCTACGGCGTCTCCATGGAGGGCCACAGCGTGCTCATGCACGTGCACGGCGTGCTGCCCTACTTCTACTGCGCGTGCCCCGACAGCTTCGACGAGAGCAGGTGCGGCGAGGTGCGCGCGGCGCTGGACGCCGCCGTGAGCCAGCGCGACCGCGACAGCAGCAGCGCCGCGCGCGTCGTGGGCGTGCAGCTGGTGCGCGACAAGATGTCCATCTACGGCTACCAGTTCGACCGCTACACGACGCTCTTCAAGATCTTCCTGAGCATGCCCAGCTACGTGCCCAAGCTGCGCAGCGCGCTGGAGGGAGGCCTGACGCTGCCCGGCTGCGACTTCCGCAGCTACCAGACGTACGAGAGCAACGTGCCGTTCATCCTGCGCTTCATGATCGACGAGGGCATCCGCGGCTGCAACTGGGTGGAGGCCCCCAAGGGCGCCTACTCGGTGCGCGCCCCGGCGCACAAGAAGTCGCTGTGCCAGCTGGAGATCGACATCACGTACGACAACCTCGTGAGCCACGCGCCCGAGGGCGAGTGGGGCAAGGTGGCGCCCCTCCGCATCCTCAGCTTCGACATCGAGTGCATGGGCAGGAAGGGCCACTTCCCCGAGGCGGAGCAGGACCCCGTCATCCAGATCGCCAACGTCGTGCAGGAGCAGGGCTCCCACACGCCCATCATCCGCAACGTGTTCGTGCTCGACACGTGCAAGCCGATCGTCGGCGCCCACGTCATGGAGTTTGAGCAGGAAGGAGACATGCTGGAAAAGTGGGCACAGTTTGTCCAGGAAGTGGACCCGGACATCATCACGGGGTACAATATCGCCAACTTCGATATCCCGTACCTGCTGAACCGTGGCAAGGCGCTCAAGCTGAAGAACTACCATCTCCTGGGCCGACTGGCGCACACGTACGTATCGTAGATTGTTCTCTCTTTTAGAGAGACGAAAATGATGTATTGACGTTTATCGTACTATATTCGATGACACAGGGCGGCGTACATGGAAAAGAAGACGTTCAGCTCGGCGCAATATGGCAAGAGTGAAAATGTGAAGACCACAATCCACGGGCGATGCATGTTTGATTTACTGCCAATCATGCGCCGCAGCCAGCAACTGAGCTCATACTCGCTGAACGCTGTGAGTGCAGCCTTCCTCGGCCAACAGAAAGAGGACGTGCCTCACGGTATTATCAGTGACCTGCAGCGCGGTACTGACGACGACCGCCATCGCCTAGCAGTTTACTGTCTGAAGGATGCATACCTGCCGCTGCGACTGCTTGACAAGCTATCATACCTCGTCAATTTCATTGAAATGGCCCGTGTGTCTGGCGTACCAATTGACTTCCTGATCGAGCGCGGCCAACAGATTAAGGTGTTTTCCATGCTTCTGCGCAAGTGCAAGGACGCATCGCTTGTCGTGCCGACGCTGCCTCGCTCCCAGAACAATGAAGACGCTGGTTACGAAGGCGCTACAGTGATTGAGCCCAAGAAGGCTTTCTACTCTGTGCCTATTGCGACGCTGGATTTTGCGTCGCTGTATCCGTCGATCATGCAGGCCTTCAACCTCTGCTATTCCACACTCGTCGCTCCTGGAGATGTAGACAAGTTGGCACCTGGCGATTACCAGAAGTCTCCATCAGGTGATATCTTCGTGACAAGCAAGAAGAAGAAGGGTATTCTACCATTGATTTTGGAGGAAGTGCTGGCAGCACGTAAGCAGGCAAAGCGGGATATGAATGCCGCCACTGATCCCATGGAAAAGGCTGTGCAGAATGGTCGACAGCTAGCACTTAAGGTGAGTGCCAACTCGGTGTACGGCTTCACCGGTGCAATTGTTGGCCAAATGCCGTGTATTCCTATCGCATCCAGTACCACGGCATATGGCCGTCAGTTGCTGTTCCGGACACGGGAAGAGGTTGAGCGCATATACACTATTGCCAACGGCTACAAGGCGGATGCACAGGTGGTGTACGGTGATACGGATTCGGTGATGATTAAGTTCGGTGTTGACACCGTTGAAGAAGCCATGCCTCTCGCTGAAGAAGCTGCCAAACGCGTGTCGGATATCTTCCCGAACCCAATCAAACTCGAATTCGAGAAGGTGTATTTCCCATACCTGCTGATGAACAAGAAGCGATACGCTGGTTTGCTTTGGACGAAGCCTGAGAAATATGACAAGCTGGACTCCAAGGGTCTTGAGACTGTGCGACGTGATAACTGCCTGCTTGTACGACGCATGGTGGAATCCGTGCTGCGCAAGATCCTTATCAATCGCGACGTACCTGGGGCGATTTCATACACGAAGAACGTCATTTCGGATCTGCTGCAGAATCGTATCGATATCTCGCTGTTGGTGATCACGAAAGGACTGAAAAAGACGGTTGATCAGGACGACTACAAGGTGAAGCAGGCTCACACCGAGCTCGCTGAGCGCATGCGCAAGCGTGACCCTGGATCTGCTCCAGCTTTGGGCGAGCGCATTGCCTACGTAATTATCGACAAGGGCAAAGCGACGCCGTTGTACGAGAAGGCTGAGGACCCTGTGTATGCCCTGGAGAACAACATCCCGATCGATTGCGACTACTACATGAAGCAGCAATTGCAGAACCCTCTGGAGCGCATTTTTGAGCCCATTATTGGTCTGAGCAAGGTCAAGTCGGATCTGTTGAACGGTGCGCATACGCTTAAGCGCTCCAAGCCCGTGTTGAAGCAGAACAGCGGAGGTATGATGAACTTCGCTGTAAAGAAGCTCAAGTGTCTAGGCTGCAAGGCCCCGCTGAACGGGAAGGGGGCCCTTTGTCGCAGCTGCGTGGAGCGCGAGGCGGAGGTGTTTTCTCGGCAGTTGGAGTCGGTCAACGAGCTGGAGCACTTGTTCGCGCGGCTGTGGACGCAGTGCCAGAATTGCCAGGGCAGTCTGCACCAGGACGTGCTGTGCTCGAGTCGCGATTGCCCTATTTTCTACAAGCGCATCAAGGTGCAGAAGGACCTCGGCGAGGCGCAGGCCTCGCTGGAGCGATTCCAATCGGTGGACTGGTAGAGTGGAGTTCTGGTTCGAGATTGCTGTGCATTTTTCATTTCGGTAAGAATACAGGCTATCCAAGGAGTTTGCAACTGCAATTGAGAAGCGCTTGTCAAATATGAATGGGACTGCCAAAACTCTTACTACGCAAAAGAAAAAAACAAAACTAGGACAAAGCGCCGTAAAACTGGAGACGAATAAGTGTCGAGTTGAGCCCTCTTGGCTTCCCTCCCTCGGGGGAGTTTCCGGAGAGCTTCCACCCTCTCCATGATGTGGCCGCCTTCGTTGTCCATGTCTAGCTCGACGGATCTTGCCTTGCGCTTCCTATTCGGCGAGATGGTGGACACGCTGCGCTTGGTCAATGGGGCAGAAGATGAGATGTCCCGAGTATTTTGCGGACTCGCCGCCGGAGACGGCCTAGGTCGACCCGCCGCTGAGTTCGTCCGTGTCCGGTCAGTGGTCACTGGCGTTCCTGGAGTTCTTGGAGCACGTCCAGTAGCCGGGCTTAGACTCTCCAGCAATTCGATCACATTGCGTATACTGCCCGCATATAATGTCCAAACCCTCGTCAATGCTTCTCTGGTTCGCCGCCTCCATGTTGTCGAGAGTTTTAATCCGTTTGGACAGTTCTGTGAACTTCTTCTTCGTCATCCCAACTACGTCCTCATCCTTTCGCTCTGGTTCGAAGTCCTCATCATGTTTTCTTTCCATCTTCGTCTTGCGTGTCTGGGTTCCATTCGTCTTGGAGGAATTATAATACCTTATCTAAGTGAAAGAGCACTTAGATGTGCTAACACATGGCGAGCAGTTGCAGCATCTAAGTGGACTGGTCTTTAAGTCCGGTTCTGTAGTAAGAAGTAGCGCTTCCATTTACAAAATGAAGGGTTAGGTTCTGATGAATCACTTAGCGAATGTATAGTAGACCTAACCCTATTATCGCTCCTATTCAAATCTGCTGCGCAAGGAAAAAGAAGCTACTTCCACGATATTTGGAATTTGTATGACGCGGTGTCAGAAGCAACTTCCATCGCATGAAACAATGAAATATGCAAAATCGGGTTGCATGACGAATCAGAAAAATCCTATATACGAATATGCACCAATCGTTGAACGACCGAAAAAATAATTTTTTACAGTACTCATTTAGGTCGGTTAGATAAGGTCTTAGAGACGGTCGGTCTCCTACAAAGGTACGACAAGACTAATAGTACTAGCAAATTCAGACAAGACCAATATTACTACGGCAAGCTTAAAAGTACTAAGACAAGACTTGCTGTACTAGGACAAGACCTACAATACGATGACATTATCAACTACACAAATTCCTTGCATGTACGCATGCCGAGTCTTCACAAGTCGGCGCTTTTTGTCGAGACGAATATACAGTGCAAGTGTGTCAATCGTGAGTACACACATATTCGGAATAACACTGTCATTCAACCAATGTGTGGTATAGTAAGCCGAATACGCGGTTAGTGTAGCGTCCGAAACCTCCCTTGGGTCAGCAACTCCCTTCTGGATGGCAAATTCCAACACATCTTGGGCAATCAGTTTGGCAACGCTAAAGCGGCTGGGAAGCACACCGCTTTTCTTTTTGTCCAGATTGGTCCAATCGCATACTGGCTTGAATAAATGACGAGAAGGATCCGCCTTCCAATACATGCGACACAAATCCTTCCAATCTTTTGCTGGAGGGAGAATAGATACCTGTTCACTGCATCCAGGCCGATCGCGCAATGGCTCAGGCGCAGGGCTCCTCCCAGGCTGTAGTATCGCTATCAGGGTATCCAGTTTTTCTTCTAAAGTACTTGTAGATTTTTCGAGGGCCTTCAAACGCTTTTCCAGTGAGATTTCTGAAGGCGTCTGCCTAGTATTAGCCGCCGCACTTCGCTTTCTACCGGTAAACGTCGTCGGACAACCTGTGTAGACTTCACGATCTGGGGCCAAACAATCCGCTAGTTGTTTATCTTCGTCGCTAGATGCTTGGTCAAGAAGATAGCGCACAAGGGTCTCCGCCGATTCATTTTGTGTCCAGCCAGCCCACCACTTTACCATTCTGAGTGACCATCGCCTTTCTGGGACGGCAAACATGAACCGGTACTGCGCGCCAGCCCGACGAAAGGTTTGCGATGTAAACCAGATATCTCTCCACGCTTGTCTAACGTAGCCGCGAGTCTTCGTTCCATTTCGATTGAGATCACGAACCACACAGTTAAGCAAGGTGATGAATGCCTGTTCTGACATTTTCTTGCCCCATTCCACACGCGCATTTTCACATCCCGTTGTAGTTGTGTCCGTCTTGGGAACGTTCTTTGAAATCTTCGAAAGTGCCGGAAATACATAATCTGTGTCACTCCATCGATGATCCGTCTTCGTTTGGATGTACGCCAGCCAGGCCGTCATATGATACAAAGCATCAATTGATCGTTCACGCTCGTCCAAGTGGTGTAGATTATAGCAGCGGCCTTCTGTGTAACGGGGTTACACGTACAAGTGGCTGCAAGCCACTTGTGAATTTAACAGATAGGTTATCTGTTAAACGTTTTGGATACTTCCTCACATTGGTGTAAGACACACCGATGGATACATTGAAGTGGACCACCACAGTGAGTGGTCCACACATACCCAAAAGATCCTATTGGTAGAAAGCAGCATCTTTCTACCAATCAGAGACATGCATATTAGCGGGGCTCTGACAGCCAGCCGCTGTCAACCCTTTCATAGATGATAAACAGATTTTAGCAGATTTTTAGAGGAAGATCAATTTACAAGCAATACAGTTCTCATTTTACCTTAAACTAGCTACTTGGAGTCTTGTCTAAGTTAACTTATATTTGTGTATTCAAATATAATTAACCTAAGTAAATACTAAGTACTTACGCTTCCTCATACACGTTGCGCAACGTGTAAGCTAAAGTAGTGAGTCAAGTTAGACCCACTACACCTGGTAGCACTTTGTAGTCCGTCCAACGACCGACTGCTTGACGTTCGTATGCGGCGTACGAACGCGGAGCCGAGAACCACATGAGCACGGAGGTGCCCATGGAGAGCTCCAACACGCCTGCAACGCATGTTGCACGCGCTGACTGCCCCCACCTGTCTGACCCAGAGTGGGAGGCCCTCCAACGACTGTCAACAGTCATTGGAGAAGCGGCGATAGCTACAATGCTGCGTACGCTATCGCCGACGGAGCAACATGGTGTTGCTCTGGGATTCATCATGAAGGAGCAGCGTGACGCTGCTTCTCAGTGACGGCGTCGTCAGGGACGACACCGCGTGCTCAACCATTAAAGTTGAGCGTAAGCAATTACGTGGGAAGAGAGGGCGAGCCTCTCCTCCGATGGCTTGTCGAACTCGACACAGCCATAGCGGCTCGACGCATCGTCGACCCGCTGTCGAAGGTCGCGTTCGCCATGTCCTGCCTTGGCGGACGCGCAAGGAGTTGGGCGTATGGACGCCGACTCTCCGATCCTACGTGCTTCAGCACGTACGAAGTGTTCAAAGAGGAGCTCAAACAAGCGTTTGAGCCCCCGCAAAACGAGTTCCGGTCGAGGGCGGAGTTCCTCGACCTTCAGCAGGGTAAGCATGACGTCCATGCTTACGCGCAGCGCGCACGATATTTGGTATCAAATATCGTGACTAACCCGATTGACGAGGCGACCAAGGTCGTCACGTTCATGAAAGGACTTAGAGATGGGCCTGTGAAGACCTATCTCTTCCGAGAGTACCCGAGTACTCTCGAAGCTGCGATCACTCTTGCCATGCAAGAAGAGTTTAGCCTGCGGCAGGCTAAACTGCATGTGAACGTGCCAAGGCCGCAACCACGCCCGGTAGCGAGGACGGGAGGTCCGGAACCAATGGACCTCTCGAATGCAACAACTGCTGGTTACCAGCAGCAGGGAGGTAACGTGCGATGCTTCCGTTGCGGAAGGATCGGTCACTTTGCACGAGAGTGTACAGCTCCCATGCCCCCTGGAGGTGGCCGTCGTGGCGATGCTAGGCATCGCCGCGGACCAACAAAAACGCGAACATCCAGTAGGCGCGGGGCGCCCTACTGGTAATACAGTCGCGCGTGCCGACATCGGGCACGCGACACTGAGGACTGCAGCCCCAGTGAGACCAGCTCTCACTGTAAGAAACAAGATGACAGGCCAAACCTAGTCATCTTGAAGGTTTACTCGAAGAGAGCGAGTGACTCTCTTCGAGCTTTGGTAGATTCAGGCGCGTCGAACAACTTTGTTCGACTACGAAGCCTGCCGAGACTTGACTTCGAGGAAGTAAATGTACCTCGAAGTCTTCTGGAGGTACGACTGGCAACAGGTGCCATCGTGAAGACCGAGAAGCGCGTCGTGAACGTGCGCTTCTCGTACAAACAACGAGTGTTTGTCGAACACTTTATCGTCCTGGACCTGGACGATAAGTTCGACGTGGTAATGGGCATGCCGTGGCTTGCACGGCATGATCCGGTGATAGACTGGAAGAAGCGCACGCTCGTGCGCTTCGGACGCGACAGCGGAACAGAGAGCGATGGCCCTGTTACCGCAGCGCGCGCACCAGCAGGTGCGCGCGACTCACCAGTCGAGACAGCGCTTAATGCCGCTGTCCCGGAATGCCCAAGGGGTGCGCGAGGATGCGCACAAGAGGAATCCACGTCGGCAATGCTGCCGACGTCGGAAGATGAGGATGTGTCGGTTCCGGGAACCAACACTCGCGTTCAAGTACGCATGGGACAGTCCCTGACCCGAAGCGGTCAGGTCGACAACAACGCGTCGGCTCCGGGAGCCGACGCACCCTCGGTCATGAGGGGCTCCGCCAATGAATGGCGTCGAGGTGACGAAGGCGTGTCAACTCCGGGAGTTGACGCTGCAAACAGTGCGGACGGTTGCAAACGTACCGCACTGACGCAATTTGCATGCTGTCGTGCAGCCGGGCTGCACGACGAAGCGCCATGCGATCAAGCCGGGCTTGATATCGCGCGCCCGCAGACAGGGTCTGCCGGCGAAGGGACACATTACCGTGCAGCCGGGCTGCACGAAGGAAAATGCGGTCAAGCCGGGCTTGATACCGCGCGCCCGCGGACAGGGTCCGCCGGCGAACGACTGTCCACGGCCGGGCCTGGACAAGAAGAACAACTGTGCGGAGCCGGGCTCCGCACAACAAGAAGACGGCGCAAGCGGAAAACGCTGCGCAAGTCTCGGTCCGGGAACGAGACGCAACAAGAGCAGTCTGCTGGGCAGACTGCGGCGGTGACGCCGAATGTCAAGACGCTAAGCGTCTTGACGCGCACCGATACTGGATTCCAGTATCGTGAGATGGAACTCGCTAGTCCTCCGACGACGGCGTCGGAGTTGACTTCGCTTCTAGCCATGAGCTGGAAGCGCTTCACGCGCGACTTGCACGATGGACACATCGAGCAAGTCTGCGTTCTTTCGGACAGCGAAAGAACGGCGAGCGAGAGCGAAGAGCTGAGGCAGCTCTTCATGGGAAGTACCACTGAGAGTGAAGATACTCTCAGTGCGAAGACGAAGCGAGAGCGCTTCGAGGAACAAGGTTGGGACTCGCTGAAGTCGAGTCCCTATTACGAATTGTTGAGGGAGTACGAAGACGTACTCCCGGAAGAGATTCCTGCGGAGCTTCCGCAGGATAAGGGTATTCAGCACGAGATTGATCTCGTGCCGGGCACGAAGTACTGTGTCACGCGGCAGTGGCCACTGCCGCGAGAGCAAGTGAAAGCGATCGACGACTTCTTTGAAAGTCGTCGTAAAGCAGGACAAGTGCGGGAATCAAAGTCCCCGCACAGTGCTCCGACGTTCTGTGTCAAGAAGCCACAGGGCGGATGGCGCATCGTTCATGCTTACAACAAGCTGAACGATGCGACGGTACCGGCGCAGACGCCGATACCGCGAAAAGATGTTATCATCGATTCGATGGCCGGGAGCACCGTATACAGTGCTCTCGACTTGCGAGATGGATTTTATCAAATCCTAATGCGTGAGAGCGATATCCCTCTCACGGCAGTGAGCACGCCAAGCGGCATGCTCTGGGAATGGCTAGTAATGCCACAGGGGCTTAAGAACGCCCCTGCGACTTTCAACAGGTGCGTGACGCACTTGTTGCGCTCGGTGCGCGACTTCGCACCGAGCTACTTCGATGATGTATTCATCCACAGCCGAGCTGTGGACGGGAAGACCGACGTAGAGATGCACAGGGTGCATCTCCGGAAGCTACTTGAGCTTATGCGAAAGCATAAGCTCTACGCGAACCTGAAGAAGTGTATCTTCGGGGCGAGCGAGATACCCGTCCTCGGGTGTCTCGTAGGGAAGAATGGTGTCCGCCCTGACCCAGAAAAGGTCAGAGTGATTAACGAATGGCCAACGCCATCAAGTGTCAAGGAACTGAGGCAGTTCCTTGGCCACGTACTTGTGCAAGTACGTGGAGGACTATGCGGGCAAGATCCGCCCGCTGTCACAGCTTCTTAAGAAAGAAGCTGTGTGGAATTGGACACCCGATTGCCAAAAGGCATTCGATGCAGTCAAGCGGGGCTTGACTGAGGCGCCGATCTTGGCAGTGGCTAACCAAGATCGCCCATTTCACGTAGTGTGTGACGCATCCGATTTCGCGATCGGATGCGCGTTAATGCAGCACGATCACGAGGGCCGTGATCGTGTCGTCTACTACCAATCACGTCAGCTGAAGCCAGCTGAGCGCAACTATCCGGTGCATGACAAGGAACTCCTTGCCATGAAGTATGCACTCGCAAAGTTCCGAGTGTACTTGCTTGGGAGTAGACCATTTGTGGTCTACACCGACCATGCTTCACTGCGCACCGCAGTGAAGTCGCCACATTTCACAAAGAATGGCGAGATGGCTCTCATTCTTTGCGGAGTATAACTTCCGGGTCGAATACAAACCCGGAAGATTGAACGTGGTGGCCGACGCGTTATCACGTCGGCCGGACTATGCAGAAGCTGTTGACGTCAATGCCATTGACGCCATGCGATCGAGCAAACCCACATCATCTCTGTTGGATGATGTGAAGGCCGCGTACGCGCACGACGCGGACGCGAAGCTCTTGCTGGCCTATGGCACAGCGCCTTCTGACAAGTCCCGTCAGAAGCTGCCCAAGCACCTTCGAGCGCGTGCACACCGCTTTGGTGTGCACGAAGGACTGCTACTCTACAACGCAGTCGACGACAACGCGGATCGCGTTGTCGTGCCAAATGACCATGACCTGCGACTCAGGATCATGTACGAGTATCATGATGCCCCGACTGCGGGACATCTCGGACGTGAGAAGACTTACGTCCTTCTCACGCGCGACTTCTACTGGCACCACCAGTATAAGTGGGTGCGCAAGTACATCCGTGCTTGCGAGGTATGCCAACGCGTGAAGCCTGCGCCGTTTGCGCAGGCTCCATTACAATCACTACCGACTCCGTCGGAGTGTTGGAAGTCCATGTCTTTGGACTTCATCTTTGGTCTTCCCCCGGACAGCGGAGGGAACACCGGTGTTGTGGTCTTTGTAGACCGTTTCAGCAAGATGGTACATCTTGCTGCGGTGCCAGCAGAGGTGACCGCGAAGCAGACGGCCCGTCTGCTCGTCGACATGGTGTTCAAACACCATGGCATGCCGTCCGACATCGTGTCGGACAGAGACCCGCGCTTCACAGCGCACCTGTGGCAAGAAGTGTTTACACTTCTTGGGAGCCAGCTTTCCATGTCGACTGCGGATCATCCGCAGACGGACGGTCAAACCGAGCGCGTGAATCGCGTGCTCGTCGACATGTTGAAGAGCTACGCTCACTCGTTCCACTACTGGAGCGAGTGCTTACCGATGGCAGAGTTTGCCATCAATAACTCAGTGCATGCCTCGACAGGGCATACACCGTTCTACGTGAATGCCATGCGGCATCCACGTCTACCGAGTTTACTCGGAGAGATGGCTCCCACTTTAAGTGGGGGAGGATCTACGACTGCAATACAGCAGCCGCAGAAAACCGCTGACACTTGCGCAGTGTCAGCTGCAACAATGGACAAACCACATGAGTCTGCGCAGGGCGCAGACTCCCCCAACAACAAGGACAACTACCACGGGTCTGCGCAGGGCGCAGACACCGCAAAGAACCACGCAGAGGCCGGGCCTCTAGCGGAGAGCGAGCTGAATGACTTCAGCTCGGATGCAATCAGTTTCATCACCAAAAGACAAGCCGTGATTCGGTTTGTCCAAGACACTATAGCAGCTTCTGTTGATCAACAGAAGCTGAACGCAGACAATGCGGGCAGAGGCAACACAAATGAATTCAAAGTTGGTTCATTAGTTTTGTTAGCTACACAAAACCTGCCTAGACATGCAGTTTCGGATTTCGGAGCAAGCAAGCTTGCTCCGCGCTTCATCGGGCCGTTCACTGTGTTGACACGGCACGGCAACGCATACACGCTAGACATACCGTCTAGCATGCGCCTCCATCCGACCTTTTACGTCGGACGGCTGAAGCCATACCGGCAGCACGAGCCATCTAGCTCGGCTGACCCGAAGCCTCGGCAGGAGCCGAGGCAGAAGCGGAGGACTTGGCCTCGGCGACGAGCAACCTCTCCTCCAGCGCGCGGACGCGCTGGAGCAACCCCTTCATCTGGGTCCCCAGCTCGACCTGGATATTCGAGGCGGTCTGCGAGACCGCCGCGACTTGGGCCTTCTGGTTCGCCAGCTCCTGTTTTAGGGCGGCGAACTCAGCGCCCTGCAGACGCTCCACGACGGTCACCCGGTCGTGGAGAGGCGCATACTGATCAGCCCGGGGCTGATCATACCCGGGGCGTGTTCCCACCCCCGCCACCGCCGATCCGTGACGCCCGCGGCTCAACCCGCTGGATTGTTGAGCGGATTGTTGACCATAGTATCCCGAAAACGAACCCTCAAGGGGCTCGTTTTCGTATTCGTTGGAGAGGATTTCCTCCCCATCGAGATACATAGGAGCCGCGGAACGTCTTGCTGGAGGACGTTCCGGAAATGGTGAGGGCGTACGAGGAGCAGTACGCACTGGCACAGCGGAGAGTAGAGCGAGCGCTGCGATCATCGCCAGCGCCCGAACCCTCACGTGCTAAGAACTTAGCACGGAGCTCTTGAGACTCTCGGGCACACGAAACGACGTGTACCCGTTCAGGTCGCGGTCGCTCAAGCGGACCGCGCCTGAAGCACTTCGTGCACTGAAAGCCCTCGGGCACAGCGCACGGCACATTTGCCTCCTCAGCAGCAACATGAAGTTGCTCCAGCTTTCCACGCTTCGAGTACGTCTCGAAGCGATCACGCGCTTGCTTAATCCGATCACGGTAAGCACTCGGCCTCTTGTTGAAGTTCTCAACAAAGGCGTTCCAGCTTTGACAAAGTGCCTGCCACTCGGGCACTTTGCTGCGAGAAGAGGTCTTCTTGCTTTGAAACCATCGGAGCTCATGAAAGAGTCCGATGTAGTAATCGCGCCTTTGATGCGTTTCCGCATCAAAGTGCAGCTCGGCAGCCACAGCGTCATCTTTGATGGCGCTGCATACGTACAGCGGCACCTCATTCGGAGGTACCGAGTTCCCAAACCGGTCCGCGATCTCGGACGCGGACGGCATCCATGGATCGCGCGCTGCAGGCGCAGCGCGCGGAGAGCCTTGAGCTTTAACATCACGCGCTGCAGCAGCAGCGCGCGGAGTACTGAGAGCCCCAGCCGAAGCGAGTGGGGTATCACTCTCAGTACGCGAACGCTTCGAACTCGAAGCGTCCGATTCGTCCCCTTCACGCGGGCGAACGTTCTTGGCGTGAGGGTCGAGCGATCCGCTCGACACTGAGTCTTTACGCTTAGAGAGCGAGTCTTCCTCGCCCTCCATGTCTTCATCGTCGTCGTCGAAGTCGACGACGTCACCGTACTTCGCCTTCTGGCGTTCGAAGTAGTCGTCGATGGAGAGATGACTCCCCATCGACTTAGCGGACTTCTTCTGAGGCGCGCTCATCGTTGAATGAGCGCGGATTTCTTCTCCAAACGCGGAGAATTGACGAATGGTCAATTCCAAAGATTGACGTGCGGGGACCCCGCGCGTCTAACCTTAAAGGGGGGATGGTGTAACGGTTACACGTACAAGTGGCTGCAAGCCACTTGTGAATTTAACAGATAGGTTATCTGTTAAACGTTTTGGATACTTCCTCACATTGGTGTAAGACACACCGATGGATACATTGAAGTGGACCACCACAGTGAGTGGTCCACACATACCCAAAAGATCCTATTGGTAGAAAGCAGCATCTTTCTACCAATCAGAGACATGCATATTAGCGGGGCTCTGACAGCCAGCCGCTGCCAACCCTTTCATAGATGATAAACAGTTTTTAGCAGATTTTAGAGGAAGATCAATTTACAAACAATACAGTTCTCATTTTACCTAATCTAAGTCACTTGGAATCCTTTTGTTACTTAACTTATATTTGTGTATTCAAATATAATTAACCTAAGTAAATACTAAGTACTTACGCTTCCTCATACACGTTGCGCAACGTGTAAGCTAAAGTAGTGAGTCAAGTTAGACCCACTACATTCTGCGACCTCAGTTTTCCGTCCTTCAAGCTTGTATGATGCAAACGATATGGATGAGATAGGGTCCGAAACGCTTTGTCGCGTGAGCCCTAGCGTTAAATTTTTCCACTGCAGGCTCAACACCTCGTTAATTCGGCACATGCTATAGAACGCAAAAGCGGATACCGCTGTAAACCACAAGCGACTTGCTTCCGTGAATCCTTCTGTGGTCGCCAAATGGCTGTGCAGAACGTTAAGCATGTCCAGCGAAATAGGCGTGGCTTGGCGCTGAGTAAACTCCACACTTTTGCGCTTCTTGAGACCGCGCATGAACTGCCGAACAAACGAGTCTTTTGCTGGTTTTCCCAGACCGTACTTAATTCCATTCTCGTCGGTGACCACCACCCACTTATCTGGACCGGCAGCATCACGACGCTCGTGACTACTGTAGTAGTTTGCAACGGCAGCTCGTATCTTCTCGGCAGTCTGGTTAGATACAGCACTAGAGACCGATACACTTTCCATGAATGCAACAAGAAGAGAGGGAAGCTCGTGATGGCGCACCATAGCTGGATCCGGGTATTCATTTGCAACGCAGAAATCGCAAAACTTCTTAAAGTAGGATGCGTAGACGTCCCTGGTTTCCTTCTTGATCACATGCGTAGCTGTCGCAATTCCACCTTGCAATAGCTCTTGAAATGAGGGTCGTTGAGACGTTGGTTGTGATGCCATTGGAAAGAAACAAAATAAACTGTGCGCTCACAGCTTCCTGTCCAGCCAAATCAATTGTGAGCCTCTTCACCATTCATTTTTACTCCAGTATTTTTAGTCTTGTCTTAGTACTTTTAGTCTTGTCGTAGTACTTTAAGTCTTGTCATACTAATTCTTATATTGTTGACTAACGATGGCCTTTTTATTAATCGGATACAAAGCTATCCGAGTTTACCCAATCCCTTAATCACCCTCAGAGTCAGATTCAATACCAAAAGCAGCCTCGAAACGGCGCTCCCGGGCGGATATCGCTGCTTTTTTCTTCGCCTCAGCCTCATAAGTCTTGTCCTTCTCAGCAAAGCGCGCCAAGTACGAAGCTTCAAACTCTATCAACGATTTGCAGCTCTTGCCTTCTCCGAACGCGTCAATCTGGTCTTGGATAGGCGCCTTCAGTAAATTGTTCTCATGACGGGCATCCTCGCAGTCAGCAAGCCACCGGTCGATCTTCGCTTTAAAAGTTGTCTGTAAGTAACTGCGGTACTTTTGAAGTCGAACGCGCTCTCCAAACAGCGTGTTTGCTTCTTCCTTGAGCATACGCTGCCTATAGAAGACAAACTGCTTGCACGTGGATTGAAGTAACGTACTTGCGGGTTCCACCTGAAACTCAGGTGGCATGCGGTGGCGCTTATCGGGATGCAACAGTAGAAAGGTTCGTTTAAACCAAATTTGCGACAGCAAGTCCTTGTGCTCCATCTGAACACAGTAATATTAATAAACACATGAGAACCTTTTGATTTTCATCCATCAACACTTACCTGGGTGAAGATGTACTCAAATAGGTCTGCATCACGACTTAAATCTTCCAGTTCGTGCCCTTTCAAGCCTACAGGCTCGGGTTTCGGAGGGAGAGATACACTTTCTAGTTCGAGAAGCTCCGCTCGTAACTCTAGAGACACGTGTTAGAAATAACGGTAACTTATGGTCGCAATAGATTAAACCCACCTTCAAGTCGCTCGAATACACGCGCGGCACGCTTGGCACGCTGGGCGCCGACACGCTTGGCGCGGTTCTTCTCCCACGACTTCTTCCGGATCTCACTGCGTGAGAGCCGCTCCTTGGTGCCCTTGCACTTCTTCTTGTGCTTGGAAAGGTTGGTGCGCGATATCGCCTTGCCACACGCGTCGCACGGCGTCTTCACAGCGCTGCCGTACGGCGCGCGTGTCGTCACTCCCCTCGCCATATCGCGATGTGCGAATCGAATGCGCTCTTAACCACATTTATTGGCTAATATTAATTTTTCTGATATCACAATTTTGATTGGTTAAAATATTTTTTGCATGAGCTTGTTTTCCCGTTGCGCTGGTGAAAGAAGTTAAGTTCGCTACGAAATTAGAAATACATGTAACCCATATCTCGGGTAGCGCAAATTAGAAATGGCTGCGTGTTTCTAAGTTGAGTCTGTTGAGCCTTCACCGTGACACCTTTCGGACACCCCACTGCAGTTGGGAATCGAAAAGTCTGACGGAAATTGGACACAATTGCATGAACACTCTCGCTAACACGTATGGGTACAAAACTGAATGGTAGCATAACAGTGGTAAGAGTGGGAGTACCAATTTATTAATCGCCGATTAACAAAGGGCTACGAGGCCCGCAAAGTTAACCTTGGCGAGCTCTTTGGCAGACGCCAGGGCTGCGGCGGGATCTTCCCAAGCCGCTTTGGCTGCATCATCAACAGCGAGCCTGCTCATTTGTCACCACTGCCAGCACCTCTATCGCCGATCAACCGAGTTTAATCTTAATAGTGGCGGGATCAGGACAGTTTTGCGCCGCCTGGGGTTCCCTGAACCTGTTGATGGCGACGTTCAACTCCCAGTAGATTGAGCCTACTCTCTTGAAAATTGCGATCTCAACTGCTGTATCCCTCTGTAAAGTGATATAAGTTATACCGTTTCTATATCAATACAATATAAATTGCGGCAATTTTCATTATTGTTTAGCTTGAAATTGCAGTTTTTATTACTGGCAGCCGGTGGATCCAATTCAATATCATACTGTATTGGCGGACCTCTGGTTGAGGCGACTCGCTACCTTCCGCGCCTCCTGCTGCGCCTTTTTCGACTTCTTGTCGCATTTGCTTTTCTTTTGAAGGTGACGGCGCAAGTTGGCAGGTCGTGCAAATACTTTCGCACACTTCCAGCACGTGCGCGGCTTGCGCTGGCGTGGTCGACCGGGCTACGTGCGGAGTTCCGTGGGCATTGCTGGTGTTTCCCAAGTGAGGTGCGAACCTAAAGTAGCTAGTGTGCGAACCTAGTCAAATACTACTAAGTGAATGGCGGGCTAACGCCATGTGTTAGCACATCTAAGTGCTCTTTCACTTAGATAAGGTAATTCCTCGGTGATTCCTCATCCCCAGTCTGCACGCGCGCATGCTGGCGCAGCTCGTGCTCTCGTTGCGTCCACGCTGCCTCCAGCACCTGGATTGTCACGGCAGGGCTGACCGATTCCGTTTCGAGTCGAGAAAGAGGTCACGCCGCCTTAAGCCTGAGTGCTGCAGCGAAGCTCGCTCGCTAGACAGGACGCCTTCCTTGTCGAGTGCTTGCTTTTTCCAGTCGAACGGTTGCCAAAGTGCGATCCAAAGCGTATCGCCTCGACAAATGCAGCCCCACGAATCCCCAGGACGAAGAGCAAACTCTGCGCGGGGCGCCCGAGCTCAAGATTGATTGCGTCCGACAGTAGGCTGCGTCGCGTGATCCCAGCTTACACCTGTTCGCCACATCCTGTTATTGCAGAGGAAGTAATGTACGTAACTCGCTCCATCCTTGACGTCTTGACGTCAAGATGTTCAAGTTCCTCGCCCCCATGCATGTCCGCCCAAGACCTCGGAATTCAAGACACTCGTGGATAATAGAACGCAAGCAAGTGCAACTTGTTCAGACCCCCGTGCAGGATGCACCAGGATCGACTCCAGGGAATGTGCGCAGCGGCTGTCATCTAGGATAAGACTGCTGGGGCGACGGTGCGGATACAGGCATACATGTATTAATGCTACGTACCTGTAGTACCATTGCACGCGTGGATTTCATACCTCTCCGCCAAGTCTCCGAGACTCGATGGCAACATTTGCGGCTCGTGGAGTCCCTATTATCGAGGACTACAGTACAAACCGCGACGGGAGGCCGCAGTTCTCGACAGTGCGACGATCAAGGTGCCCATTGCCTCGCTGCCCACGCACACCAAGTTGAGTTCGTGACAAACTGCTTGTTGTTCCGTGGTGTGAAACTTTACATGTCCACCGTCGGATGGCAGCGGCGATTGTTCCCGTCGCTGAGCAGAGACTGCTCTTCTTCCTGGTTACCTACCCCACGACATGACATTGGGCTAAAGCACGGTGTGGAGCCGCGAGGTAGGAGGCGCGCCTTGATTTGTCTGTCCACGTTGCCTCTAAGATCTGAAGTTTTTGTTGAAGCCAACCGACGTTATCCCTTCTCTTCTCCCGACTCGGGCGGGACGCCCGAGTGGGATGGGTGATGAAATGGAGCGCAATGGGCTTGCTCTGCTCGCGACGGCTGGATGTTGCAGTCCGCCATGTGTGTGTCGACACGCTACCGGTACCGTAAACCACGCCGTGCGTGCGGTGAACCCGGGGTTTACGGTACAGTATCATGGTACATTGCACACATGTGCAATGTTAATACATATTAACATGTGCCTCTCTGGTTGAGCGCGTCCTGCAATCGACGACCGCCGCGGCGCGCAAAGGCACTCGGAGGGGAAGTTTGTGTTCTTGTCTGCACTAGAACCCCAGGTGGCGCCGTGGGATGTCGTGCCAGCTCGTGATCACCGCGATGGGGAGCCTCGCTTTCGCGACTTGGACCGCTTAGCTCTCCAGAAGGCAACGAGGTAAAGTACAGTGTGCTCGCCATCCCTCACTTTGCAATTTGCCTCGACGCACTCAACCCTGTCTTCAACTACTCCCACGCTTCCGACCATGAAGGGATTCTTCGCCGGTGCCATCGCTGCTGCCACCCTCGCGGTTGCCTCCGCTGGGGAATTCTGCGGCCAATGGGACTCGGCCAAGAGCACCAACTACATCGTCTACAACAACCTGTGGAACAAGAACGCCGCTGCGTCGGGCAGCCAGTGCACGGGCGTCGACAGCATCAGCGACTCAACCATCGGCTGGCACA
Organism: Phytophthora cinnamomi; assembly: GCF_018691715.1. Lineage (NCBI taxonomy): Eukaryota > Oomycota > Peronosporomycetes > Peronosporales > Peronosporaceae > Phytophthora > Phytophthora cinnamomi. Next base: position 256,280 of record NW_027150953.1, read on the forward strand.
CCTCGTACACCTGGACGGGAGGCGCCCCCACGGAGGTCAAGTCCTACTCGAACGCTGCGCTGATCTTCACCCCGAAGCAGCTCAGCAGCATTTCGACCATCCCTACCAACATGGAGTACTCGTACTCTTGCTCCTCGGGCCTGTTCGTCGCCGACGTCTCCTACGATCTGTTCACGAGCTCGACTGCCAGCGGCAGCAGCGAGTACGAGATCATGATCTGGCTCGCCGCGTACGGCGGCGCCGGCCCGATCTCCAGCACGGGCAAGGCCATCGCCACCGTCACCATCGGCAGCAACTGCTTCAACCTATACAAGGGCCCGAACGGCAGCACCACCGTCTTCTCGTTCGTCGCGACCGAGACCATCACCAACTTCTCGGCCGACCTGCTCGAATTCTTCACGTACTTGGTGAACAACCAGGCTTTCCCTTCCAGCCAGTACCTGACCACGCTCGAGGCTGGCACGGAACCGTTCGTTGGCACGAACGCCAAGATGACCGTGTCCTCGTTCTCGGCTGCGGTCAACTAAGCAGCAGGCTGCGCCACTCGATCGCGGAAACAGCGATACCTGCACTCGCATATTAGTCAGTGTAGTGAGTATGTCAATGTCAACTGCGTGCCTTCAAATCGGTATTTGGTCATGATACATAAAATACCTCGTTCACATCGACTCCTATGAAGTTGCCTTTTCAGGAGTGATGGTCACAACTGCAACTATCGAGTACAAGCAGATTATGGACTCGACAGTGGAGAAGCAGCAGCGCCAGCTCGAGGAGGTCCGACGACGCTATCACTCCGAGATGCGCGAGCTTGAGCAGCGGTGCGACCAGAAGTGGCAGACCAAGGTGGCCGCCTCCGCGGCCGAGGCCAGGCAGTGTGAGTTGTCAGAGTTGCGGTGGGGCGAGAAGCTCGAGGCCGCTGGGCGCGAGAAGGCAGCTATGGAGCAGCGGGTCAAAGACGCGAGGAATCGGCTTGAGGAGACTTGCCGGATCATCGTCGCGCTGAAGACCGCCTGCGCCACCACAAGCGGCTGGCAGGTGAATTGGAGTAGCATTGAGATAAGAGCGTCGCCACTCGCAACGAGGTGATGCAGAGCAAGCTAGCTTATGCCGAGCTGAAGGGCGACATGGACACTCGGGTGGTATGTTTGCTCCGAAGGAAGGAAGAGTGGTCGATTACCGATTAGTGGTCTTCTCAATTTGCTAAGTGGTAGTGCTATCTTCTTGTCGTTTATTCGATCAGTGTCTGGAATACGATGCCTGTCCGTTGGGTTATGGTATGTTTGGAGAAGGAGCTGGACCACGCAATGCGCGACATCACCGATGAGAAGACCAATGCTGCTGCTCTACAGCTCCACTGCTATCAATGTCGTCCCTCAGCAGCTTCACCCTGCGCGCCAACTGCCGCTTTCGCCGCAGATTGCGCGGGCCCGTCGGGATCGACGTGAACGACGGGCTTGTCGCCCCGGACGACCGCAACGTCGGACTGGCAGCGGAACCGAACGTCGCGCGAAAGCACCACGGGCGACGACACCGACTGCTGTTGCTGCATGGCGTTTGTCTGCTGCGGCTCCACGTTGACGGCGAGCGTGTCCATGACGGCCTGCAAGTGCAGGCTCACGGTGGACCCGTCCGTGCCCTGCAGCTCGTGGTGCACGGGGAACACGACGAGGTCGCCGAGCCCCTCGAAGGGGAACAGTTGTGCAGCAGTAGCCCAAGGAAGCGCCCCACCGACGCCTCAAACTCCTCGAACAACAACGCGCAGCAGATACTGAAGGGCGTCGAGGTGCCGGAAAAGGCCGGCGTTTCGATCAGCTTCTTCCCTGCGCGAGGACACGTTCACGACGGCCAACAAGTTCACCAAGATGTCGACGGACATCCGCAACGGGAGAATGCGTCTGAACAAAATATGGGGCGTACTAAAAGCTTCATATCAAGGCCAACTCTAATTCCGTTGGAGCAGTGGAACGGAAGTTATCGCCAGCTTAGAGAACTGTTAATTCTTTTCCTGACTGGAGAATAGTTATTTCATTAAAAGTAGCTAATAACGAGAACACGCGCGGACCAGTGCGGCAACCGCAGGGAGAAGCTGGTCGATCTGAAGGCCTGGGTGCTCTTCAAAAGTGAGCGCGGCAACGCTGAGCAGAGTGCTGAAAGGCACGCGTTAAAAGCCTGCGGGAATCGCTCCAGTACAGGTGCAGGTGTGTTGTAGGCAGGATCGCTCTTGACTCAGGTGAGACTCACAGCCGGCGATGTAACCGAACGCACCGAGTCATCGTTGGCGCCAGTCGCTCTCGCTGACGCCAGCGTCCTGAATGGACTGAAATTCCACCATAGTTTCGGCTCGTGTTATTGGTTTAGCAGCGAGCCGATCAACTGAGACACAAACCACATACAGTGCCTGCTAGAGTCGGAAACGCGCTGAAAACCACCCGTCTCGAGGAACAGGCCACATCTGGCCAGACTGCCATGGAAAGCGAGGGTCGTAGCCTCTTGCGATGCAAGTTGCATCGCATTTGGATACTGAATTGTTATCACGCGGACGGTGCAGCTGTATAAATCAAGGTTAAACACCATAAAAAAGAAGCGATAGTTGGTCCGGTCAAATGACGAAATCAGTGAACCCGACGTAATTCAAAGTCGAGACCGCCTAATTATTGTCTCGTGAATTTGTGCACTGAACTCGATTTCAGCTATTCTGTTGTTGGTCGGGGAGTCACGGAAAACACCGAAGTGGCTCTGTCCCGCTAGTGCAGTCCGGGAATATGTCGCGGATGCCGACGTAGCTCGACCAATACAGCATGTATACTCTGGTAGAGTACGGCGACTCACTACTGCATATTCATTGCGAAAAAAACGCGAAATTTTCCCTAACTAACGATTTCGCGTTCGTTTGACTCGCTGCGGTTTCATCATCGGTAAAAAGGCTGTCACATCTGCAGCCATGGAATGCTCCGAGCGTTAGTGGAACCCTCGGCCCTCGGGCTGCAAAGGTTTTTTTTGCCGAAACGAAGTGCCTGAGTCAAGATTGCTCTTGACTCATCCAATTTGGAACTTCCAAACAGCAATCTAGAACTCGACCACCGGAGTCGCGGGATGTAATATCTTACTGAAGTTCAACAACTCGCTAAATTCTTGGATTTCAGTCTGGTATTTATCGACCAACTGTTTATTTTTGGCGGTCTCAAACTATCTCAAATCGAAGCCGCCCAAGTTGAAGTTTGTAGTGACCAACTGAGCCACTTGATCCTAGATCGATCCTAGATGTTATCTAAATACATCGGGGTGAAAACTATTTCTTGCTATCCTCGCCTTGGTCTGAACGAGTCATCGGCTAGCGCTGGCCGCGCCGGCCCACGGTCGCGCGCCCTTGCCGTCGTCGCCGACAGCGCAGCTCGTTAGGATGAGCTCGCGCACCAGCGCCGCAGCTGATTTCTTCGCTCTCGCCGTTTTACCACGCCTGCACATTCCAAAACGCTTCTTCTGCACTTTTGCCACCACTCATCCTCGGTGGCCGCATCGGATGAGTGCGCCAAAACCGAAGTGCCGGCGCCATTGGGCGCTGTGTGCTGGTGGTGAGGCTGGGCCACCAGAGCTGTGCCGGCACACGCAGCAGCGCGCTCTACTGGCACTAGCAGCAGCGCCAGTAGTCATGCTGCCGCTCAGGTTAATCGGGCCTTGACTTGGAGCGGTCGCAACAAACTTAGCCCCGTCTAAGAATACGGGCGACCTCGTCCCAACTGCACGCAGCAGCTGGAAGCACGCTGAGCGACGCCTCTCTCTGCCTGGGGCTCGCCGAGATGCTGGGAGGCAATGCAGCTAGCTCTGTCGCGCGTACCTACCTGCCTGACTCCTCGCTCGCTGGGGCCCAGACGAATGCTCGCGCGCGGCTGTCGCCTCTGTGTGGACTGGCTGGCCGTTGGCGCTGTTGCGGCGGTTTCTGGTCGCACCGCTTGGCACATATTTGGGGGGCCAGACCACACGCTAAGTTTGGCTGTCGTGCTCGGCCTGGCTAGTCGCGGCGTCGAGCGCTCCTCACCCCATGCTGCAGAGAGCGGAGGGAACCGCCCCGCCGCTCCAGCCCAGAGTCAGCCCCGCGCCTGCTGTTAACCCGCGCGGCGGCAGCCACTTGCTTCATTAGGCGCCGAGCAAAAAGCCATGCCTGCTTGATGATGCTGCCGTTCGTGCTGGCGTACGTTATCGCGAACGGCAACGGCCGCGCGTTTCCTTGGGCGATCTGGAAATAGAAATCCAAACCACCCGCCCATCCCCGCAAAAGAAGGTCGCCGAACCTTGCACATAACGAAACTCCAGACGGGCCACCTAAATCCTAAAATTGTTTGCCTCCTAAACATGCCCGGCCTGTTGTGGTCGTCCATTCTCCAACCAGCGCCGAGATGGCCACGCCGTCGCTGCGCCGCGATCTGCGCCTGCCGCTGCTACCGCCGCCCGCCCCCGCGGCCTTCGCCAGCGCGCCCTCGCCGCGTCTGCAGCCCATGCGCCAGCACTGGCGCGTCGCCGCAGCCGCTGGCCCCGACCGCTTCGCTTCAGATCCACGGACGCGTCCAGATTCCGAAGCACAGCAGCGCTCGACCAGTTGCTGCCCACGACTGCCGCCGCCCCAGTGCTGCCCAGGATCGCGTCTCTGCTGAGTGGCGCCCGAGAGCCCAAGCGACCGGACGAGAGGGAGGCGCCGACGGACTCGCGCAAGAGGAAACTGCCCGAGGAGCTGCGAGACGTGCGCGAGCGAACGCCTCGAGCCGCTGCACTCGCCTCTGCTGCCGCCGCCGCCTCCAGCGCAGGTCTGCAGCTCTACGCTCCGTCCGGGAGGAGCGACTCGCCCCTCAGGATGGAGGTGCCAGGCCGGCTGGCGAGCTTCAGCCAGCAGCAGCAGCAGGCGAGAGTCCGCCGTCGTCTTGCCGCCCCTCCGTCCTCCGCTCCTTCCGACTGGGAGCCTGTCGGTCGGTACGCCGACCTGGCGGCCAGCGCCATGCGTCGCGCCATGTACCGGGAGTTCGGGCCGAGGAGAGCAGTCGCTGCAAGAGAAGCACAGGCCGAGGCCGTGTCGTCTCCGCCCTCGGAGTCTCGAGGCCGCGTACGACCCACGTCGGCGGAGATCTCGAGCCGCTACGTGCAGCAGCAGCCCCGCGATCCTCCCAGGGGGCGGGTCAACCCATCAGAGCGTCGCCGCCTGTACTACCACCACAGTATCGACCCACACAAGATCCACGAGATCCACGTCCCGGCCGAGATCCCAGAGATGACGACGCACTACCGCGACGAGCAGCCCAGCAGGAAGCACCGGACCAGCAGCAGGTACCTTCAGCATCAGCACCACCAACAGCATGAGGTGTCACCGCCTCGCGGCCGCCCGGCCTATTATGACCGCGCCGAGGCGGCGGAGATGACAATGACTGCCCAGAAGCGACGTCGTCTGTCGCCCTCTGCTACATCCACAGCGCAGCTGCGCCAACCGCTGTACGAGCCCGAGTACGGCCTCGCTGTTCTAGAGACGTCGAAGCCTCTCGTGCGCTCGCGCTACGTTGCTAGCAGGGAACCTGCAGTGGAACGCAGTGCGGCCGCGTCTCGACGGCGCTACATTCGAGACGGCTCAAATGATTTTGAAGACGTCGACTCGCCGCTCTCTGCTTCATCGCGTATCAGCTACAGTGGCAACGAAGCTCTCGTGAGGACGAGTATCGCGGAAACTAGCGCACCGCCGGCGCCGCGGAGTCTAGTTAACGTTGGCGCGGAGAAGGCCGAGCACACGCCTCTCACGACGCTGGTGCTCAAGTCCAAGGAGTTCTTGAAGTCCAAGAGTCTTGTGCGCAACCGCCACGACGAGATCGACTGGGTGGCGACCTTCCTCAAGGTGGGCTTCGACTCGTCCAGCATCTACGCACTCATGTGCCCACTGCGCAAAGGCCGCTGGAAATCCGAGGAGGAGAAGTACACTTTGGGGCTGTTGCAGCTCATTGAGAACGGCACAATTCTCCTGCGCCATGGCCAGAGCATCCGTGGCTACATTGGCGAGAAACTGCACAGCGACGACATGCGGGTGCTCAAGAAGCTGAGTAACTGCAAGATGTTCCACTTCGCCAAGCTCATCAATCCAAGACTCGCTGAGGAGGAGAAGCTAGACATGACGGTGGCAGGAGCCCGGGAAGGGATGGAGCGCTTGGATCAGCTCAAGGGCGAGTTCCTGCGCTCAGTGCAGCTAGAAGCGCTCGTGGCGGTGCGCAAGTACCTCAGTGACAGCTCTTTGCGCGATCTACTCAACGTGCGTGCATAAGGAGAGGACGAGCATCCTGTTAGTGCTAGTAGTACATGTATCCTAAAGCGTAACGAAATGTGTTGCGACCGCCTATCACTCCACCGCTCTGGCCGGATGATTCGGGCCAGCACTAGCCGTGTCAATCGTTCACGTCGAAGAACTCATGACAGCATCGCTTGTCCATCTACGAATCAAGCACACGCCTGCTCCTGCAAGCACCACAGCATTTGTTGTTCCGCCGATTGATGGCTATCGAGACGACCCATTCGTTCACGGGGGCATCGACCTTGACGGTGAATAACGATGCTGGCGCAGTCTTAAGCAAGCCGAGGATCAAAGTTCGAACCCTCCCAGCACTAGCTTTGTTGGCGTATCGGCAACGCCCATGTCGACTAAATCGAGCTGCTCAACTCGCCTCGTTCATATTCTTAGCTGCATTTCGACGGTGCTCAATTCACCACTTCACCAGCTCTGCTTCGACTCGCATCATCAACGCAATGAGGCGTGCGGAAGGCCAGGGCGACGCTACCCCCACGCATAAATCCGCCTTCACCCTGCAGATTGACGCCGCAGTGGAAAGTGGCGTCTTTGAGGCTCCAGGTTTTCGCTTCCGCTTCCTAGACGGATCTAGGAAGCAGACCACCGCCATCGGGTCGGGCTCCGGATGGACTCCAGTACACGACAACAATGATCCGTCCGAGACCTCGCCAGCCTCACCAACTCGTTTCCGCTACGAGCAGAGCTTCCCCGACGTTGCGATCTCTGAAGCTTTCGCGACGGCTCTCGATGACGACCCCGTCTTGTCGTTTTTTCTGTTTGACCACCCCGGCTTAGCGGGGACTGGAACAACACCGCGCACACAAGGCAAAGACGCAAAGCCTTCAACAGGAAAGGCACCCGCGGCAGTGACAGCAGCCCCAGTAACTCCTCTAGCGGTTGAATTCACTCCTAAAGCCTTCGCCGGGCTGTACGAGATCGATGTGAGCAGCTTGCTTGCCGGTGCTCTTCAAGTAAAGCAAGTGTGGGTCCTATCACCAAGTGCAGACCAGGCAACGGGGGCCGAAGACCTTGAAGGCAACGCGTTCGGATCGAAGTTTACTCCAAGCGATGTACAACCACCGGCTCAGAGCCTTTGCATGATGCCGTCGGCGTCAGGTCTGAAGTACCTCTCCATCAAGGTCAGTGTAGATCGACCTGTGCTTGTTGGTGGGCTCCTGAAAAGGCTCAATCCTCTTACAATCACTATCGGAACGGCCCGCCGACTACCTGGAGCTGCTAGTCAGGGAATCGGGGCGGCTACGCCTCATTTGCCCCTTCAACGGTACTGCAAGCCAGCGTTCGCATTGATACACTTCTTTCCCGATAAACTGCAGTCGGCATCAAGTCTAGCGACATGTACGCATTCTCATGCAGTCCATCGCTTGCTGCTGACTCCAGGGCGGCGCCAGGTAACAAAATGTCGATCAACCAAATCAGCGAACAGCTGAGTAACTAATCCGACGGTGTTTTGTGATGTTGCTCACCAGAACGAGACGGTCCGGTGGAACGCAAGTGTTACTCTGCTTTGCGGACGCTTCGATTCCTTGGAGCTCGTTGATGCGATTCGGTTCGGGGCACTGACCGTGGAGATCCGGGATCGCGACTTGAGGCAGCAAGAAACGCTAGCAAGGTACCAACTAAAATGGGAGAGCTTGTACACGACAGGAATCGACCCTAGCCACCGACAACAAGATTCACCTTCAGACATCTTATCATCTCGAACCACGCCACGTAACAGCGACACAAGCCAGCCCATTACTCCCAGCACCTCAGCAGCAAAGCCAATGGAACTTTCCGCTGTCGATGATATTGCCCGTGGCGACTGGCGGACGATACTTGCAAATTCGGGTCGCCTCTTTCCGTACGGCCTGGCCAGATTCCATCTTGTCGAACTTCTAAACACCGCAAAACAATGCATGGGCGACATGAAAGCCGACAGTGACAAACCTTACATGGGTCTGAAGCTCACCACAGATATCATCGCCATGAAGCGCCGTGCGAGTCCTCTTGGTACAGCAATCCTGAGCGAAGAAAGCGAGCTTCCAGCGACTGTCGACTTGTCCCCCCTCGAAAAAGTAATTCGCGAGCCAGGTGGGTACGTGTTCACCAGTGCTTCACTCAGCATACGCCTCGTGCTTCAATCTCCAATAGAGATCATCGAATCGAAAACCACAGAAGAGCTTACCACGTGCGCCGATAGTGAAACCCCGGGCTCAGTAGACGAGCGTAAACCGCCCAGTACGCTGAAATTTTCCAGGATGATCGTGATCATTCCGTACAAGGACAACGTTACGCTCGAAGAAATCACAAAATCCATGACCACGGTCAATTTGAAGACACTTCCTGGGGTCCCCATTCGATCGTATCAAATGACCGAAGCAGAGAAAATGGACTGCGAAGGAGGCGTATTGGATGTTATCACCGGCACCCAAATCATCGACAGTCAGTTCCGAATGATCATCCTGGAAGGTCTAGCCGATAAAGGCATGAAGTACCTGCACGAGCAACTCCAACGGAAAGGGCCAAATGACCCACAAGGATATCGGATGTTCAGCAACGACGAGCTCCGGTTCACACGGCGGTTGTACACCGCGTTTGAAATCGATGTGAAGCGCATCAAGCTTCGATATCCACTCCCTCTTCTGATGACCACGCCTGACATCTACATGCGAGCCAAAGTATCAGAAAACTGCCACCAGGCTCTGGCTCGACTAGCGGATATGCGGAAAGTTCAGCGACTTGTTGAAGTAAAGCATCTCGATCTGTTTCCCACGGCACAAATGCTGCTTGAAGTAGAAAGCAAATATGGAGAAAGTATCACACTGGAAGACATCCATGGCTCAAGCGACAGCAAATCCAGCGTTTCTTCCAAGCCCGAGGCCAACAACACAGGAGAGCAGACCTCACACGGAAAAGTGAGAGATGGCGAACACACTGTCGGTTCCACGAGACACCGCAGTACTCGACTAAAGGCACCGACGGACTCAACAAACGCAAGCTTTGCGCAGTCCCGACGGAGTCGGGTTGAGAAAAACTTTCTTCTCAAGCGTAAGAATGAAGCCAACCAAGTGAAGGCGGAATATATCGAAAAGAAACAGATTGCTGAGATGTTGGAGGACAAGACTCAACTTCCTGTTTACCTGTACAGCGGCCAAAAACTTCGAGTAAGTGCTTTAAAGGTTTCAACTGCGACGCCCGGTTTAATAATTGCTTGGTTCTCCTTGAAAACAGACACAGGACATGCTCCAGGAGAAACAACGTGAGAGACTGTCTAAGGACCGCCACGCCACTTACACTTACAGCCGCGAGTTCCAGTCACTTGCACTCAGCATGGTCAATCCGGAAGCGCTGCGGCAGACAGAAGAACAAGAAGACCGCAAGAAATGGACCACGCAACGTGGCTTTATCTACCCGGCACCTCGTCAGCCCGCGGAGTACTACAAACATGCCAACGCACCCAGTGAAGCTCGATGTGAAGACCTCCGTCAACCCTTTGTCGACAATGTCAATCATCCGAAGCCTGTATCGCGAGATTCTGGTGAGGCTGGAAGCAGGAAGGGGCCCGAATTCTCCACGCTCCCCTCCAAAGACATGATTTTTGGAGGAACAAATGGAGATGGCACAGCGAACTCCGACTACTTTCGCAGCGTGCATCTATGTGGTGAAGGACTTCGTATTGAAATGGAGGAGGCTCTGAAGAAGGAGCAAGACGAGTGGGAACGCCGCCTCGTCGTCGACAAGAAGCACCTGAAGTTCCTTGCGCACGGAAACATCTGCAGCCTGCCCCGAGAAAAACCGTCCCAGCTCGATAAGATCTCCGATATACTAAAGGGCCCCACCCACTCGAAGCCCATCCGGATCGTCAAAAATGCGACGCTACCGAGCGGAAAGCGGGTTCCATTGGAGAAGGCCCCGGTGACTATCCACAATCAGGAAGAATACGCTGGTTGCGTCGCTGCCACATTCGCGAGCACGTTACGCCCTTCTGACAGCAACCAGTTTGTAGCGACAGACGCCACGTCGGGGAAACCCAAGGATTTCTTCTTCCCATCTACGACAAACATCTTGATGCCACCGGTGAAGAAATTCGTCACGCGAAAGGAAATCACTCCAGTGCGCGAGACCGAGAAGGGAGGGCTCGTCTGGAGAAACGAGTAATTCCATCGTAGCGATTAGAGTAGCATCTAACTATCAGTCTGGCGCAGTGCTTCCTCCAGTAATGCGATCCTTTCGAGAAGCATTTGCACAATTTGATCATCTTCTTCTCCAGGAACCTCACTGTCTTCCGCATCATCCTCGTTGTGCTGCTCGAACTCTGTCATCCCATTCAATTGTTCATCGACGTTATCTGCTGATACTGACGCCTGATATGATTCTTCTGCATTTGGTACAGGCGACGAGCATTGAACACCACTTGAGTCCGTTGCTTCGTTGACGTGGGGTAAATGTGTTTCATTCGGCTGTGTCGGCGTGTTAGCCGCAGCAAGTGGCTTATCACTTGCCTTCTTTGGAGTGACGCCCTCGCGTTGCTCGCTTGCTGACTCAGAGAAAAAGTCATGTTCCCAGGAGTGCACGACCAAGCTCACGAGACTGTCGAGGGTACTAGCTGTCTCTGTTGGAATGCTTCCATCTTGACCACGAGAAGATATACTTGATTCATGCGAACGATCAGATAGGTTCCCACCTGACCATGGCAAGGCTGAATCTAATACTGGCTCGGGTCGTGCAGGACTTGTTGTCAGGGGCAGTGGAAGCTCGGGTACATCGTCGAACGATATACGCTCTTGGGCATTGTTCTGTGACTGGAGTTCTTTCTTCTTTACGTCAGGTACGGCTTTGATCTCCCGTTCGTCCGAGCAACTCGATTCATCGTTCATGGCGACGGCATTACTTTCATTTGCGGGTAGAATGCTGTTATTACAACGCCCCTCGACAGGCTCGTGTTGCTCCGAACAGCGCGAACCAACCGATAGACCGCTAGATCCCAGTCCTTCGTCTCTCAAGCCCACCGCAGATACATCGGTATGAAAACCCTTCGTGTCACCTCCTTTTGCTGAGCTCACGTTTCCGCGCGCAGCTGGTTCCCCTTCACTTCGAGCCACTGGGGACTGCCCGTTTTCTTCCTTGCCTTCCTTCCCTGCCACATGCTCACGGCCATCGACACTACCAACGGACGGCGATTTCACCTCCTCGAAGTGCTCATCAAGTTCACGCTCTCGTTCCACCGAGCCCCAGCTCGACGTCGACCTAAAGTCAAATCTCTCCAATGGTTCTCCCTTCCTGCACGACCCAGGCGACAACGGAGGCTTCCTCCCCAGCAGCCTCCGCGGCTCCTCTCTCTGGCTGCTCTTGTCTATCGACAGCCGAAATTCAACCGGCCTCAACTGCGAGGCGGCGGAAGCACCCGAAGCGGTCGTCGACGCCCACCCGAGACGCCTGCGAACCCTCTCAATCACCTCCTCTGGGTCTTCTCCTTCTTCATCATCTGGCTCCTCCTCTAGATCTACCGAGCTCCAGTCCACCGATCCCCACGCCTGCAGAACGTTTGCTGAATTGGGGCCCTCGCCCCCCAGACTGGAATCGCTGCCCCAGACGCCCAATCGACGGCGCAACTTGCTCTCGACGCTGTCGACGCTGCTATCCCCGTCCTCCACCCCGGCCTCTTTCTCTTCCTCCTCTGTAGTAATGTTCACATTTATTTTCCCTTCAATTTCTTCCTCTTCTTTCTCCTCCTCCTCCTCCCCCTCTGGGAAGGCGAAGTCGCCGCCCGACGCCCACGTGGACGGACTGCGCGGCGGGCTGCGCGCGTAGCGAGGCGACCTGGTCCACCAGAAGTCGCTCCGCTGGGCGGCCACGCGCGCCTCGCGCGGCTGCGGCTTCTCATAACGGAAGCGGGCGATGTACTTGCCGATGGTCGTCGCCTCCAGCGCCGGCGGGGGCGACAGCGGGGGCGGCGCCGCGTCCATGTCTTGCGCGTCTGGCTGCGGGTGACAGTCGGAGGATTTGTCCCCACATAGAAACTCGGACGTTAGGCGCGTTCCGACGAAAAGCGTTTGCTGGAGTCGCCTGCTCAGCTAGACAGGCATGTAGTGGCTGCGAGAACTCTCCTTCGTTGCTCTGGGGAACATGTAAGTGCATGGGGAAGAGGATTTTACTCTTGTGAATTAAGCCCGCGGTTCTGCTAGGACGAACGAACCGAGCCGAAAAACGTTCTTAGTGGAAGCACTCGCCGCGGACAACCGACTCAATCCAGTCGCGGCCAACCGGAATGCGCGAGTAGTAGCTCGGGTACCCAGACTTCTTGCAGTCGGCGCCCCAGCTCACCATGCCGACCAAAATGTCGCCTTCGGGACGCTCAACGATGAGAGGGCCGCCGTAGTCCCCATTGCACGAGCTGTCATTGCCCACGGGACGCGAGCACATCATGGTGTCGTCCACAAACGTACGCTTGGAGCATTCCTCATTGCTGATGAGCTGCACGTCAGCACGCTGCAGTTCGTGGGCATGCTGGCCTTCTCCTCCGGTGTTGTACCAACCCAATTTGGTTACCGTTTCCCCGACCTTGATGTCCGATCCGTCTGCTGCAGCGAGCGGGATTGGTTTGAAGGAACTGGGCTTCTGCAGCTCCAGGACCACAAAGTCGTACGAGTATTGGGAGTTCTCAGAGATGTTAGGGTGGTTGAGAATCGCCACAACCTTGATCTGTTCGCCATCTTCCGTGCCGCTGTTGTAGTGCGATCCGATCGAGGCGTACCGAATGTCGCCACCAACGCAACCGCCGCCCGTGAGTAGATGCTTGGGGCTGATGAGGACTGCAGCGCAGAAGTTGCTGTGGGTCGCGTTAATACGAAGACTGGTGGTGTACGTCTTCGTGCCCTTGGGGACCGTGCTGTTGGTTGGTCGCAACGACGTTCCGCTGGAGATGTCGCTTGGGGTGAGGCCACTCACTGAGACGTTCGTGTAGCTGGGTGCATCTTGGGCATCACTGGGCAGATAACCTAAGGCCACCGTGGCCGAGGCGATAGCGAGGAACGCGGTCACCAACTTCATCGTGTATAACAAGCACCAGGGGATGCAGGAAAAGACCGAATGAACGAGATACACGTTGGTGCGTAGATCTGATGCGCGGCTTTGCTAGAATCCCAGGATTGGAGTGAAGAGCAGTTGGTGTGCAGAACGTAGTCACGTCCTCACTTTATACGATAACGTTGCGTTGACGAGTTCATGAGGTGATCTGTTAGCTGCTCGAAATGCAGATGTCCATGTGTTCGCTGCCTGCTCTGTTGTCCATACAAACTATCCTTTACTGCATAAATATTATAACTCGCTGGGATCAACGACTTCCGCGAACCAAGGAGAAATACCTCGAGGTATTGTCGAGGCATAATGGCGGCGTTTTTTTTGTCTTCAACGCGTGAACAATACCCTTCATATGGTGCACAGGAGGAGGCATCAGGACTCTACAACTTGTCACACTGGTAGGTAATAGTGCAGTCGCTACACGATTCGAACCTCTCCCGATCATGTTTTTTATCTCGGGAAATTAAGGCACGCATTCGGTCCCTACTGCGCTCTGCACTGGATCAATTCACAGCGCCACTTCAGATTCTATCGCAACCGCTACACTCATATCTCCCCTTTTCGCCATGATCAAGTCGCTTCTAGCGTCTGCCATCGCGTTGGTTAGTGCCGCCTCCGCTGGAAGCGCCTACCAAGATCACGTCGAGCGTGAGCTCATCCTCAGTGGCGACGTCGTCCCCAGCGGAACCAAGACGTACGTCGCCGGACTGCGCATCAAGAGAGACTCGGACAGCTTGTGCGGTGGCTCTCTCATCTCCCCCACCCACATCCTCACCGCATCGCACTGCGCGCTTTCCGGTTTTCACTGGGCCTCAATCGGCGAGCACTACCGAAATGGCACCGAAGTCGGCGAGCAGATCAAGATCGTGTCGCTGATGAACCACCCGAACTACTCGGAACACGTCCAGTACGCAGACGACTTCATGCTCGTCGAGCTCGAGAGACCCAGCAAGTTTAAGCCTGTCAAACTGGCCGCAGCCGACGACTCCGACTTCAAACCAGGCAAGATGGCCACAACGATGGGGTGGGGGACGAACGCAGAGACGAATGGTAACTTCTCCTACGAGCTGCAGCGCGTCGACATCGCGCTGGCGAGCGACGAGGCGTGCGCAGCCTACGCCACCGTAGACTCGAGTATGGTGTGCGCCGGTGGTGTTGCTAACCACGACTCCTGCGAGGGAGACTCGGGTGGCCCGCTCGTCGTCGAGTCGGCCGATGGCGAGGATGTGTTGGTCGGCGTTGTAAGCTGGGCCAAAGACAACACGTGTGGACGGGAGGGCTACTATGGTGTCTACTCCCGCGTGTCAAGCGCCCGTGAGTGGATTGAGACCATCACGGGCGGTAGCGGCACGTGTCTTCCGTAGGGAGAATTCGATGCGAACGCGTCTTAATCGTACGATTTTCCCCACTAACAAAAATGGATACATGATAGTTACATGTATTATTGTCTGTTTTAGATTTTCGACGGATTTTATATTGATTTTGTGTTTGGTACAGATAACTAGGTTTAAGACGACGTTAGGTATGGATAGGGCGAGTTCTCTTGCGTAGCTGGAACTTCGATACATATAGTTAATTCTTAACAAAAAATCATAAAATTTATTGTTGCTTGCACCCATTTTGCCATCCCCATTTAGCCGTCAAATCCAAAATGGCTTGACAAATAAAAATGAATATACAAACAGGCCAGCACCTATAAAACGATCCTCCTAGAATTGATAGAGAGACGGAATGTGTGTATGCACCTTCTAACAAGCAGCAGATAATGTACCTGAGGTGGAAATGCCAATCTGAAACGACATTTCCAGCAATCTGACGCTAGATCGAAGCTGATGTAGCATAGCTAGATGAAAGCGCAGACTTCAAAACAAGGCTGATGTCTAGATTATGTGCTCATTTTAGTATTAATTCGACCTCTCTTTATATAAAAGGAAAACTTACTAAGGGAACGGACTTTTTCGGTGCAAAGCACAATATGTGCTGCTAAATAAAAACATTATCACTGCTCCTACTGCCCAATTCTCGATTATCCAGTTCCCCTATTAGGTAACAGAGAACTTTAGTTTTTCACGCGTGAAACTACCACATTTATATCGCACTATAATTCAAGCAAAGTATGCGTGTCATGGATCATAAGATATTTCCGTATCACACCCCTAACCACAATATCATAACCTTAGAGAGCTTTAGTTTATGTAGCTGGAGCTACATAAAATCCAGATACTCCGAAATAAATTGGAAATAAAATACGGATAAGATACCGACGGATAGTCCGACACTTAACTCCAGCGGAGATATCGGGTAACCCTAGAACTCCGAGGAGTTTAGTTTTAGAGCATTGTCAAAATAGCTCCAAAACCCAAAATATCCCCGGAAACTACAGTTCTGTAATATCATTTAATGATATTCAAAATGCGATCAAGATAATGGCGTCATGATCGCATTTTGGAGCTATATAAAATCCGGATAATACACAATAATCCGGAAATAAATCATAGTATAAATACGGGCGGATACCAGCTCCACCGGAGTTAAGTATTGGACCGCCGGTATTTGTGCGACCGCGCCATTTCCACCTAAGGACCGAGAAAAATGGTTGCTGAATCTCGCCCGCTACTTTATCGGAGTGAAAATACAGTGTAATGCCCCTGACTTTGACTGTTGGATCTCTTTACAGTTTGATCGGCCAGCTGTCTGGAAGCCAAGTTTGCCATGGTCTCCTGTCCTGCGAATGCGATGCCCAGCACTGCTCGTGCAGGCATTAGTGGAGATGGAGGATTCACCTTTCTTCAAACGCGGGTTGCCGGCAAAAACAAACCCCTTGGAGTTACAGGGGTACCCGGCAGGTTAAGTATTGGACTATCAGCCGGTATTTTATCCATAATTTATTCCAAGATTATTTCATATTATCTGGATTTTGTGTAGCTCCAACTCCAGAAACTAAAAGTTCTCTAATAATATCTGCTCGGGTCGCGGCCATCAAAATCCGCATGAGAACGGAACGTTTGAAGGAAACTGTAGATACATGTATTAATTGCGTTGGAATACATGTACCGTATCAGGCACCGTGAATCTTTTTTTCCGGTGTGTTTCAGAGATCCTCTATTTATGTTTTGTTAAAACTATAGTCCTGAATTTCTGTAGACTGAGCCTAATTGAATCGTTGTCTGGTAGCCGCCCTGGGCTTGTAGTGCGCATCCAACGCTGTCTGAGGGAATCTTGTAGGCACCGTGAATCTTACAACTGAGGATGCGTAAGACCTGAGAACGGTTACCCTTCGTACTTAAGTACTTAAGCGGCCGTTACATTTGGTTAGTGTATGAATTCCATATTTTCCACTAACAAGTTCCACTTCTATGCTAAAAGTACAATTGCCACATTTAAAGTGGTCCATGCTCTAGTAATAACAAGTTGGAGACTTCGGTCGTGGACGATTTGCTGATGAGCATGAAAGAACCGGGATTGGGCCATAACGTTTTTGTTGATTGTCTTTATGCCTCGATGGCCAGCAAAACATGTCTTTGAACTGCATTGAAGAACTGGCCGTTTGAGATGAAGCCATTCAGGGCCCTCGCTGTATCTACCACTGTAGTGGCCTCTTCGGTGGGCACCTACCAATACATGTATGATGCCGATCGGATGCTAATCCTCAGCGGGTCGACACTCCCCAGTGGCACCAAGACCTACGTGTGAGGTCTGCCAGTGAGGAGGAGAGCGTAAACTTTTGTAGTAGCACTCTGGTTTTCCCGACACACGTGCTCACGGCCTCGCAGTTGACGGCGAACGGTCCTCACTGGGTTTCAGTTGGAGGACACTACAGAAATGGCACTCATAACGGTGAGTGGATAAGGTTGTGTTCATCTTGAACCACCCCGACTACGCGGAAGCCATGTCAAACTCGGACAACTTCGCCTTGCTAGACCCAGCACTTTCGAACTTGTGAAGCTTGCTGCAGCCGACGACCGGATTTCAAGGCAAGATGACCATGGTAATGAGGAGAAAACCGGAACGGGTGCCTTCGAGTTGCAGCGCGTGGACGTTCCCCTCGCGAGTGATGAGGCATGCAGAGCCTTTGCCACCGTCGACTCCAGCATGGTGTGCACCGGCGGAATCTTAAGCCGTGATACATGCGATGCGCCAGGTGATCCGGTCGGGACTCGGCCACAAACTTGCTAACAAGCTGAGGAACGTCTTCAAAGATGACAGAAGCCGGTTCCCACGATGCTTCTTCTGCATCGAGTCCGATCCACTGCACAAAAATCTCCCATTGCTGGGATTGTTGCCCCCACCTGCAGTTCAATAGCTTGTCAACGAGGTGGCCACCTTCGCCATGAAGTGCGTGTGCGATCAAATCTTCGGTGACACCTCGGCCAGCCTCACGGTAAAACTTGAGTCGCGAAGCATGGCGAACAGTGACTGCATACGGAGCACAAAGGTCCTGCACCTCAAACGTATAATCGTTGAGCGCACCACACGTTTTGGACCGCGCCAATGTAGGGAAAGCTTGCTTCCACCTTTGATCGCCGTAGCCGCAAGCACGAAATCCCCAATTGAAAACTTCGCCATGCGCACCCCTTGTTTAGCCGCACAGCGCCCTCACGCTTGGACATTTCGGCGCTCGCTAATCGTTGCACTCTGCTGATGAATCGTATCCAGTGCTGCACGAACGTCCGTCAGATGACGTTTCTGCTGTTCCTCGACACACGATAGTGCACAGCCTTCTGCAACAGGCTCAGAAAGGATAGACGTCAACTGCGATGACCCAGGCAACCCTGTAAAGACTTCCACAGGTGGAATACCTCCCAAACGGTCTGACGCCATACCGTTCAAAGCCGCTTGCACCAATGGTAAAATCACAGGCCACTGGTTGAGTTGCAATTTCAGCTCGCTAGTAAGCGCTTTCATATCGGAGTACCAGCCGATTCACAACCTCCACAGTACCATTCGCCCAAGGTGAGTAAGCCGTGACAAAGTGATGCTGTGTCCCAAAACGATGACGAACGAGCTCCATCCCATCACTGGTGAAGTGCGAACCTTGGTCAGACACCCACGTGTGCACGACTCCAAATCTTTTAAACCGGTCAATCAACCCGTGATAAGCAGATGCAGATGTCGGGCGGTCACACTCCAGCAACTCTACATAGCCGCTCATATTATCCTTCAGCACGAGCACATACAACGTTCCTGAGGCACTTCGCGGCATCGAAAGAAAGTCGAAGTGCAGAATCTCGTTAGGCTTGGTCGCCCTTAAGATCTCACCATACGGTCAAGGCACCTTCTTGCCTTGGGTGCTCAAGCAGTGGATACAACCAGCGACAACAGCTGACACAACTTGAGATAGCGTCTCCCACACAAAGGTTTCACTCAGCGACTTTGCCGTTGGATCAACGCCCCGATGACCACTTGCTCCTGCTTGAGCAATGACACAGAGCCTTTGCTGCAAATCTGCTTCGCTCTCCGGAATCCAGACGCGCCGATCCTGATTAGTGAAAACACTGAGCTCTTCATCCCAACGAATACTGCTCAACACTGTTCTTGTCAATCTCTCCTTTTGAACGCGAACAATTTCTTCGTAGCTCGGCCATTCAAAGTCTTGATCTTGAAGCGGTGACACCTGATCAATAATTGCGAGTCTGCGCATCCGAGACAGCGACTTTGGCTCCGAAGGAGCTCCCCATCTTGATAGTAAGTCTCCCCACACGTTGACTTCGCCCCGTATGTGTTCAATCTCATACTGAAAGCTAGTTAGCGTCACAGCCCATTGCTAGAGCTTATCGGCTTGGTATCGCTGCATGTTTCCATCCATGGCATAGGGATTGAAAATGTACGCCAAATTACGATTGTCGGTGTACAGCTTAAAGCCTCGCGGACGTAACAGCAAATACTCCAGCCGTCTGCAAGACTCCATTATTGCGAATGCCTCCTCTTCGATGGTAGGCCACCTATGCGAAGCACCTCGAAAGTGACCGCTAAGGAACGCCAAGGGCTCGTGACGCTGCTCAGCAAGTGGTTTACCCGCATCCTCCTGTGGCATCTGTGTCAATACCGATCCCCAGTGATCCAAATTCGCATCCGCCACCAATGCAAGATCATACTCGGCTTTTGGATGGGCCAAAGGCACCATCGCAAGTAGTCGAGCCTTACCTGTGCCAAACTCTCTTCCTCTTGCACACCTCATCCAACACTAGAAAGTTGTACTTTAGAAAGCTAGCGTTTGGTACGGTGACCACTGGTTTGTATAAAAATAAAGGTCGTTTGAGCACTTGATGTCGGAATGCAAAGTGTTTGAATTGAGGTCCTTAGTTCGCTAACTCCTTGCTACCTCTAAGCCTACTGGATTCTCGTGTGGATACACACTACTGGATTCCTTACTGGATACTGAGTCGCTTGAGCCAATCAGCAGCTGCCACGTCGATGCCCATCTTGTACCTACAATATTGTACCCACGCGACACCGTGGCGTAAACACCTGTCCCGTAATCACCTCCACGTAATCACGGGAATGCTTGAAGTGCCGCCGAATGAAGGTCGTACCGGTATCTACCGGTACACCGCAGAAGGTCGTGACGCCTTCTTGACAACACTCCCACTCGACTCGACCATTGTTGCGCCTGGACACCGAGCTTGCTCCGTAGGAAGTCGAACTGCACAGCGGTGATCGGCTTGGTCATCACGTCCGCCAGCATGTCCTTCGTCGAACAGTACTCCAACACCACTTGACCGTCTTCTACCTTCTCTCGCACGAAGTGGTAACGAATGTCGATGTGCTTGGTGCGCTAGTGGAACTCCGGGTTCTTGGCCAATGCGATGGATCCTTGGTTGTCCTCGTAGATCTTGACTGGCGACTTGGTCTTCATTTCGCCGATCTCACACAGGAATGCCTTGAGCCAAATAGCCTCCTGAGCAGCTTCCGTCTTCGCCATGTACTCTGCCTCCGTCGATGATAGCGCCACCGTTCGCTGCTTCTTGCTTCTCCAGCTGATGCAACCGCCGTTCATCATGAACGCGTAGCCGCTTGTACTCCGTCGAGACTCGACGTCGCCGGCCCAGTCTGCATCCGAATAGCCTTGGAGTCCATCCTCGCTGCTCGCTTGAAACTCGATGCCATGTGCCTTCGTGCCTGGGATGTAGCGAAACACCCTCTTGAGCGCTTGCCAGTGTGTCGGGCACGGATCTGCGGCAAACTGGCTGAGAACTCCTACTGCGACTGCGAGGTCCGGCCGAGTCCCCTCCATCAGGTACATGAGACACCTGTACGGCACCTTTGCCATGGTCTCCTCGTGCTTGCAACCTCCTTCGCACATGGCCTTGGTTAACTTGAGTCCCGGATCTTGTGGTGTCTTGACAGGGTTGCTATTCTCCATGCCGAACTTCTCCAGGATGTCTTTTGCAAACTTGGTCTGCCGCACCGACATGTTTCCAGTCTTGGGATCTTGGTCGATTTCCATGCCGAGGAAGTACTTGAGCTGGCCCATGTCCGTCATCTCGAACCGTATGCTGAGTGCCTCCTTGGTCGACTTGAGCAGCTTGTCGTTATTGCTTGCGAGGATCAAGTCGTCCACGTATAGCGCCACGAATATCATGTCTCAGTCATCTCGCTTGACGTAGATGCAGTGATCTGCCTCGCACTTCTTGAACCCCAGTTCCAGCATAAACTTATCGATGGTATGGTTCCACATTCGCGGTGATTGATTCAGACCGTAAAGGGAGCGCTTGAGCTTGCACACGAAGTCTGGGTGCGCTTCGTCGACGTAGCCGTCCAGCTGCACCATATAGATGTCTTCGTCCAGCCACCCATTTAGGAATGCCGTCTTGACATCCATCTGGTGCACCGTGATATTGTTCTTGGCCGCCAGACTGAGCAAGATGCTGATCGACGTGAACTTGGCCACCGGTGCGAAGGTTTCTTCGTAGTCGATGCCATACTTCTGTAAAAATCCCTTGGCCACCAGTCGTGCCTTGAACCGCTCGATGTCCCCAGCCTGGTTTTCCTTGATTCGAAACACCCATCTGCAACCGATTGCCTTGCATCCTTCGGGCAACGGCACCAACACCCACGTCTCGTTCTTGCGTAGAGAGTTGATCTCCGAGTCGCACGCTTCCTTCCACTTGGCCGAGTTGCTGGATTCCATCGCCGATACGAACGTAGTCGGCATTTCTCCCACTGAATCCACAACGAAGGCCGCGTCAAAACCTTCTTCCCTTGCGATCGCTGATATCTCGTCCAGCGTCTGGTGCCGACTTTGTCGCTTGGATCTTGGGATCTCCACCGCTTCCTCTAACAACTGCGTCCGCTGGTGTCGCTTGGTGCCGGTCTCGAAGTCTTCGTCCCGCGCAGTCTCTTCTTCATCATCCTCTTCCAGACCAGACGATGTTTCTTGGTCCGTCGAATCTTCATCACGAAGTTCCACGACCGCTTCTTCTTGATCAAAGTTGCGTCTCCCACTGTCGAAGACGTCTTCCATGAACTGCGCATCGCGGCTCACTAGCACGCGACCGCTCTTGATTTCTTCAAACCGATACGCTTTCTCATGCTCCGAGTACCCGAGGAATCGACAACGCACCGACCGAGCGTCAAACTTCGTGCGTTTCTCCTTCGGGACCGTCACATACGCATGGCAACCGAATATCTTGAGGTTCGCCAGCAGTGGCTTCTTACCCGTCCATAGGTGGTGTGGCGATTTGTCGTGGGAGGTGGAGCGGGTTGGACACCGATTCCGGAGGAACGTCGCCGTCATCACCGCTTCACCCCAATATCCCTTCGACAGTCCGGCATGTTCCAACATGCAGCGCGCACATTCCACCAAAGTCCGGTTCATCCGCTCAGCTACTCCGTTCAATTGAGGCGTGTACGGAGGCGTGAATTTCTGTACGATGCGTCGGTCACTGCATAATTTGGCCATTTGGCGCGACTTGTACTCGCCACCGTTGTCGCTACGGAGTTGCTTCACACGGAGCGTTCTCACGCGACCACCCGTCTAAGTTTCGGCGAACGCCACGAACTTAGCAAACTTGGCAGCTACCTCGGACTTGTTCTGCAGCAAGTAAACCACACAAAAGTGCGAGTACTCGTCGATGAATGTGGCGAAGTACTTCTTGCCACTGAAAGTCTGCGTCTTCATCGGACCGCAGACATCACTGTGGATGACTTCCAACAGTTTCTTGGCTCGGTTTTGTGACTTGAGCATGTAACTCACTCGCGTTTGCTTGTCAAGGGCACACCCATCGCACAGCTTCCACTGCTTAACAGTCGCTATGTCCATCCCAACACAGTAACCCTTCTTGACGATGGCGTCTAGACCGCCATGGCCAATGTGACCAAGTCGAAGGTGCCAGAGTTACGACGTGGTGTCCCCTTTGCGTTCCTTCAGGCTTGACACATTCGCCTCGTCAGGCATGACTGGAGTCATGCACAACTTAAACAGTCCTTTGCCTTTACGTGCTCCGAGCTGCCACTTGATGTTCTTCTTCTCCGCGAAGCACCCGTCGCGCCCGAACGTTCAGGCCCAACATCCTTAGTGAAACGCCCAACCGAAAACAAGTTGGGCGACAGCTTGGGAATGTGCCACACACCGGTGAGCACACGCTTCTTGATCTCACGTGGGGTCTTCATCGACATGACAATGTCGCCACTGCCGACCGCTTGAACCACTCCGTCGTCCGCGAGATGCACGTCCACCGGCGCCATCTTCTTGTAGTTCTTCATGTACTCTTTCGAGTACGTCATGTGCTGCGTCGCACCCGAGTCGACCAGCCAAACTTCGCTCGACTTGGTGGCTCCACCACCAACCGAGAACAGGTAGTCCCCATCGAACCCCTCATCTTCATTCGCCACATTCGCCCGCTGTGGCTTCTGCCGCTCCGCGTTCTCGCGAATCCTCACGGGACACTTGACGATCCAATGCCCTTGTTCACCACAGTAGTGACAAGCACTGGTCTTCTGCGCCTGCCGTCCCTTGCCCTTCCCATTGCCGCTCGTCATGAACGCTTGACCGTGCGCGGTTCCTTCAGCACCGCCACCTTGTTCCTTGCGCTTCAAGTCCTCATGCAGCAGCCGAGCCGTCATGAGTTCCCACGTCAGCGAGTCGGCTCTTGACTCTAACGACGTAATTAGGAACTGGTACGACTCGCTCAGACTTGCTAGAAGCGTGATCACCAAGTCGTCCTCGCTGACCGGAGCGCCCACTGCGTCGAGCTGCTCCGCCAGCGTCTTGATCTTGTTGATGTGCTCCAGCACATCATCACCTTCCGCCATCATCGTCGTGAAGAAACGTCGACGAAGGAAGAGCTTGTTGACCAAACTCTTCTTCTCGAAGTGTCCTTCCAGTTTTGACCATGCATCGCAACTGCTGCGCTCTCAACAGCGATGTTTCAGCTACGTCATTCCCCGATGGAAGTACATATTCTGGCTGTTTCTCCAATGTCGAGACTAGCTATCCGTCAGTAGAATAGCCCAGAGCCGCCATGACAGATCGTCCCACAGTCAACGCTAGCGTCGAATCAGACTCATCGATCCAGCACTCGAGGTTTCGCAGAACTAATGACCACGCCGACGTATGCACAACAACCTTCTCAAATCGAGCTTGTTGATAGAGTTTCACCGTACCGGGTCCGAATGGATCAAATTCTTTTCGCTACTCGCGCTTAATCACTGCCACAAAACAATCTCGCTTGTGCAATTCAGCGATACAACCACGAGAAACGCTTGAGGCATTTGCTCCGGAATCCAATAACGACGCCTTCACCATCAAATCGAACACTGTCGCGTTCACCGTGCCGTCATCGCCGCCCTTCTTGTCTGCCGCCTGGGCAGAGTGCTCTTTCTCTAAGACCAATCGCTTCATCTGCCCGGGTGCTTCCCTTGTTGGCGTCGACGTGTTTTTCCGCGATGCCCAAAATTCATCTACCAATCGTTTTGCCTCCCCCGGTTGGACTAGCTAGCACTTCTTCACCAAGTGTTCTGTTGACTTACACTTCAAACACGACCAAGGACGCTTTGGCTTCCTGGAGGTTGTTGCCGCAGCGGCATTCGTCGATTGGTCGGGTACTACGAGTCTCACTGCACCTTGGCCCTGCTGATTGCCTGTTGCTGAGGTACCGCTGGGCCTTCCTGGCACAGCCTGCCGTAGCTTAGTGCCTTCTACCTGCGGCACGATGGACTTTTCCCAGACCATGAAAGAAGCCAGTAATTCGGTGGGCCAGCGAGAAAACTCTATTACATTTGACTTGTAGCGCTTGTTCTGCTCCTGCTCGATTCGACACTGGATCTCCTTCTTGAATCTGTTAGGTTCGAGACTTGCGACCAAATATTTTACCAACTTCTATTGTTCTCGATCAAACATCACGTCCACCATGTTGGTCCACCATGTTGTGGTCTTCGAGGACCCTGTATATGAGAGCCTCGAGCCTATTGACACGCGATTCGGCCTCCGCCAACTTTGTATCCATTGTAACGGGGTTAAACGCACAAGTGGCTTGTAGCCACTTGCGATTTTTAACAGATAAGATATCTGTTAAAAGTTTTAGATACTTCCTCACTTTGGTGTAAGTCACACCGATGGATACATTGAAGTGGACCACCACAATGAGTGGTCCACACCTACCCAAAGATCCTATTGGTAGAAAGCAGCATCTTTCTACCAATTAGACACGTGCATATTAGCGGGGCTCTGACAGCCAGCCACTGTCAATCCCTTTTATAGATGATAAACAGTTTTAGCAGATTTAGGAGGAAGATCAATTCACAAACAATACAGTTCTCATTTTTACCTATTCTAAGTCACTTGGTGTCTTTATTTGATTTATATTATACTTGTGTACTCAAGTATAATTAACTCAAGTAATTACTAAGTACTTACGCTTCCTCATACACGTAGCGCAACGTGTAAGCTAAAGTAGTCAGTCAAGTTAGACCCACTACACCTGGTAGCACTTTATAGTCCGTCCAACGACCGACTGCTTGACGTTCGTACGAGGAGTACGAACGCGGAGCCGAGAACCACATGAGCACGGAGGTGTCCATGGAGAGCTCCAATACGCCTGCAACGCATGTTGCACGCGCTGACTGCCCCCACCTGTCTGACCCAGAGTGGGAGGCCCTCCAACGACTGTCAACAGTCATTGGAGAAGCGGCGATAGCTACGATGCTGCGTACGCTATCGCCGACGGAGCAACATGGTGTTGCTCTGGGGTTCATCATGAAGGAGCAGCGTGATGCTGCTTCCTCAGTGACGGCGTCGTCAGGGACGACACCGCGCGCTCAATCATTGAAATTGAGCGTAAGCAATTACGTGGGAAGAGAGGGCGAGCCTCTCCTCCGGTGGCTTGTCGAGCTCGACACAGCCATAGCGGCTCGACGCATCGTCGACCCGCTGTCGAAGGTCGCGTTCGCCATGGCCTGCCTTGGCGGGCGCGCAAAGAGTTGGACGTATGGACGCCGACTCTCCGATCCTACGTGCTTCAGCACGTACGAAGTGTTCAAAGAGGAGCTCAAACAAGCGTTTGAGCCCCCGCAAAACGAGTTCCGGTCGAGGGCGGAGTTCCTCGACCTTCAGCAGGGTAAGCATGACGTCCATGCTTACGCGCAGCGCGCACGATATTTGGTATCAAATATCGTGACTAACCCGATTGCCGAGGTGACTATGGTCGTCACGTTCATGAAGGGACTTAGAGATGGGCCCGTGAAGACCTATCTCTTCCGAGAGTACCCGAGTACTCTCGAAGCTGCAATCACCCTTGTCATGCAAGAAGAGTTTAGCCTGCGGCAGGCTAAACTGCATGTGAACGTGCCGAGGCCGCAACCGCGCCCGGTAGCGAGGACGGGAGGTCCAGAACCAATGGCCTCTCGAACGCAACAACTACTGGTTACCACCAGCAGCGAGGCAACGTGCGATGCTTCCGTTGCGGAAGGATCGGTCACTTTGCACGGGAGTGCACATCTCCCATGCCCCCTGGAGGTGGCCGTCGTGGCGATGCTAGGCATCGCCGCGGACCAACAAAAACGTAAACATCCAGTAGGCGCGGGGCGCCCTACTGGTAATGCAGTCACGCGTGCCGACATCGGGCACGCGACACTGAGGACTGCAGCCCCCAGTGAGACCAGCTCTCACTGTAAGAAACAAGATGACAGGCCGAACCTAGTCATCTTGAAGGTTTACTCGAAGAGAGCGAGTGACTCTCTTCGAGCTTTGGTAGATTCAGGCGCGTCGAACAACTTTGTTCGACTACGAAGTCTGCCGAGACTTGACTTCGAGGATGTAAATGTACCTCGAAGTCTTCTGGAGGTACGACTGGCCACAGGTGCCATCGTAAAGACCGAGAAGCGCGTCGTGAACATGCGCTTCTCGTACAAACAACGAGTGTTTGTCGAACACTTTATCGTCCTGGACCTGGACGATAAGTTCGACGTGGTAATGGGCATGCCGTGGCTTGCACGGCATGACCCGGTAATAGACTGGAAGAAGCGCACGCTCGTGCGCTTCGGTCGCGACAGCGGAACAGAGAGCGATGGCCCTGTTACCGCAGCGCGCGCACCAGCAGGTGCGCGCGGCTCACCAGTCGAGACAGCGCTTCATGCTGCTGTCCCGGAGTGCCCAGGAAGTGCGCGAGGGCGCGCACAATTGAAACCCACGTCGGCAAGGCTGCCGACGTCAGAAGAAAAAGACGTACTGGTTCCGGGAACCAAAACCCACGCTCAAGTGTGTAAGGGACAGTCCCTGACCCGAAGCGGTCAGGTCGACGACGACGCGTCGGCTCCGGGAGCCGACGCACCCTCGGTCATAAGGGGCTCCGCCAATGAATGGCGTCGAGGTGACGAAGGCGTGTCAACTCCGGGAGTTGACGCTGCAAACAGTGCGGTCGGTTGCAAACGTACAGCACTGACACAATTTGCATGCTGTCGTGCAGCCGGGCTGCACGACGAAGCGCCATGCGATCAAGCCGGGCTTGATATCGCGCGCCCCCAGCCAGGGTCTGCCGGCGAAGGGACACATTACCGTGCAGCCGGGCTGCACGAAGGAAAATGCGGTCAAGCCGGGCTTGATACCGCGCGCCCGCGGACAGGGTCCGCCGGCGAACAACTGTCCATGGCCGGGCCTGGACCAGAAGAACAACTATGCGGAGCCCGGCTCCGCACAACAACAAGACGGCGCATGCGAAGAACGCTGTGCAAGTCTCAGTCCGGGACCGAGACGCTACAAGAACTGCCTGCCGGGTAGACTGGGGCGGTGACGCCGGACGTCGAGACGCTAAGCGTCTTGACGCGCACCGATACTGGATTCCAGTATCGTGAGATGGAACTCGCTAATCCTTCGACGTCGGCGTCGGAGTTGACTTCGCTTCCAGTCATGAGCTGGAAGCGCTTCACGCGCGACTTGCTCGATGGGACGCATCGAGCAGGTCTGCGTTCTTTCGAACAGCAAAAGAACGGAGAGCGAGAGCGAAGAGATGAGACAGCTCTTCATGGGAAGTACCACTGAGAGTGAAGACACTCTCAGTGCGAAGACGAAGCGAGAGCGCTTCGAGGAACAAGGTTGGGACTCGCTGAAGACGAGTCCCTATTACGAATTGTTGAGGGAGTACAAAGACGTACTCCCGGAAGACATTCCTGCGGAGCTTCCGCAGGATAAGGGCATTCAGCACGAGATTGATCTCGTGCCGGGCACGAAGTACTGTGTCACGCGGCAGTGGCCACTGCCGCGAGAGCAAGTGAAAGCGATCGACGACTTCTTTGAAAGTCGTCGTAAAGCAGGACAAGTGCGGGAATCAAAGTCCCCGCACAGTGCTCCGACGTTCTGTGTCAAGAAGCCACAGGGCGGATGGCGCATCGTTCATGCTTACAACAAGCTGAACGATGCGACGGTACCGGCGCAGACGCCGATACCGCGAAAAGATGTTATCATCGATTCAATGGCCGGGAGCACCGTTTACAGTGCTCTCGACTTGCGAGATGGATTCGATCAGATCCTAATGCGTGAGAGCGATATCCCTCTCACGGCAGTGAGCACGCCAAGCGGCATGCTCTGGGAATGGCTAGTAATGCAACAGGGGCTTAAGAATGCCCATGCGACTTTCAACAGGTGCGTGACGCACTTGTTGCGCTTGGTGCGCGACTTCGCGCCGAGCTATTTCGATGATGTATTCATCCACAGCCGGGCTGTGGACGGGAAGACCGACGTGGAGATGCACAGGGTGCATCTCCGGAAGCTACTTGAGCTTATGCGAAAGCATAAGCTCTACGCGAACCTGAAGATGTGTATCTTCGGGGCGAGCGAGATACCCGTCCTCGGGTGTCTCGTCGGAAAGAATGGCGTTTGCCCTGACCCGGAAAAGGTCAAAGTGATAAATGAATGGCCAACGCCTTCAAGTGTCAAGGAACTGAGGCAGTTCCTTGGCTTGGCCACGTACTTGTGCAAGTACGTGGAGGATTATGCGGGCAAGATCCGCCCGCTGTCACAGCTTCTTAAGAAGGAAGCTGTGTGGAATTGGACAACCGATTGCCAAAAGGCATTCGATGCAGTCAAGCGGGGCTTGACTGAGGCGCCGATCTTGGCAGTGGCTGACCAAGATCGTCCATTTCACGTCGTATGTGACGCATCCGACTTCGCGATTGGATGCACATTGATGCAGCACGATCACGAGGGCCGTGATCGTGTCGTCTACTACCAATCGCGTCAGCTGAAGACAGCTGAGCGCAACTATCCGGTGCACGACAAGGAACTCCTTGCCATGAAGTACGCACTCGCAAAGTTCCGAGTGTATTTGCTTGGGAGTAGACCATTTGTGGTCTACACCGACCATGCATCACTGCGCACCGCAGTGAAGTCGCCACACATATCACAAAGAATGGCGAGATGGCTCTCATTCTTTGCGGAGTATAACTTCCGGGTCGAATACAAACCCGGAAGATTGAATGTAGTGGCCGACGCGTTATCACGTCGGCCGGACTACGCAGAAGCCGCTGACGTCAATGCCATTGACGTCATGCGATCGAGCAAACCCACATCGTCTCTGTTGGATGATGTGAAGGCCGCGTACGCGCACGACGCGGATGCGAAGCTCTTGGTGGCCTATGGCACAGCGCCTTCTGACAAGGCTCGTCAGAAGTTGCCCAAGCACCTTCGTGCGCGTGCACACCGATATCGGGTGCACGACGGACTACTGCTTTATATCGTAGTCGACGACAACGCGGGCCGCGTTGTCGTGCCGAATGACCATGACCTGCGACTCAGGATCATGTACGAATATCACGATGCCCCGACTGCGGGACATCTCGGACGTGAGAAGACATACGTCCTTCTCACGCGCGACTTCTACTGGCACCACCAGTATAAGTGGGTGCGCAAGTACATCCGTGCTTGCGAGGTATGCCAACGCGTAAAGCCTGCGCCATTCGCACAGGCTCCACTGCAATCACTACCGACTCCGTTGGAGTGTTGGAAGTCCATGTCTTTGGACTTCATCTTTGGTCTTCCCCCGGACAGCGGAGGGAATACCGGCGTTGTGGTCTTCGTCGACCGCTTCAGCAAGATGGTACATCTTGCTGCGGTGCCGGCAGAGGTGACCGCGAAGCAGACGGCCCGTCTGCTCGTCGACATGGTGTTCAACCACCATGGCATGCCGTCCGACATCGTGTCGGACAGAGACCCGCGCTTCACAGCGCACCTGTGGCAAGAAGTGTTTACACTTCTTGGGAGCCAGCTTTCAATGTCGACTGCGGATCATCCGCAGACGGACGGTCAAACCGAGCGCGTGAATCGCGTGCTCGTCGATATGTTGAAGAGCTACGCTCACTCGTTCCAATACTGGTGCGAGTGCTTATCGATGGCAGAGTTTGCCATCAACAACGCAGTGCATGCCTCGACCGGGCATACACCGTTCTACGTGAATGCCATGCGGCATCCACGTCTACCGAGTTTACTCGGAGTGATGGCTCCCACTTTAAGTGGGGGAGGATCTATGACTGCAACAAAGCAGTCACAAAAAGCCGCTGACACCTGCACAGTGTCAGCCGCGACAACAATGAACAAGACAACCAGGTCTGCGCGGGGCGCAGACCTTGGCAGGAAGAACCAAGGGTCAGCGCAGGGCGTTGATCCCCAGAACAAGGAAAACGAGTCTGTGCAGAGCACAGACTCCACAAGGAACAAGGACCACGGGTCTGCGCAGGGCGCAGACACCGTGAAGAACCACGCAGAGGCCGGGCCTCTTGCGGAGAGCGAGCTGAACGAGTTCATCTCGGATGCGATTGACTTCATCAATAAAAGACAAGCCGTAATTCGGATTGTTCAGGACACGATTGCAGCTTCTGTGGATAAACAGAAGTTGAACGCCGATAATATTGGCAGGGGCAACACAGATGAATTCAAAGTTAGTTCATTGGTTTTGTTATCTACTCAACACCTGCCTAAACATGCAGTTTCAGATTTCGGAGCAAGTAAGCTTGCTCCGCGCTTCATCGGGCCATTCACTGTGTTGGCACGGCACGGCAACGCATACACGCTAGACATACCGTCTAGCATGCGGCTCCACCCGACATTTTATGTCGGGCGGTTAAAGCCATACCTGCAGCACGAGCCAAGTGGCTCGTCTGACCCGAAGAGACAGACTCGCCAGGGGAAACCCTCCTCTCCAGCGCGTAGTCGCGCTGGAGCAGTTAATACAGTCGGGCCTACAGCCCGACCGGCACGTTTAAGGCGGTCTGGGAGACCGCCACAGCCGGGACACGATGGTACAGAGCGGCAACCTCCGCGCTCTGAAGGTACTCCACGACCGTCACCTGGTCGTGGAGCGACACGAGATGAAGGTCAACACGGCGTTGACCATCGGGGCGTGTTTCCACCACCTCCACCACCGCTCCGAGACGCACGCGGAGAAATTCGCTGGATCGTCCAGCGAATTGTTGATCACAGGAAAACAATCCGAGGTCCGGATTGTTTACGCATTCGCTGGAGAGGTTTCCCTCCCCAACACGACACGTGGGAACCACGGAACGTCCTGATGGAAGACGTTCCGGACATGGTGAAGGAATACGAAACCCAACACGCACTACCAGCAAGAAGGTAGTGCGAGCGCTGTAGTAATCTACAACGCCTGACGACTCGCGTGCTAGATAATAAGCACGGAGACCATGAAACTTTTAGGTATACATATAGTATACCTGTTGTGGTCGCGGTTGCTAATACGCACCGCCACCTGGACGAACAGTGCGCACGGCGCACGGACACCAGCCTCCACCGCAACAGCGTGGAGTTGCTAATACTTGCCTCACTTCGAGAAGGATCCGAAGTGATTTGGCGCTTGCTTACCCGATCACGGTAAGCAACAGAAATTCGCTTAGAGATGTCGACACACAGACGCGGTCGACATCGAAGAATCGTACACAGACATTGTGTTGTCTGTCCCAGTGGTAGCGGCGCATCTCGCGCTACCGCGCATGGTACTCAGCAACAGAGAGTTTACACTCTGTTCCAATGGTGGTCTTCAGTTTGATCGTGCTCATTGCGGATGAGCACGGAAATCCCCAGCACAAACAATTGACAAGCAGTCAATATTAATTGACGTGTTGAGACCGACACGTCTAAGCTTAACGGGGGGATGGTGTAACGGGGTTACACACACAAGTGACAACAGTCACTTGTGCATGACAACGGTCACAAGTGACAACTTTCACTTATGATTTAACAGATAAGATATCTGTTAAAAGTTTTAGATACTTCGTCACCTTGGTGTAAGTCACACCAATGTATACATTGAAGTGGGCCACCACAATGAGTGGTCCACACCTACCCAAAGATCCTATTGGTAGAAAGCAGCATCTTTCTATCAATTAGAGACGTGCATATTAGCGGGACTCTGACAGCCAGCCGCCGTCAATCCCTTTCATATATGATAAAACAGTTTTAGCAGATTTAGGAGGAAGATCAATTTACAAACAATACAGTTCTCATTTTACCTTAAACTAGCTATTTGGCGTTTTATTTGATTCATATTATACTTGTGGACTCAAGTATAATTAATTCAAATTATTAATAAACTCCTACGCTTCCTCATACACGTAGCGCGACGTGTAAGCTAAAGTAGTGAGCCAAAGTAGGCCCACTACAAGGTCGGATTATGCCTGCCGTCGGCACCCGAGAGGCATAGCTTGTAGGGTACTCGACTGGCAGCGCCAAGAGATTAGGTCAGACCGGATTGGGCGTTGGGTGCTCGCGAAGTGCGAAGGAAAAGTCTCGCTAACTCAGCGAGCCGGTACGCCGGACAGCCCGGGCGCCGTTACTCTTCAAGTCGGGTTGATTCTGCCCCGGCGACCTGTAAAAGCGCTCGCGCGCCGCCGTCCATCCTTTGGTGGAGGGCACAGGAGTTTGTGAACGGAGTCCGCTAGCTCGGCGGATCTCCGGAAGAGTGAACCTTGGTTGGCAGATGTCGCCGAAAGGCGAGACACCCACTGTCCCGGTTGTGCCGAACTGCGAGGGGACCACCCCTGCGCAGGCCAACAAACGCCGACCTAACTCGGTGATTGTTGTGGTTTGTGCTAAGGAATCCACATCTGACCGTATTTGTGTGTTCTGCAACACCACATGGCCATCAGAATCGAATCGGCGCCATGCCACACAGGACGCAGGAATCTCGGCTGACGAGCAGTTGAGAGTGCTGTCGGTCTGGAATGTGGTGATGTCAATGCTGTTATTGCCACGTTTTACCCGGGGCTTGATTCGTTTGCGCACGAGCAGCGGCGCAAACTCATCTATCAGTGGCGCAAACACCATGGCCACATCGAGGCTGTATGCAAAACAGTCAAGGGCCGACGCAAGAAGAAGGTCCGACGCCGCGGAAGTGGCACCGCCCTATTGAGAAGGAGCTGGTGGTTTGGATCAATTCCGCGCATCATGGTCCTGGGTGAAGGCGTTCAAAGCGCGTCACAAATTGTCTATGCGTGTCAGAACACGCCAAGGTCAGCAGTCACCAGAGAATCTCGCCAGCACGCCAAGCTGAACGCTCACACGATTACTGCAGGTTACTCGAGGGCTGGGCTCGATGTGCCCAAGGTTCAGGTGGTTGCTAGCGCTTTAGTAAGTGAGCTAGCTAGCCTAAGCTTGATTAGCCGCAATGTCGGGCAAGTAGACGACTATATAGGTTTTACTAGTTGTGAGAACTGCTATAACGTCCTCAACGAGTCGTAGGCATGTGCGTCGCACAAACATTGCATTTTTAATGTATTTTCTATGCAGTCCAGTGTCAGTAACAAACAAAGGAAGTCGGTATTCTACCCTGATTTCCGGTAAAGTACCGATAACCGATAGGTTACCGGTTGTGCCTTGCACAGTTGGGGCAGCCAAGCAGCAGCAACAGCCATGGCGGTCATCACCTTCACGCCGCTGTACGGCGTGCACTCGAGCGCGCCATGCTGCGCGTACCTGCTGGAGGTGGACGAGGTGTGCATCCTGCTGGACTGCGGCTGGACGGACGAGTACGACGTAGAGCTGCTGCGGCCGCTGCAGCGCGTGGTGGACCGCGTCGACCTGGTGCTCGTGTCGCACCTGGACCTAGCGCACATGGGGGCGCTGCCCTACGCCATGGGCAAGCTGGGGCTCAACGCGCCCGTGTACGGCACGCTGCCCGTGCACCGCATGGGGCAGATCGCGCTGTACGACGCGTTCCAGGCCAAGACCAAGCACGACAGCGACTTCTCGCTCTTCTCGCTGGACGACGTGGACCTCGTGTTCGAGCGCTTCAAGCAGCTCAAGTACTCGGAGAAGCTCACGCTCACCAGCAGCGGGGAGGGGATCATCATCACGCCCCACGTGGCCGGCCACCTCATCGGCGGCGCGCTGTGGCGCATCATGAAGGAGACGGTGAGAATGCGTCGCGCGGGTTGGTTGCGGCTGGGCGGCGGTGTACTGACGCTTTTTGGCGTGTTTTGGCGCAGGACGACATCATCTACGCGGTGGACTACAACCACCGCTCGGAGCACGTGCTGCAGAAGACGATCCTGGACTCGTTCACGTGGGTTTCAGCTGCTTTTGGAGATGATAGATATCCTGTTAGCTACTGACGACACTTTGCTGTTCGCAGGCGACCCACGCTGCTTATTACAGATTCGATAAACCTCCACGCAGAGCAGCCCAAGCTCAAGGACCGAGACAGCAAGGTAGGCTCTTGATCTCGCAACTGCAGCCGTGGGTGGCTGAGGCGTCCTCTAAAACATTGTTTGTATGCAGATCATGATGGAGATTCTAAAGACGGTCCGCAATGGAGGCAATGTGTTGATCCCGACCGATAGCTCAGGTCGCGTGCTCGAGCTGATGCGGGTGCTGGATCAGTACTGGATCCAGAACAAGTGAGTGACTAGTGCTGCGGGATCGCTGCGTATACTACTACGTAAAGTTTTAACCCTCCCGTCTTGTCAAACACAGGCTGCGCGACCCGATTGCGCTGCTCCACGATATGAGCTACTACACACCGAAGGCTGCGCAGGCAATGCTGGAGTGGTGCAACGACCGTATCGCGAAGAACTTCGATGTCGGTCGGCAAAACCCGTTTCAATTCTCGTACGTATTGCACCTATATTTACTGCACGAATCATTTGTATAACGACACTCATTTGGGCCTGTATCGCAGACACATTCATCTAGTTCATACGTTGGAGGAGCTAGATGCTCTTCCGAGCCCTAAGGTGAGTTTAAATTGTGTACCATGCTATCTAACCGCTAGCTTAGTGCTGAGCTTTATTTTACCATCCTTAGGTGGTTCTGGCTACGTCACCAAGCCTGGAGTGTGGCTTTGCCAAAGATATTTTCATTCGTTGGGCTCCTGATCCACGGAACAGCATCATCTTCACTTCGACTACACCTGATACGTCATTCGCGTCTCGTGTATTGAGAATCGCAAAGGATCCATCCGCTGCTAAGGTTATTTCGTGTACAGTGACAAAGAAAGTGTTCCTGGAGGGAGCAGAACTCGCACTGTATGAAGTCAAGGAGAGAAAACGTCTTCGCACGGAAGCTGAAAACAAGGCGAAGGAGATTGAAGAGGCTGCAATGGAAGATATGATGATGGGAATCGAAGACTTCGAATCCGAGTCAGAGGAGGAAGAAACCACACAACAAGAAGGTACGCTGCGGACACACGGCCGGCAGTAAATTGTATTCAGTTGCAGATGGACTAACCTAGTTTATTTTGCAGTCCAACTTCGTGGTACCTACAAGGTTGGCTTGGGCCAGTTTGCTTCTGTTCGGTACCCGATGTTCTTCGCCGTGGAGCCCAAGATTGAGTGGGACGAATACGGAGAGGTGTGCAAATATCTGCGCTAGAGTGAGTTGCCCAATTTCGAGCGTTGGTCTGACATACATTGGCTTCTGCGTACAGGTTATCAACCCCGACGATTTTAAGGATGCTACGTTGCTGGCAAACCGCCAGGCTCGTCGCAATATCATCGAGGATGCCGATGGAGATGCGGAAATGGAAAATGCTGACCAAGAAGCCGCAGCTGAGACTCGCCCGACGAAGACTATCACGAATGAAGTTACTGTCAGCGTAAGATGTCCCCCACGCACGGCATTGGCATCTTTATCCCCCGCTAACTGTCCTCACCAACTCACGTCCGTGATGATGTCGTAGATCGCTGCTCGTATCACACAAGTGGACTTTGATGGCGTGGCAGACGGTCGAGCAATCCGAAATTGCTTGGGCAACGTGAAACCGCGCAAACTCATTCTGGTTCACGGCACGGAGACGACCACGAACGAGCTAAAGAAGTTCGTGGAGTCGTCGATCCCGCTGTGCGAAGC
The DNA here is from genome assembly GCF_018691715.1 of Phytophthora cinnamomi. Classification (NCBI taxonomy): domain Eukaryota; phylum Oomycota; class Peronosporomycetes; order Peronosporales; family Peronosporaceae; genus Phytophthora; species Phytophthora cinnamomi. The sequence continues at coordinate 292,456 of NW_027150953.1, forward strand.
CGTGTTCACCCCGAACGTGATGGAGTGTATTGATATTGAATCCGACACGAACGTGTACAAACTGTCGGTGAAGGAATCATTGTACACGTCTGCGGTGTTCCGGAAGGTGCGTCGGCAATTACTGGAAGATCTTTACGTTGCAACCTAACTCGAGTGTCTTGTCACCGTCATCACTCCAGGTTGGCAGCCACGAAGTGGCATATGTCACGGGTCAATTGGCGTTGTCCGAAAACAGCTCCGTGCCGGTGCTGCAGCCTCTGAGCGAGAACGGCGGGCAGACGACGCACGAGCCCATCCTGCTGAGCGACGGCAAGATGAAGCTGGACGTGATGAAGCAGGTGCTGGGCAAGGCCGGCTTCCAGGCCAAGTTCCGCGGCGGTATGCTGGTGTGCAACGACGGTGTGGTGCTCAAGCGTGCAATGAATAACGAGATCGTGATGGAGGGCACGCTGTCCAGGAACTACTACCGCATCCGAGCGCTGCTCTATGAGCAGTTCACCTTGGTGTAGTTGCAGTAGCCGTAGTCGGAAAAATGCCAAAACACGGTGGTGCCATGAACAAAACCCGTAACCTGATTTGTGGTCGAATTGAATATGGCTACACTGCCCCATTTCACACAAAGCGCGATAATCGGGACCTTTGACAAGTGATCCCCTGCCTTTTTCGGAAATCGGTTATGGCGGAGCCCACCCTGCGGCTTGTGTGGCCCAGCATTGTCAATTGCTGCACGGTTGGTATCGAAGCATGTTGGCGCTCCAGCGGCACGCGGCGCGCTCCAGCGCCCAGCAGGTGGCTCGCTTCTCGGCGGCGGCTGCCACCGCCACGCAGGACGTAGCCTCGGACGTGCTCCAGCTGGCTCTGCGCGAGACGGAGGGCTCGCGCGCGTCCCGGCGCCTGCGCAAGCAGGGCTTCCTGCCGGGCGTGCTCTACGGCGAGGGCGAGGACGGCAAGGACGAGCGCGTGCTGGTGTCGTTCCCCACGCGCACCTTCGAGCGCATGCACCGCAAGCTCTGGACGTCCATCGAGAACCAGGTGTTCCAGGTGCAGGTGGGCGACCAGGCGCCCGTCAAGGCCTACATGCGCGACGTGCAGCTGGACCCCGTGACGGACGTGCCTGTGGCCGTCAACTTCCTGCGCTTCAAGCCCGGCCGCAAGGTGTCCATCCCCATCACGTACCTGAACGAGGAGGGCAGCCCCGGCCTCAAGCGCGGCGGCTTCATCAACCACATCCACCACTCGCTCGAGTGCAGCATCTTCACGGACGATATCCCCACCACGCTGCAGATCGACGTCAACGGCCTGCACGTGGGCGACAAGGTGTACCTCGAGGCCATCAAGTTCCCGGAGGGCGTGGTGCCCAACATCCCGGAGGGCTCGCTGGTCGCCAAGATCGCTGGCCGTCGCGGTCTCATCCCGCGCGTGGAGGCCGTGGTCGAGGAAGTGGTGGAGCAGAAGGAGGAGAACGAGGACGACGAGGAGTTCGACGACTGGAACGACATCTTCTAGGCACTTGCACACGCAGAAGGCAGGTGAAGCGGACGTGGGAGGGTGCAGTGCAGCTGGCTAGACTTGCAGAGTACATCGCTGTTTGCTTTCTGTTCTGGACGTCGCTGTTGGCCGTGCCGTGGTAGGAGGAAGCCCCTTGCCTTCCGCAGCAGTTAAATAGAGCTCCCAGTTTTCCATCACATCCGTGGCGTTGCGCCTGATACATTAGCTTTACGTCTACTCCTCCGCGGCAGACCTATTCGTCTCTGCTGCAGTCCTAGGCTTGAAGAAGGCCGCGCTGTCAGGCAGCGCCTTCTTCTGCTCCATGTGCTGCTGGTCCTTCTTCGCCTTACTCTCTGCGGCGATGTCTGCCCGGGAGGGCTTCACGTCCGGGAAGTCCTCCCGGAGCCAATCCAGCGACGCAGTCGTCTGGATTGTGCGCGTCACGTCCGACGCCTTGACCTGCCGCTTGTTGCGGTACAGAGCCTGCTCGTAGCTCTTGGTGCCCAGGAACTGGGCGAACAGCTCCTGCAGCCAGCAACGGCATACACAGCATTAGCCCAGCCACCAACAACCAACTAGGTATTACACAGCAGTGCAGCCGTCCGTACCGACGCCTTGGCGATGGCGATGAGCGCGTCCTTGGAGACCTTGCCGACGTCCGGGTCGCTCTGCACGATCTTCCGCACCCTCCCGAGCGGGTACACGCAGGCGTTGGCGTCGCGCGCCACCATTTGCTCAGCCGCGGGCTCGGCGTCCACCTGCGGGTTGTCCAGCAGCTCCTGCTGGTAGCGCTCCTTGTCCTTGGCCGCCAGCTGCACGAACACCTCCTTCTGCTCGGGCGTGAGTGCCTTCCACTGCGCGCTGATGATCTTCTGGATGTCGCCGATGCGCGCGCCCGGGTTCTCGTCCATCACCTGCTTGCGCCGCTCATTGCAGAAGAGCAGGTACGAGCTCTGCGGCTTCTTGACGGGCGCCATCGTCCCTACCTACTGACTGATTGATACGTGCCGCCAAAGAGTCTAAAAAGTCTGTTGTACAGAGACTTTGCTGTGCTCCTCGAAAGTGAGTACCCCTACATACGAGTTCTCTCTCCGCCACAGCTGAACACTCGCATCATCCTGACGATGGGCGGCAGCGGCAGCAAGAGCGCCGAGGCCTCGAGCGACAAGCGCCAGGGCAGCGGCAGCGACGCCGTGTCCGCCAAAGACGAGCTGCTGGGCATGGTGCTGGACGGCCTGATGCTCTACACCATGTACCAGACCTCCAAGTACCTGTACAAGGCAAGCCGCGCCGCGCCGCGTGTCGTCCGCGTTGAGTGTCCTAACTGAGTGTTGTTCGAACTGACGCTGCCGCAGCAACTCAAGCCCATGATGGACGACTGGCGGCAGGGCCAGGACAGCCAGGCCAAGCTGCAGAACCGCCTGCAGCGCACGGGCCGCCGCGTGTTCAACACCAACTACTTCGAGAACGTCATCGCCGGCGACATCGTGGACCCGCAGGACATCGACGTGTCGTTCGCCGACATCGGCGGCCTGGAGCGCCAGAAGCGCGACATCTACGACCTGGTGGTGCTGCCGCTCAAGAGCCCCGAGTTCTTCGCGAGTCGCGGCAAGCTGCTCACAGTGCCCAAGGGCATCCTGCTCTACGGCAAGCCCGGCACCGGCAAGACCATGATGGCCAAGGCCATCGCCAAGGAGTCCGGCGCCTTCTTCATCGACCTCAAGATCAGCACCATCATGAGCAAGTGGTTCGGCGAGTCGCAGAAGCTCGTGCGCGCCGCCTTCTCGCTGGCCCGCAAGCTGGCGCCCTGCATCATCTTCATCGACGAGGTCGACTCCTTCATGGGGAAGCGCGGGGGCGTGTCTGACCCGACCTTCTCCTCCATGAAGACGGTACGTGTCGCTCCAAGCCGCCGTTCCGTTAGTTGGGAGTCCAGTATTTGACCTGGTACTTGTTGTGTTCGTTTGTTCAGGAATTCCTGGCGCTGTGGGACGGCTTCACCGAAATGAGCACCGAGGACGATGGTGGCTTTGGCGTCATTATCATGGGCGCTACGAATCGTCCGGGTGACGTCGACCCAGCCTTCCTTCGTCGCATGCCGCGCACGTTCGAGATTGGACTCCCCAACAGACCGCAGCGTGAAAAGATTCTCCGGCTTCAACTGAAGACGGAGCGGGTAGACGACCACTTCGATTTCGCCCAGCTCGCCAACGATACGATGTACTATAGCGGTAGCGATTTGAAGGAGTTGTGTCGCGCAGCACTAATGATTCCACTCCGAGAGCACATCGACAACTGCCGTGCTGCAGCGGAGGAAGCTGAAAAGAACCGACCGACAGCAGGCGAGAAACCCCAGATCTATGACGAGGCCGCTGCGCCCGAACCACCTACGATGCGTCCGCTGTCGATGGCTGATTTTGACGAAGCAAGAACCATGGTGCAGCCCACAGGTGCCACCGCGTACGCGTACGAAAATGCTCAGGAAGAACAGTCCACACGTTCTGCGTCTGGCCCTGGGATGTCCATCGACCCTGACATGTTCGCGGCGCTCATGGCTGCAGGTTTGCAGAACTTAATGCAGCAAAGTCGCAATGTCTCGCCGACTTTCGAATAAGTTAGACGGAAGAGATACCCAATGTTAGATGAATAAACGCTTCCTGAGAACGAGTTGGTTGTGCTGACCCTGCGGGTCCACTTGGGCGATACCGAGCAGTTCCGGGGATGAGGAGCAGTAAATGCGAATGGGCTCGCCATTGGTGAGTTTGTAGCGCTTGAGCTGTCCAAACTCGACATCGCTCCAAGGGATCGTAACGGCACCACCATTCAGCCAATGCTGCGCAGTCTGTCGCGGCATTTCCACGAACGGGAGATGCTGAAGCATGCTTTCAATCGATCGAAGCGGAGACTCGCCTCCCTGGTGTGAAAAGGATAAATAAGCAAAGGAGTGTGCCACTAAAATCATTGCATCCTCATGCAGCGTCACGTACCTCCACTTTGGCCTGAACGTGCGCAAAGTCCAAGCTATCATCGATGCTGAAGGCCCCGCTCCGGGTCCTCTCCAACGCAGTGAGTGTTCCTCCGACACAATACTCGCCAGCAGGGTTCCGCAATTCACACGATGTATCCACATGCTCCGGAGGGATTAACAGCGCCTCGCCGCATTCGCGCGCAATGGACCGGATGTACGTGCCTCCCCCACACACAACATGGATGTCCGCCTGCACAGTGGAGTGGCCACAAGGACCCACAACTCAGTGTCTTCTTTTCCAAGTAGCAGTACTCAAGACTCGACCGCCCACCTCCGGGAAGTCCCCCGACACGAACGTCTGGATGTCAATTCGATCGATGTGCACCCTTCTCGCCTTCACCTCAAAGTCCTGCATTGCAGCAACAGTGTCCTGTCGTCAGCCAACGGACACACACCACCGCGCCTCACCCGCAACAGCCGCTCACCTTCTTCGCCCTCGCCAGCTTGTACAGCCTCACGCCGTCCTTCTTGATCGCACTGACCCGCGGCGGCACCTGCTCGATGTCGCCGATGAACCTGAAGGCGAGTCACCCGCGGGCGTCAGAGGCTGTGGATCGTCCCACCCGCCCATGCACCCCCACCCACCTCTGCAGCGTCGCCTGCACCTCCTCCTCGCTCACCCAGGGCGCCGGCCGTTGCGTCAGAACCTCGCCCGTGACGTCGTCCGAGTCCGTGGTGACGCCCAGCCGCACCACGCCGCGGTATTCCTTGCCCGTCGTCAGGTACTGCAGGAAGCGCGTGGCGCGCCCCACCGCCAGCGTGAGCACCCCCGTGGCCATGGGGTCCAGCGTGCCTCCGTGCCCCACCTGCCGCGTGTCGAACACGCGGCGCGCCATGCCCACGCACCCGTGCGACGTGAGCCCCGCGGGCTTGCGCACGTTCAGGAAGCCGCCGCCCATAGAACGTTAATATCGTGCGGAGTTGGCAGTCAGTATTGTGCGTACGACGTCACTCTTGTGGGTATTCAGCAATAATGCCGCAATTAATTCGTTGCCGCTGGTGACGCGCATGAAGGTGCTGAACGTGGCCGAGAAGCCGTCGGTGGCCAAGGAGATCGCCGGCATCCTCTCGTCCGGCCGCTCGCAGCGAGTGCGTCCCATTCGCCTGCGTCTACGTCTGCACCCGCTCCGCCCCCTCTAACGCGCTGCTCCTTGTGCCAACAGCGCGCAGGCTTCTCCAAGTACAACGCGCTCTTCGAGTTCCCGTACGAGATCCGCGGCCAGCAGGTGCAGATGGTCGTCACGTCCGTCACGGGCCACATCATGGAGCTGGACTTCGACGCCAGCGTGCGCGGCTGGCACTCGTGCGATCCGGTGGAGCTCTTCACCGCTCCCGTGTGCAAGCGGATCCGCAGCGACGACACCCAGAAGAAGATTGAGAAGACGCTGTTAAAGGAAGCCAGGCAGAGCCAGGTGGGTGGGTGAATGGGTGGGTGAATTTAGCATTGCGGGTGGCTGACCGTCCTGTTCGTGGCTGCAGTGGCTGGTGCTGTGGCTGGACTGCGACCGAGAGGGTGAGAACATCGCCTACGAGGTCAAATGCATCTGCGAAAAGTCCAACAGGAGGCTGCGCGTGTTCCGCGCTCGATTCTCGGCACTCATACCTCGAGACATTATCCACGCAGTGCAGAACCTGTCCGAGCCCAACGAGAAGCTGTCGCTGGCAGTCGACGCTCGGTCTGAGATCGACTTGAGGATTGGCGCAGCATTCACGAGGTTCCAGACGATGCGGATCCAGAGCAGGTTCCCTGCGCTCAATCAAGAGAAACATGTCATCAGCTACGGACCCTGCCAGTTTCCGACGCTGGGCTTCGTGGTGGAGCGATTCCTCAAGATACAGAACTTCGAGCGAGAGTCTTTCTACTACATTAGCGTCACACACCAGCAGACTGATCAGCCAGACGCACCCACGACCACGTTCAAGTGGAAGCGCGGTCACCTTTTTGACCGCATGGCGTGCTTGTGCATCTACGAGTGTCTTGTGGAGAGCCAAACAGCGACGATCGAGTCGGTGGACAAGCGACCTTCATGGAAACGAAAGCCGTTGCCTCTCACGACAGTGGAGTTGCAAAAGCGAGCGTCGCGCTGGCTACGGATTTCGTCGGAGGCGACGATGAAAGCAGCAGAAAGTTTGTACAATAAGGGCTTTATTAGTTACCCGCGCACGGAGACGAGCAAATTTAAAGAAGGCACGGACCTCATGAGCTTAGTCCGTCTTCATGAGAACCACCAGCAGTGGGGAAACTATGTGACGCAGCAGCTTCTTGATGGCGGGAAGTACGAAGCCCCTCGCCATGGAAACTCTGATGATCAAGCACACCCTCCAATCCATCCGACCAAATGTGTTGATGTGAACACCTTATCAGACCCAAACGAGAAAAAGGTGTACGAGTTCGTCACTCTCCATTTCCTAGCGTGCTGTAGTCGGGATGCAAAGGGCAGCCAGACAAGCATCGTCATGAGGATGCTGGGTGAGAGCTTCACCGCATCTGGACTGATGGTGGAGGAACGAAACTACTTGGATATTTACAAGTACGAGAAATGGAATGCGTCTGCGATTCCCGTTTACCAGCGAGGCGACGTATTCCGTCCGACCACGGTTGTAATGCTGTCTGGCGAGACAAACCCGCCACCACTTCTGTCGGAGGCAGACTTGATCGCGAAGATGGATTCCAACGGAATTGGCACCGACGCCACTATCGCGGAGCACATCAAAACCATTCTCAAGCGCGAGTACGCCGTCAAGGTCAACAACGACACTCAATTCAAGCCCACGACGCTCGGGCTGGCGTTGGTTCTATCGTACGAACATATGGGCCTTGAGCTGGCAAAACCAGTTCTTCGTGCTGCGGTATGTTTCTGCCTCAAATATCGTTCGTGCGAATTCACTTATCTTGGACCTAAACGATCTGTCGTGTGTTTAGATGGAGAACGATTGTAAAGCCATTTCGTTGGGGCAGAAGGATATCCAGCAAGTCGTAAAAGCGTGTATGGACCAGGTACTCGAGCGTGCATTTGAGCTCTTTTCCCTGGATGATGACTCATTTTGGGTTTTCTGTTCGTAGATGAAAAGCATTTTCCTGGAGGTTACGCGTAGCGCTGCAGTGCTGGACCAAACCTTTTCAGATCAATTTGGACAACCCGTCAATCGAACTGCAGTACCTCGATTGCCACCTCGAACTGATGCGAGGCCTCGACCTACTGTTGCCCGTTTGCCAACTCGCAGTGAGGCAAGACCCCGCAACTCTACGATGTTAGGGGGTCATCATGGATCTACTGCAAGCGATGATGTGAGCCAGCAAGATCAACGACGGAAGCGCCAACGAACTCCATCACGGTCTACAGACCCACCACTGGATCAGGGTCGGCCACAGTCGTCTCCTAGTATGACTTCGGACGTTCCCCGGTGTGAAGGTCATGGTTTGCCTTGCGCGGAGCGAGAGGTTAGTCGAGAGGGACCGAACAAAGGACGCATGTTCTATGTGTGTCCACTCCCCCAAGGCGAGCAATGCGACTTTTTTGCATGGGTGTCCGACTCGGGCTCCATTGTGAAATGTCTTGGTCATGGAGAACCTTGCGCCGAGAGGACAGTCAGGAAGGAAGGCCCCAACAAGGGCCGACAATTTTATACCTGCAGGCGCAGCCAGAACGACAACAGCTGCGGGTATTTCCAGTGGAAGGATGAAGTTGCCGAGGCGTCCGGCGGATCGACGGCCCAGACTTCTTCGAGAGGTGTTGGTATGTCAAACGATGCGCCGGTGTGCTCCGGTCACAATACCACCTGCGTCTTGCGCACAACGAGAAAACCAGGCCCGAACCAGAACCGTGAGTTTTATTCTTGCAGCTTTCAGGGGGCTGACAGCTGCGGGTACTTCGAGTGGAAGGACGAGGTGGAATCACAGCAGCAGCGGCCCACGTCTTCCTCCAGGCCGCCTCTGGGGCCCGGGGGCGGAGACAACGAAGTACCGACGTGTGGCTGCGGCTTACCAGGCGTCTTACTCACGTGCAGGAATGGAGCGAATAAGGGTCGGACGTTCTACAAGTGCCCAAATCCGCAGGGAAGCCAATGCGATTTCTTCCAGTGGGGGTCATAGCGCCTCGATAGACTCAATAATACAAGCTAAGTCTCCCACCTGCCTCGTTAGAACGGCGAGTGCTCGATCCCATTGGCAGCTTCCATCATAGCTGCAACAACAGGCAGCATCGCTGTCATCCCTCGTGTCTTGGGCCGCTGCCTGTCGCACAGGAAGAAAAATGCCCCCAGCATGGCCACTTCGCTGTCTTCCTCGTTCGTCATGCGCTTGGCGCAGTGCAGCAGATCCTCCACGATGTCCACGTCGTCTTCCCGCCGCGCCTCCTGCTTGAGCGCCAGGTACTCCGAGAGCTGCTCCATGGGGTCTTTGAGCGCCAGGATGCGCGTCATGGCGTCGATCCGCTGCTGCACTTCGTCGTCCGCCTCCTGCATCCCCCTCTCGATGGACAGGACGCGCTGCAGGTAGCGCTGGCGCTCCAGTTCGTCCGACTCGGCTGCCGACAAGTGCTCGCCATGTGCTGCTGCTCCGTCCTCGTCCTCCTCCCCCTCGTCCACGGGGCGGTAGAGCTGGTCGCTGAACAAGGCGTCGGCCTGACTCGTCTCCGCGATGTGCCGCTGGATCTGCGTCTCCAAGTCCACGGGCTCGCCCACGACCAGGTCGTCGTCGTACACGAGATTCGGATCACCGCCCAACTGCAGGAAGGTGTCCATGGGTGTCGTCAAGCTCGTAAAAGCAATAAAACGTGTCGTCGAGCTCGTAAAAGCAATAAATCGTCAACAAAATACGTTTAAAAAGTTTAAACTGTGGCTGTGAGTACTGTACGTAGCGTACTAGTTTAAGACATTTTTCGGCGTGTTGAAAACTATTATTAAGATGTTGATATACTGAAATGAGTTAATGTCAGCACAGCGCGACGAAATGTTTTTTTTAGGGCATTTCCACTGGTCGTGTCAAAACCAAAGTCAAAGTTAGGTCAAACTGAGGGTACAAAAGATCCTGCAAATTTGATCGAGAGAAAAATTCGCACCCGTCGCGGCGATAAGTGAGTCAAATCTTTTTCAGCGAGGGGGAGGGTAGTCGGTAGTGGAGATGGAGGACGCACCAGTAAACACTCTTGCGTAGGCGAGCGCGCAGGGTGGCTCCCTTGACATCCTCAGTTTGGATTGTGAAGATGACGACGATGAGCTTATCGCCCAGCAACTTCTGTTCCCAGCGTCTCGATCTAGCTCTCGTGATACGACAGTGAAACGCGGCGGTTCTCGGCCAGGAAATAGTAAAAACAAAGAGCTGGACTTTGAGACGCGCTATAGGCGCTTTATGAAGCAATATTATGATGAAACCCAGGTCACGCAGCTGATGTATTTCCCGATAGGCCTATGCATCACGCCGAACCGCGCTTGAGGGCTCGTCCTGTAACGGGCTTGAGGCCGCTACCGACTTGCACAGGCGCGTAGGAAATAAGACTCTGATTGAGTGTTGGGACCGTCGCGGCGGCACTCGAGACCGTCCCAACCATTAAACCTATACGGGACTGTGATTGGCCACCGCGCACTCGCGGTGGCCCGTATGATGGCCTGTCCACCATCCCCTCTCAAGGGTGGACATGCATGTATGTAAAAATCTAGGGCGGGTCTTGCGCGGCATGGTCGTGTCAGCTTCACATTTGGATCGGAGACGCGGACAGCAAGAGCAGCACCATGAACGCCAGGGCCATCGCGCTAGAGCGCAACACCTACTAGGACACCCTGGAGCGGTGGGCGCTGCACGACTGCAGCGCCGTTGTGAACCCTCGGGACGACGAGGAGATGCGCCGCCTGTTCCAGCGCTGGAGACCGACACTCAGATAAGCCGTCACGGCGACCGGCGCCGTGACCCCGAGGTCGCTCGACCGCTCGTGGACCGCCTTCGTCGAACGCTGGAATACGGAGGGCGGCGACGAGTTCGTACGGAAGCTGGAGGCGCGTGAAACTCACGCGCGGCTGTCTGTGGGGGCTCTGGCGCGCGATCGCTTCTGTCGTGGGAGGCTGATCGTCATTGCTGTTACGTCCACTTCGTGGAGGAGTGTCGATCGTGTCGCCGGCATGGCCGACGACCTCGAGTGGATCGGATACCTCGAAGATACGCCGTACTCGAATCCGAGCGCATTGTGATTGGACGATATTGCGCTGCGCTTGACGCCGCTAGGCGGCGGACGTGCGCCGCGCCGTGTGGAGAACTTGCCGCAGATTCAAGGCTTGCCTCGTACGCCGCCATGCGGTCCGGTACATACTCAGGAGGCGCGCGTGGCTCCCAACTATCCCGCATCGGCCCCAGCCAACGCACAAGATACTGGCGATGCGCAGGAACTGCTCTCGCGAGCCGCGCGCCCGACCCCGATGATCAAGTTGAGGAGCAGCGCGGCTATTGTCGTGTCGGAGGATCGCCTCCACGATGTGACGAACATTGCCCGCACTATCCACAAGCGGGGCCGGACCATCACGTTCAAACGGAGCATAGTCGCTGGCAGGACGCTGCGACCGCGCAGCGTCTCAATCGTTTGCGCGGGACTGGACCAGCTGGAGCGCGAATCAGGAGCTGCGTCACCGGGTGCGCAAAGGAGACGGCGCATTATCTGGGTGATCACCGCGGGAGGGTGATTATCAGTTCGTTGGGATAGTCGCTGGGTGGTAGCGCCGCACGGACGAAGTAGGGTGTAGCCGTAAAGCCGTAGGTAGTTGCAACGTATAGGCATCACCTAATACCTTCAACACCGTGAATGGTCCAATAAAGCGGGGCGCGAGTTTTTCGCGCCCAAGTTCGTCCCTAAAGTGGGTTGAATACCGGACGTAGACAGTAACACGCGGTCGCCCACGGCAAATCTCTCCATGTTCTTGCGGCCGCAACGATCTGCATTCTCCTTTTGGTGATCGACCGCAGTCGCGATCGCATCGCGGACATAGCGAACCACTGAGTGGCGCCGCTGCAGGAACTCGTTGACGGCCGCTGCATCGCGTGGCTGCGACTCCGGATTGAGGGGGTAGGCGCGGCGACTTCTGTAACGGGGTTACACGTACAAGTGGCTGCAAGCCACTTGTGAATTTAACAGATAGGTTATCTGTTAAAAGTTTTGGATACTTCCTCACCTTGGTGTAAGACACACCAATGGATACATTGAAGTGGGCCACCACAATGAGTGGTCCACACATACCCACAGATCCTATTGGTAGAAAGCAGCATCTTTCTACCAATCAGAGACATGCATATGAGCGGGGCTCTGACAGCCAGCCGCTGTCAACCCTTTCATAGATGATAAACAGTTTTTAGCAGTTCTAGGAGGAAGATCAATTCACAAACAATACAGTTCTCATTTTACCTAAACTAAGTCACTTGGAATCTTATCTGATTTAAATTATATTTGTGTATTCAAATATAATTAACCTAAGTAATTACTAAGGACTTACGCTTCCTCATACACGTAGCGCAACGTGTAAGCTAAAGTAGTGAGTCAAGTTAGACCCACTACACCTGGTAGCACTTTGTAGTCCGTCCAACGACCGACTGCTTGACGTTCGTACGCGGTGTACGAACGCGGAGCCGAGAACCCCATGACAGGAGCGCCCATGGAAACTCGCCTGCAACGCATGTTGCAGCGCGACTACACCTGTAGGACCCAGAGTGGGAGGCCCTCAACGACTGTCACAGTCATTGGAGAAGCGGCGATACCACGATGCTCTACGCTATCGCCGACAGAGCAACATGGTGTTGCTCTGGGGTTCATCATGAAGGAGCAACGCGATGCTGCTTCCTCGGTGACGGCGTCGTCGGGGACGACACCGCGTGCTCAATCATTAAAATTGAGCGTGAGCAATTATGTAGGAAGAGACGGAGAGCCTCTCCTCCGATGGCTTGTCGAGCTCGCACAGCCATAGCGGCTCGACGCATCGTCGACCCGCTGTCGAAGGTCGCGTTCGCCGCCTGCCTTGTGGAGGACGCGCAAGGGTTGGGCGTATGGAGCCGACTCTCCGATCCTACGTGCTTCAGCACGTAGAAGTGTTCAGGAGGAGCTCAAACAAGCGTTTGAGCCCCGCAAAACGAGCTCGGTCGAGGGCGGAGTTCCTCGACCTTCAGCAGGGTAAGCATGACGTCCATGCTTACCGCAGCGCCTGCCGTATTTGGTTCAAATATCGTGACAATCAATTGACGAGGCGACAAGGTCGTCACGTTCATGAAAGGACTTAGAGATGGGCTCGTGAAGACCTATCTCTTCCGAGAATCCGAGTACTCTCGAATCAATCACCTTGCCATGCAAGAAGAGTTTAGCCTGCGGCAGGCTGAAACTCCATGTAAACGTACCGAGGCCGCAACCGCGCCCGGTAGCGAGGACAGGTCCAGAACAATGGACCTCTCGAACGCAACAACTGCTGTTACCAGCAACAGGGAGTAACGTGCGATGCTTCCGTTGCGGAAGGATCGGTCACTTGCACGGAGTGCACAGCCCCATCCCCCTGGAGGTGGCCGTCGTGGCGATGCTAGGCATCGCCGCGGATAACAAAACGCCAACATCCAGTAGGCGCGGGGCGCCTACTGGTAATGCAGTCGCGCGTGCCGATATCGGCACGCGACACTGAGACTGCAGCCCCCAGTGAGACCAGCTCTCACTGCAAGAAACAAGATGACAGGCCGAACCTATAGTCGTTGAAGGTTTCTCGAAGAGAGGACGTAATCTCTTCGAGCTTTGAGATTCAGGCGCGTCGAACAACTTTGTTTACACAGAGCCTCCGAGGCTTGACTTCGAGGAGGTAAATACCTCGAAGTCTTCTGGAGACACGACTGGCACAGGTGCCATCGTGAAGACGAGAAGCGCGTCGTAAACGTGCGCTTCTCGTACAAACAACGGTGTTTGTCGAACCTTTATCGTCCTGGACCTGGACGATAAGTTCGACGTGGAATGGGCATGCCGTGGCTCGCGGCATGATCCGTGATAGACTGGAAGAAGCGCACGCTCGTGCGCTTCGGACGTGACAGCGGAACAGAGAGCGATGGCCCTGTTACCGCGGCGCACCAGTCGAGACAGCGCTTATGCTGCTGTCCAGGTGCCAGGAAGTGCGCGAGGCGCGCACAGTGAGACCCACGTCGGCAATGCTGCCGACGTCGGAAGAAAAATGTGTTGGTTCCGGGAACCAACACCCGTTCAAGCGTGTAAGGGACAGTCCCTGACCCGAAGCGGTCAGGTCGACAACGCAGCGTCGGCTCCGGAGCCGACGCACCCTCGGTCATGAGGGGATCCGCCAATGAATGGCGTCGAGGTGACGAAGGCGTGTCAACTCCGGGAGTTGACGCTGCAAACAGTGCGGACGGTTGCAAACGTACCGCACTGACGCAATTGCATGCTGTCGTGCAGCCGGGCTGCACGACGAAGCGCAATACGATCAAGCCGGGCTTGATATCGCGCGCCCGCGGACAGGTCCGCCGGCGAACAACTGTCCACGGCCAGGCCTGGACCAGAAGAACAACTGTGCGGAGCCGGGCTCCGCACAACAAGACGGCGCATGCGGAGAACGCTGCGCAAGTCTCGTCGGACCGAGACGCCACGAGAACGATCTGCTGGGCGCTGCGGCGGTGACGCCGGACGTCAGACGCTAAGCGTCTTGAGGCGCACCGATACTGGATTCCGGTATCGTGAGATGGAACTCGCTAGTCCTCCGACGAGGCGTCGGAGTTGACTTCGCTTCCAGCCATGAGCTGGAAGCGCTTCACGCGACTTCCACGATGGACGCATCGAGCAAGTCTGCGTTCTTTCGAACAGCAAAGAACGAAGAGGCGAGCGAAGAGCTGAAACAGCTCTTCATGGGAGATACCACTGAGTGAAGACACTCTCGGAGTGCGAAAGGACTCGCTGAAGTCGAGTCCCTATTACGAATTGTTGAGGAGTACAAAGACGTACTCCGGAAGAGATTCCTGCGGACTTCCGCGGATAAGGTGTTCATCACGAGATTGATCTCGTGCCGGGCACGGAGTTTTGTGTTACGTGGCAGTGGCCACTGCCGCGAGAGCAAGTAAAAGCAATCGACGACTTCTTTGAAAGTCGTCGCAAAGCAGGACAAGTGCGGGAATCAAAGTCCCCGCACAGTGCTCGACGTTCTGTGTCAAAAGCCACAGGGCGGATGGCGCATCGTTCATGCGTATAACAAGCTGAACGATGCGACGGTACCGCGAACGCCGATACCGTGAAAGATGTTATCATCGATTCGATGGCCGGTAGCACCGTTTACAGGCGCTCTCGACTTGCGAGATGGATTCTATCAGATCTAATGCGTGAGGCGATATCCCTCTCACGGCAGTGAGCACGCCAAGCGGCATGCTCTGGGAATGGCTAGTGATGCCACAGGGGCTTAAGAACGCCCTGCGATTTTCAACGGTGCGTGACGCACTTGTTGCGCTCGTGCGCGACTTCACGCCGAGCTCCTTCGAGATGTGTTCATCACAGCCGGGCTGTGGACGGGAAGACGTCGTAGAGATGCACAGGGTGCATCTCCGGAACTACTGAGCTTATGCGAAACATAAGCTCACGCGAACCTGAAGAAGTGTATCTTCGGGGCGAGCGTGAATATCCTCGGTGTCTCGTAGGGAAGAATGGTGTTCGCCCTGACCAGAAAAGGTCAGAGTGACAATGAATGGCCAGCCTTCAAGTGTCAAGGAACTGGGGCAGTTCCTTGTCTTACCATGCTTGTGCAAGTACGTGGAGGACTATGCGGGCAAGATCTGCCCGCTGTCACACTTCTCAGAAGGAAGCTGTGTGGTGGACAACCGATTGCCAAAGGCATTCGATGCAGTCAAGCGGGGCTTGACTGAGGCGCCGATCTTGGCAGTGGCTGCCAAGATCGCCCATTTCACGTAGTGTGTGACGCGTCCGACTTCGCGATCGGATGCGCATTGATGCACACGATCACGGGGCCGTGATCGTGTCGTCTACCAATCGCGTCAGCTGAGCGCAACTATCCGGTGCATGACAGGAACTCCTTGCCATGAAGTACGCACTCGCAAAGTTCCGAGTGTATTTGCTTGATAGACCATTCGTGGTTTACACCGACCATGCATCACTGCGCACCGCAGTGAATCACCACACCAAAGAATGGCGAGATGGCTCTCTTCTTTGCGGAGTATAACTTCCGGGTCGAATACAACCGGAAGATTGAATGCAGTGCCGACGCGTTATCACGTCGCCAGACTACGCAGAAGCTGCTGACGTCAGACCATTGACGCCATGCGATCGAGGAAACCCATATCGTCTCTGTTGGACGTTTGAAGGCCGCTACGCGCACGCGCAGACACGACTCTTGCTGGCCTAACGGCGCCTTCACAACAAGTCCCGTCAGAAGCTGCCCAAGCACCTTCGAGCGCGTGCACACCGCTTTCGAGTGCACGACGGATTCTGCTTTACAATGCGGTCGACGACAACGCGGATCGCGTTGTCGTGCCAAATGACCATGACCTGCGACTCAGGATCATGTACGAATATCATGATGCCCCGACTGCGGGACATCTCGGACGTGAAGACATACGTCCTTCACGCGCGACTACTGGCACCACCAGTAAAGTGGGTGCGCAATACATCCGTGCTTGCGAGGTATGCCATCGTGTAAAGCCTGTGCCATTCGCGCAGGCTCCGTTACATCACTACCGACTCCGTCAGGTGTTGGAGATCCATGTCTTTGGACTTCATCTTTGGTCTTCCCGGATAGCGGAGGGAACACCGGTGTTGTGGTCTTCGTGCCTCCAGCAAGATGGTACATTGCTGCGTGCGCGGGGGTGACCGCGAAGCAGACGGCCCGTCTGCTCGTCGACATGGTGTTCAAACACCATGGCTGCCGACCGACATCGTGTCGGACAGAGACCCGCGCTCCACAGCGCACCTGTGGCAGAAGTGTTTACACTTCTTGGGAGCCAACTTTCAATGTCGACTGCGGATCATCCGCAGACGGACGGCAAACCGAGCGCGTAAACCGCGTGCTCGTCGATATGTTGAAGAGCTACGCTCACTCGTTCCAATACTGGAGCGAGTGTTTGGCA